>NC_136267.1:109465151-109760151 GCF_964187855.1 Myxine glutinosa
CCAAAAACGATATAAAGCAGGATATCTCAAAAAGTTATTGACGGTTTTGGACGAAACGTCGTGGACCGGTTGTGTGTGAGACAAGGACGAATCGATTCAATTTTGGTGAAGATCTGAATTTGGATTCGGATACGATAATTATTATATTTTTAAGTGATTCGATCTTCACCATTGAGAGATCGGATGAAAAGCGATAAATAACATGATATTAAAAAAAGTTATGGACGAGTTAGGACTAAACTTGGTGGACGAGTTGGTTAGGTGACAAGAACAAGCCGATTCGATTTTGTTTCAGGTTCGAATCTAGATCCAGCCTATCAGTGGGATACAAAACATAAACTGTTCAGCCTGGCGGAGGTATGCGCTCTACCGAGTGCCGTTCTAGTTATAAATGAGATCATATTGTAGTTCAATAGAGTAAAACATTTCTTGCAGTGTTTATGCCTAGCTTATTGAATACCTTGTAATGACAATTATGTGAAACAGCTGAAGAGTTAACATAGGTGCCATTTTGGGATTGGCATATGGCAAAACGAACAATCAATTTAGCCTTTGTTTGTAACTTTGTTTGTAACCAACTTTGCTTGTAGATTGTCTCATTACCGTCCAAAATTAATACCATTGTCAT
Source organism: Myxine glutinosa (assembly GCF_964187855.1). Lineage (NCBI taxonomy): Eukaryota > Metazoa > Chordata > Myxini > Myxiniformes > Myxinidae > Myxine > Myxine glutinosa. Next base: position 109,465,780 of record NC_136267.1, read on the forward strand.
CATCTTTATAAATACATTCATATTTCACACCTTCATCGTTGTATTGTGTTTGAAAATTTTTGCTTATGCTGTTTTTGACATTACCTGCCACATGTAGATGATGTATGCCTGCCTGTGGTTGACAGTGTAAGTGTACAGCACCAAATAGCAGTCTCCACCATAAAACTGGCCAAACTGCTTTTTTGGTACCTCTGCCAGCTCCAAATCTTCCACTCGAAACACCTGCAATGGAACACAGTTTAAGCCATACAGGTTTTCTTCCTCAATTCACATGACATGTTTGATGAATCACATGAACGAACCAAGAAAAGGGGTTTAAACTTCACATCATTTTCATGCAAGTAACGAATGCACAGTGAATTATGCAGTTGTTGTTTTTTAAAAATTTGAACATACTGTTACATGTTGGAGGGTGTACAAAGTAGGGAGAATGTTAAGTTAGCGTATGCTTGTGTAAGTTCGAACATTTTCTGTAAAGAGGGACGTGCGAGACTGAAATTGTCCTGTTATCTTACTATAATTCACCTAATGTCCGTCTGTCTGTTCGAAGGTACCGCAAAAATGGCTCAACTGATCACAACGATATTTTGGGTGGGTATTCCTGGGACCCCTGGAAGTAAAATAGGCTATATTGTTTTTCCAATTTTTCCAAGTTTTCCAATTTTCCAGTTTTTCCAAACACGATGGAATAATATTTACCGATATGAACAGTGATGTGGCTTTTATTGAAATTATACAAATACTGTTTAGATTTTGATGACAATAATAAACCTGCCGCGAATGCTGAAGTGGACAGATGACGGCAATGCGTGGGTTTGATAATATCCCAATACAACCGTCATTCAATCGTAATGTTAAATCGTTAAACGTTAATCGTGTTAATCGTTTTGTTAAAGTATATCAATTGATGATTGGAATTGAGTGAATACAATTACGATTTTGAATTCGTAATTGTATTCACCCAACCGTACGGCACTTCACATCAGGATTTAAATATTTGTTTTCGTCACGAATGTTGTTAAAAGTTTATTTTTTATATTGATGTTATTTAATTAGTGATTGAAGTTATGCTGTTTGGAATGAAAAAAGAGATATCGAGTTAAAGTGAATGACGGAATGCCGTGATGGTTTCTACTTTCTAAATGTGAATTCGCGGATCGCCATATGCAGATTCGCCAGTGAATGGGTATGGAACAAACGTACCCGTTTGTTTGCCAACGGGTACGTTTTTCATGGAAGTCCTTCACGAACTTGCTGTCCATGTCTGACGTGCGAATGAAGGTGCTACAGGAATGTGGAATTTATTGGTTTCATGCTATAGCATCCGCCGTTTCTGTATTGTCTGTTTGCTTCTGGCCTCCCACCTGTGCGTAGCATGGGTACCTCACTAGTTATATATAATGCCATTAGAGGCGGTATAGTTGACATGGAGGTTAAAGAGGGAAATGGAATTCGTACGTGTCCTCCCCTCTCTGTAAAACCAGACAAGTCATGAGGCAAAGTAAGGCGAGGGGTGGATTTAGATGTGTCTGCAGTTCATGCGTGGGCCAATAAACACCCCTCATGGCTCGCACTCTGAGTACAAGACGTCCGGAACAGCACCGGTCATCACAAAGACCCCCAAGGATGTGCTGCCATTTACATGCTGCAAGATGTGGCGTCTTTGGTTTGGATGGCGCCGGTGTAAACCACCTATCGTTTCGGTGACCTCAATGTGGCACTTCATTGGCCGATGTCAGACCATGAGCGAAGACCATTTGAAAGTGTGATGAATGGTTGTGGGGAGGTGATAAAACGCTGCACACGGATGCATTCGCCCTTTCCCTGAAGGGGCAGTCGGGTGTGGTTTCACTCTCTCTTCAGAAGTCCCAGCAGTCATGGTTTATCTCTCTTTGAAGTCACATGACTCTCAGCAGTTGGAGCCAGTAGTAGTAGTAATCAGGCTCAATGTCAGACATGAGATGAGGGCCATCTCTCGATGTATATATTGAGTTTTAATTACAGTCAAACGCCCTTACTTTTATTACAGTCTAACGGAGAGCCTTACTCTCCAAACTCTCTGCCTATGGCATCCAAGGCCAACTCCACACATGGCTTACTGACTTCCTCAACTCTCGTATACGTGCCACTCTCATTATCCTATCCCTGCCAAGGTTGGAGTGCGCTGAGGCAGTGCTCTGGGCCCAGTCCTGTTCCTAATCTTCATCAATGAACTTTCTGACTCTCTCTGGGAAATCCCCTTTTTCTATTTACTGTTGACTCTACCCTCTGCTGTGGCATCCCTCATCCTTCAGACAGGAAGGCTGCAGCCTCTCTTCACATCCTGACAAAATTACAAGCTGGTCAAACACTTGGAATATGTCTTTACATCCAGCCAAATCTCATACTCTCACTTTCTCTCTCTATGAAAGGACCAAAGGCAAACTTTCCAAAGTCAGTGTCTGGCTGGGCATCCTCTGACATACAAAGTCTTTCCTTAGCACAACTGAACTCCTATACACCTACAAGTCCTTCCTTCATCCACAGTTTAATCAAGTACTGGACTCCCCTCTGGGCTGATGCCCCTGCTTCACACATTACTCAACTTGACGCTGTGGAAACTAAGGCCATCAAGATCTCCTTTTTTTTTGTATACTGAATCGAGGCTCGTGAAAGAGCTAACATTTATTTCACAAACAAATCAACCAGACAAACAAAATATATAAAAAGAGGGAGCGGAAGACAAGATGGGGAGAGAAGAAAAAGCACACAAACATAACATTTGAGAGCAGGGAGATGTGTGGGAGGGAGAGGGCTTGGGGGGAGGAGGCATGGGAAGGGGGGGGGGGGGGTGGAAGAAGTATAAAACACAAGGACACCAAGGACTTCCAGGACAGAAGTTGGTATTTCAAAAAAGTGGATTTGGGGTGAAATTAGCGGGGGTAGAAAAGATCAAGGTTTTGGATGGGGGATGATGATAAGATGATCCATAAGAGATGGTGGTGAACAGCTGTTTTAAAGACCTGGAGGGTGGAGTGGGATTGAAGAGAGTGAGGGAGTTTGTTCCAGAGGTGGGAGAAAAGAGGAGTGAAGGTGAGCAGAGAGTCTTGATTTTGGCAGTTTAACCATAAGAGGGTTGCAGGCAGATCTTGTGCGACCTGTAGGAATATTTGGGGGACAGAGCCTGCAATGAAACTGAGTCTATGGGCCTATTTGCATGTAGGTCAGTGGTCTGTCTTTTTCCACCTCCTTTCTGGTCCAGCACCCTCTACTGTGTGCATGCTTTGTCCTCCCCCAGGTTTCTGCAGGGCATCAACCCCTTCCGGTGAAACTACCTAAATCCAGGATCACTGCTCACCTCCACCAATTTGTCCCTGCTTTTTCCCGCTTGTGGAATCAACTTCCACATCTTCTTCAATCTCATCCTTCCCTCCAGGTCTTCAAGATAGCTCACCACCTTCTCAGATAATTCCCAATCCAAAACCATGATCTTTTCTACTCTCGTTAACCTCACCCCAATCCCTTCTCCTTCCAAATTTCCATTTTTCCCTCCTTGGAGTTTCCTTTTGTATCCTTCTTGTCCACTTCATGCACCCTCTCCTGCCTCTCCTGCCCCCCATTCTTCCACACCAACATTGTTTGTCCAAGTCTGCCTCTATCTTTTCCTCAAACTGTTGTTGGTGTTTCCCTCTTCCCAAATACTTGGGCCAAAAACGTTCTCCACCTGATCCCATAAGAAGTTGGGAATAATTGGGGGCATTAAAGTAATAGCAGCAGCAGTAATAGTAGTAGTAAAGTTGAATAAACCAGGTATGTGTGTGTTTTATTTTCCAAATGTAATAAACAGCCTCAATAATTGAATAAAAACTCTGTCATAAATGAACTGGAGAATACAGTTTGTAAATGAACTGGAGCATTTAATGAGTACTCTATGTGTATGATATATCATTTGTGTAAGAATCTTTGTGAATATTTAATGTGTGTGACAATGAATATACACAGTATTTTTAAACAGCACTGAGGCAAGGGTTCAGCACTTAGAATGCCGTGCATTAAATTTAAAGGAAATACATGGAAAAAGACCATACAAAATTGGATTTTGCTATTTTGGATCCTATCGTGTAACTTTAGCAGTTTCTCCATTTGTGATGAAAATTTTTTTTATAAACAAACCTCTACAGTTCCAGAGCCATCATCAACCATTCGCTGCTCTGCAGCCAGCTGAGGTTGAGCATGAAGTGTTGCCACGTCAAACTTCACCTGTTCCACCTTGGCTGTAATTCAAAGGAAACAAGAAAGAGCAATCAGAGATTGCAGACCCTCGCCCGGACCTGTTTTTTGCAGTTTTTCAGGCTTTTGTTTTAGAACAAAAATGGCGGCCAAACCACGTGACCGATGACGGCATCATTTTTTTCTACACCAATTTATCCCTAGATGACGCTCAATAAATTTCATCTTGATCGGATGAAGTTTTGTACTTGTCGAATTATGACGTCATAATGGAGGCACCTATGACATCATCATTAACATATGTTATTCCATATGGAGAGTTATTTACAATGAGCAATGTCGCAATATTTTCAATGTAGTGCTTTCGGAGATATAGAGGTGCAACGTTTTTCGGTTTTTCCAAGATGGCGCCTGTACCACGTGACCTATGATGTCATAATTATCAATAAAAATTCCACAGGTGAAGGTGCACCTATGGTGAAAATTTCCTGTCAATCGGACCAACGGTTGCAGAGAAAATCATATTTATTCTGTGTGGACAAACGACAAACAAACGGACTCAAATGCAATACCCTCTCCTCTGGCGAGGAAAGTGAAAGGAGCTCTGCAGTACAAAGACTGTTTTTGTTACAAAGTAACGACCAATGGAATGAAGTGTACATTAAGAGGTTAACAGGAAGGATGAAAATATTTTATTGTTGACGTTGAACATTGCTGTTATCTAATTGCAGATTTTCATAAGAACCTGATGTCAGAAAGCTGCGAACAAACCAGAGGTGTTGTTAAAAAATGGCATGTTTTGTGTTTTTAGGTGACCGTATATGGGTGTTTCAAAAGTATTGGTACTGTTTAGATTGTGTCTATATTGATCATGATTAATTGTAATTATTATTTATTTTTCAGGTTATGTTCTAGCAAGTTGGGAAATTGTCTGCAGTAAAAAAAACAACGACAAAGTAAAATGGTAGAATGGTACCTTGAGACAAAGTCTGTGATCAAGACTCAGCAGCTTCATCGCAAATATTTCAGCGAGAGACCCACGCAGGAAGAACTGTATTCTTTACAATGTCAAGAAGTTCCAGAAAGAGACACGATTCACAATCTTCAGAAATCAGGGAAAAGACTGGACGTTCAGAAGAGAACATTGAGGGGTGAGACAATTTGTCTCTCAAAGTCCAAGGAGATCTTCTCACCGGCACTCACAACGGCTTGGTCTTTCGCACACTACTATCTTTTGGATCCTGAGACACGACATGAAACTTTATCCATACAAAGTACAGATCAAACACTCTCTCAGAGATATTGACTAGGTAAAGAAGTTTGGCAACAGGGTAATCTCCAGCAATATACAGAGCATATCAGGTCTCCCCATTACCCAGACCTCAACTCACTGGACTTCTTTCTGTGGAGCAGCACGAAGGACAATATTTGCAGTAAAGACAACCCTCATAACATCCAGCAATTATTGAGGAGTATCTAAGATCCATCTCGCTTCTGACATGCTACAGGGTAACACAGAACTTCACTGTCAGAGTGAACGCCTTCCTGGCACGCTGTGGAGGTCACCTCGAACATGGCGTCATGCCATTCCACGCCGTTATATCGTTATAACTCAAAGTGCCCAAAACATCTCCCAAGTCCCTACTTTAGGATGGGTGATTGTTAATTTTTAAGCTCGTGTAACTATTTTTTAAATAAAGCATTGAAATAGTACCAAGACTTTTGAAATATCCTGTATTTATGAAACATACGAGTGCGGTGAAAATTAACATTCCCCTGTCAGGACCATGTGCACATTGATCAAACACACTTACTCGACATCCTGTCAATCCCCCACCGCCTCACAAATATCACATATGTATTGCAAATATTATAACTGACATTGAGAGGTATAAAATGTGGGGAAGGGGGAGCATATCAAATTGGGCAACTGCACCATATATAGAGTCCGAAAGGCATATGCATGAAAAGTTTGTCTCCATTATTTAATATTATACTTCCATATATAGCATCCTTTGTAATTATTAAAGTTTAGACATACATAAAGTATTTTCCTCTGATATCATAGCGGATAATGAGTAGAATTGTACTGGGAATGACATTTTATGAAAGAATCTAATAGAATAACTAGAATCGCAGACATTGGCACGCTAATGCAAGTGTCATCCCTGATTTCCATTCCTCATCAAGAAATATCAAGAGAAATAAATAGCCTCGTGGGGGACTGATGGTTATTTCCCCATGGTTTCTGAGATTTTAAAATAAATTACCTAAATTTGAGGCGAAACCCCCCTTTTCAGCCTCTTCTATTATAGGGGGCAGATCCAGATGGGGAGCACAACCCCATGAGACCTTGCTGTCCTGATGCATTGTACCAAATTTGGTCCATATCGGTTGAGTAGTTTGGGAAGGGATGTTAAATGTTAACGGACATACAGTACGTACGGAAGGATGGTCGAATACCGGGACCCACTCTATGAGGTTATCTTGGAGATAACCGAAAAATAACGGTGCTAAAGTAGTGGGCTAACAGCGCTAAATTCTCTTTCTTATATTATGACAGGTTTTGACCTTTGACCAATGTAAAAGGAAAATTGCCCTCTTGAAAACCTTAATTCAGAACTGAAAAAGTGCATAAAAAGAAATACTACAAAATGCTTGTCAATGCAAATGTTGTTTTTTTGTTTTTTGTTTACACATTCGAGGCTCGTGGAAGAGCTAGTACACTGAATGGATCAGGACATAAAAAAGTACGCAAAACATGCCAAAGAAACAGGAGAGATTCACGCAAAAGGAGCAGTAGAGAGAGAAGGGAAACACCAACTTGACAGAGCTTGAGTAAATATGCAAGGAAGAATGGGAGAAACTCCCCAAATACAGATGTACAAAGCTGATGTAGACATACCCAAAAAGACTCAAAGCTGTAATCGCTGCCAAAGGTGCTTCTACTAAGTATTGACTCAGGGGGTGGAATACTTATGTAAATTAGATATTTCTGTATTTCATTTTCAATTACTTTGTAAAAATTTCTCAAAACAAAATTCCACATTTACATTATGGAGTATTATGTGTAGATCAGTGACAAAAAAAATCCCAATTTAATCCATTTTAAATTCAAGCTGCAACAACAAAATGTGAAAAAGTCAAGGGGTGTGAATACTTTCTGAAGGACCTGTATGTTTAAAATACTATTTAAATGACACATTACACACCAGCCATGGCAGGTTAAAAGTGCCCAGATGAGCAAAAACAAGTTAATGAAAAACGCGCACACAGAGAATGTGCAAAAAGGCCTCGTTCACATTCATACGTCATTTTGAAAGTCACGTATTAGTGAAAATAGGTTATAGATCAGATTAACCTATAAATAGGTCGGCATGACCCCGTTTGCAAAAAATGCACCTTGTATATTCCAAGGTGCAAAATCACCTATACGTGTACACATAAACCTTTGCCACATTAATAAATTACGACAAATAACCAATGCTTTAATAAATTAATGATAAGGTTGTTTTTTTTTTGGGGGGGGGGGGGGGTTTAACTCCAGGCCTCATCTCAATTGGTTTAAATATACATTTTCGGTACACCAATACCTTCATTTAGCGACCAATTTTGCCCTTTGCCTCCTGCATAATCCCAATGACGACTCCAATCCTAAAAACAATTTGCATCCGTACCAGGGCTATTCGATAGCATCTCTGTGCCAACTTTCATCTCCATCATGTTAAGGTGTGCAAATTATCAGTGGGTATGTATGTACATATGTATGAACTTATAGAATTGAATATGGGTCAGGTCATTGGATGGAATACATCTCCTCCCCACCCCCCTTCCTGATAATGGTGGGTAGACAATTGGACATTTTCACATGTATATGTAGAATAGTGGAAGTGGTTTAATCATCAATCCCTGCCTGACGGAGAGGATATTGACATCATATTTTTGCTCCCAGAGGGAGCTAGTTGACTAAAATACAAAGGAATGGCAATGAAAATGCGTTAATTTTTTTTAGTGTTTCACCTTTGACCCATTAAAATCAGAACGAGACCTAAATTGAAAACAAAGTGTTTGTTGGTGTATCCATGGTGTATTGTTGGACTGAGGTCCATTCATTCTAAATTTGAATAGTATTGATCAGAGATGAAGGAATGGCATGCAATTGTGATTGGTGGAAGGAAATAAAAAAATGAAAGAAGATAAGAGAGCAATAAACAGAAAACACAATATATCTCCCTCCTAAGACACAATCATTGGTTAAGCAAAGATTTATTTTTTTTGTTACAGATACATTGCACACACTCACATGCATGACCAACGCAACTGCATATTTTTTGTCCAAATTCCTTTCGAGTTTTCAAAGTTTAGAGCAGGCAAAATATTTTAAAATGGTGGTTCATTTGTCATTCTATCTTAACGAGAACCTGAGTAGAAGCATACTACATTGGACGTACATTTAATTGTAACACTGACTACGATCATGTCATCATCTCTATCATTGAACAAGCTGTTGTTTATTTTTTAGCAAGTAATTTTAACTTGGAAGGATTTCTATAAAGCAGACATCGATAGATTTGCTTATCCCACTGTTTGTGGTGCAATGGCCATTTTAACCTTTTGCTTTGCTTTACCTCTTTCACAGCAGCAGTTTTCAAGGAGTTGCATGCCCAATTGCCCAGTGAGAATCCGATTTTGTGCTAATGTGTTCCTTGCTTTTCTCAAGGCAATATCCACACTTGTGTATTTACAGCAAGATACCACCTTTCGCTGGTGTTGCTATCCCTTATTGCACCCCGGCATATGCCAGAGCATATTCATACTTATCAGCATGTCTTGACATGAGGCAGAGCCATTGGACTTCCTCTCTCACCCTATACATTCAGGTTGTCGACCTCGATCACTTTCCTTCCTTCCAGTGTTACAACGTCTCCCATTTCTGCATTTTGGCCCTCCCCAAGGCCTATCAGGTCGTTGACATATACATACAGTAACCCATTCTTAATTTTTTTAATTGTTTTTTTCCAACTCTAAGCTTTCTAAGCCTGGTGTTGGCTTAGCGGTTAGGGTGCCGGCTTGGGGTCCTCGGATCCTGGGTTTGAATCCCGGTCGATCGCTGAATTAACTCCAGGGGGGTTGACTCAGCCTGTCATCCTTCCGAGGTCGGCAAATTGAGTACCAGTTCACTGGTAATTCCCTGTGTGTCGCAAGAGGCGACTAACAGGGTTGGCGGCAGGAAGGGCATCCGGCCATAAAACATCTCTTCAAAAAGGGGACCAAGGTGCCCGAAAAAGGCCAACCCCTGCTCTGCAGGGAAAAAATGGCCTCTAAAGGTGGTTCAACTCTAAGCTTTCTGTTAATGTTGACTCATGTTGGCCTTCATCCCTTTTCATTTCTCTCGATTGCAGACTCATCTCCCCGAGTCTTCCCAGCGATGCTTTTTCCTCCAATTCCTCAAAATAGCAGCATGTCACCATCTCATACTGTATTCCATACTTAATCACAAGCGTTTTATTTTTTGTTAAATCAGCCCTGCTTTACTCTACCCTCCTCCCCTCCTTCCCATGCCGTTTTCCCTACTCGTATCAATATTGTATGTTTACACCTTCCTTGTCTGGCTGCAAGCTATCTTTCACCCTGTTCCTGATTTGATAACCTCTCACCCTCTATGATCTGGCTCTCGAGCACATATCAAACTCTGGATTAAAACTAGAACTCGGTAGAGAGCGCATACCTCCACCAGAGTGAACAGTTTATGTTTTGTATCCCGCTGATAGGTCATATCTGGATCCAGACCTGGACCAAAATCTAATCGGCTTGTTTTTGTCACTTACCCAACTCATGCACCACGTTTTGACATAATCCGTCCACAACTTTTTGAAATGTCATGTTTAATGTATCGTTTTTGGCCCGATCACTCAATGGTGAAGAATAATGTTTGAAAATTTTTAAATTATCGTATCCGGATCCAGATCTTCACCAAAATCGAATCGATTTATCCTTGTAACGCAACCGACCTGTCCACCAAGTTTCGTCCAAATCCGTCATTAACCTTTTGAGATATTGGTCTATGTATCGGTTTTAGCCCGAACACTCAATGGTGAAGAATCACTTAGAAATTTTCTGATCTGGATGTGGATTTGAATCTTCACCAAAATTGAATAAACTCTTCCTTGTCAGACACCCAATCTTGTCCACCAAGTTTCGTCTGAATCCGTCCAAAACGTTTTGAGATATCATGCTATATATCGTTTTGGCCCTTCATCTCAATGGTGAAGAATTACTTTAAAATTCTCAGATCCTGTACAGATTCGGATCTTCACCAAAATCGAATCATTTCGTCCTTGTTACATACCCAACTTGTCCACCAAATTTAGTCTGAATCTGTTCACAACTTTTTGAGATATCCTGTACACAAGCAAACAAACAACCAGACAGAGACAAACAGACAGAGACAAACATAGCCTCCACCCACCTTAGGTGGCAAAGGTAAAAATGGCTTCCTCGGGGATCTATAATGAAGATCAGTGCCAATTATGTTGCACTCTTTGTTAAAATGCAGAGCCATTCAATAAGAATGGAAAGAAGATTCGGGATGATGCAACATGACGATGAATGCAACATGACGGTGCAATCGCTACACCAATACATGAGCTATGTATGACGTCTATGCGGTGGATTTGTAACCTACATTACATGTTCCTCATTTACAATTCAACGATTGCATGTTCAGTGCGGTTCATTAAAAGTGCATAAAACTCAACCGAAATCACTTCTTAGCTATAATTTTGGAGATAAACACTCTTGCTGGCAACAACAACAACAATGTGAAGGACATTTCAAAGATGCTGCTCATTGAAGGAAAGTATAATCCATAACTACATCCTTGTAGAGCTCTTTTAATCCAATCTCTCCATTCACTTACCATCGGCGTTCCATCCTCAGGAGTAATCGATGACCCCTTATATACTTACATACACTTCCTGTAACCTCTTGTGAATAATCTCTCAAGTAAAACCCTCCACATTAAATGGACGGCAAATTAAAAAAAGCATGTTATTTTGATTTGATGTCAATTATATTTACACTAGCAAAAAGCCTGTCAAGTTTGGCGGGTTAGAACAGTTTCATCGACGGTGCAGCCTCGTGAACGTGCCAAAGTTTGAAAAGCCTCGGCCTTGTGTCAGGTGGGCTTATATCTTCTTTATTTATTCGACATCATACCGATGTAAATGAACACTGGTTTTACTCTGTGTGAGTTGCACATCACGTGCAGCAAATTTCACCTCCCTGTGCCTTGTGTTTATTGTCATTTTAAAAAAACGCTTCCGTACACCGCCCTTGAGGCTCGGTTTACAAGCCACCGTCTACAATTCCAATAGAAGAGACCTGATTACTCTTTTATGGAAAATGTTTTTTGAGTTTGTTTTGTCTTTAAACTGAGACCGTAGTGAACACACATTCGTGTTAAAAAAAAATTGTCCTTTAAAACCTACCCTTATGAAGAGGGACAGACATCTGTACAAACACACAAACTGACAATTTGTTTTATATGGTAAATGACATAATAAATAGCCTACCGACACGGTTGATGCTGTGAGTTTTTCCAAAACCTTCCGTTTGATTCCGGTCTTTCCAATCCGTAAACAGATGCTTGAACATGGCCGATTCAGCTCCATCTACCATTGTCTCCACATTAGTCGTCTGTGGATATCCTTTGGCCTTGATGAAGCCCTAGGGAATCAAATTAATGTGCATCATGTGAGCTGCAACAACAACAATGTGAACCCAATCCCTGCATTCCTTTATCCTTTCCTGAACTCAATGATATTTTGTTCAAAATAATTCAACAATTTAGGCAAGTAATGTGCAATCTTGAGAGTAAAATAATACTTTGCAGCAATAATGCAACAATTACGAGCAGATAAATTCACCTGCACCTGCTTTCCTTTTCCCCAAACGGTATTAATAAGTATTCACTAACCAAGGCCTGTTTCATGGCAGCCTGCTTTTCTTCCTGGGAGGAATGCTTCCCCTTCCAGACAGAGATCTTGATACCACATTGGTCCAGGATGTAGCAGTCCTAGAAAAGAAGGCCACATTTCTCAGTTATGCTTGGCTCAAATGGCAAATGATTACTATCACCGACGTATGCCAGTTTTCCTTCCATTCAAGGCCAAGTTTTTCCTGCTGCCTCCATGAATATTTTATGATTGTTTTATCGGTAGCGAAATGAAAGATGTGTACAGGATTCTGAAGACTGCAGGAATAATATTACAGTGTCAAAGAATATGGGCAGAGAAATCTGTAGGATTCTGGTGTCATGTCAAGCATGCTCCTCACTTTAGAGTTGAGCAGGTCTTGTGTGAGCGGGCGAGTTGCCATCTCTTCCACCATCAGCTTTCCCTCGGTGTCTGAAACCCTGCCAGAAGAGAAATGACATTAAATATACACAAACACTCACACAAACACACCTCTCTCCTCCCCTTCCCACTCTACTGCTTTGCATGAAGGTCAAGGCAGCCGCATCGCAAGGAACACACTGGGCGGTTTTGTCCTACCAGAGGTAGTCAGGGCAGAAATTTGGAAAATGTCCAAGATACCGGGGATAACTCGCCTACTTTTCACTAAAGACACCAAGGGATGTTTAACGTCTCTTGAGTAATGGAAGCGGATAGTTACCCAGCTCAAGCTTACATCCGAGGGACGATGCACCTTGTGAATAGAAGCACCAACCAGAGAGCGTGTTGTGTGGCTGAGAATCAAACCCAGGTTACGTATTCCAAAGGTAGGTGCACTACCTCAACACCATTTCACGACGCTACGCGTACTCTATTCGTAAACTAGAAAAGACCAATTTAACAAAATTTTAATTGCTCTTCACTAGTTTCGGCAAAGCATCTGTACTGACCAATGATGTATCATTCCTGATGCACCTGGTTACCTTAGATACACTTGGTTACTTGCAAACTGCTGCTGAATTTGCCATTGGTTCTGGCACATCTCATTTTACTGAGCATGACATGAATACCTTGATAACATATCCTAAATCAGCGGTTCTTAACCTGGGGGCCATGACATACGCGCATACGCGAACAAAATACTGTGTGTGGTATGTACCTTTGTTGGGTTCCTAAAAATGGGCTCAATAAATTGATATGTTATTTATGACCCCTTCATGACCCCCAGAAAACCCCAAACGACCCCCAGGTTACGCACCGCTGTCCTAAATCAGTTTACCAGGTTCAGCCTGGTGTTGATTTAACGGTTAAGGAGGCAGGTTTGAGATCTTAGGGTCCTGAGTTTGAGTCCCTGACTTTCCGTTGAATTCACACCAGGTAGGTTGACTCAGCCTGTCATCCTTCCGAGGTCGGTAAAATGAGTACCAGCTGATTGATAATGGGGGGGGGGGGGGGGGGCGCTGCATCAGCACCAAAGCCGCGCTCCCAGAAAATGATGCATCCAACCAGTCACAGGATGCATACGGTACAACGACAACACTCCGCTAATAATTTTGTCCAGCAGTAAGCAAAATACATGGTTTCATGCATTAAAGGGTTGATATGCATGTTCCTTGACCCCATGGATGATACTTTGATAACATCAAACTTGACTAAACATGCAACGACAGTACTGGGAAGCCAGGACCATATTTGGTTTGAGTCGGCCATCTTAGATCGGGATGAGCAAGTGATTTTTGGTTTATTAAATAAATACATTGTGAAAAACAAATCATTATCGTCATGACCTCGAATCTCATTGAGATACCTACTATGTTGTGTGTCATGTTGCGCACACGCCAAACAGATAACGCTCAAGGCTTTTGGCCATTTTTTAAACTACGACTACAAGGAAATAACACGAATGGTGCATTCCTCAATGGCTCTAACAAAATTCCTCTAAGCAGGAAGAACATTTGTTCAATTCATGTCTAAGAACATGTACCATAATTATATTTGTTAAATTCGTCATGTGTATCATATTTTCCTGTGATCATATCGACATATCATGGTTTAACATTTGTGGCACAACTTTTGATCCTCCATCACCATGGTCTTACAGATAAAGCTTGAGATTTGCCATGGTCTCTCTATCCGGAGTGTTGTCTGGTGTTGCAGGAGGCAAATTGCCTTTCCGCTGGCCCAGCACTGAGTGTAAGACACCCATGAGCTCAGGTGATGACGACTCCTGGTCTCCATCTATAATGCCCAACTGGGCCCGACCACCACGCTCTCGATCTCGAATGTCTGAAGCCATCCGGACAGCCTGGTGCAGAAAAGTAGATGTACAGTCATTAGTCCTTCCCTCGCGCAGCGTGAAATGAGGTTTTGCAATCGTGTGCGTGTGTCTAGACCATAACTTTTATCATTTGAGCTTTTGTTATCAAATATTGAAGAAACATTTATTGTAAGAATATGGAGAAAATAATAAAATAAATTGGGTCAAAATGTGAAAGGACAAAGTCATAGTGGTTATAAATAGTCCTTATTAGCCCCACATAGTGCGTCAAGCGTGAGACGCCCCAGTGTTTTTATCGCTTCCATTCTTCTTTATTTATTTACCATTGAGCTTCAGTGTGTCTTTACCAATTGAGCTTTTGTTGAGATTTACGAATAAACAAGCGTTTCGCCTCGGTCCCCGTTGGTGAAGTGATGTGAGTTGACAAAGTGGAAGACGCAAGGCGGCCATCTTGGATTTTGACGTGGCGACCCAATTTTCAATAGCGTTCTCCCTTATGCCTAGGTACACCCACACACCAGAGTAGAAGTTAGTAGTTCGTTTATTTTTCAAGATATTTCGCTCACAAGGTTCAGACATATATATGGTGGCGGCCATCTTGGATTTTGACGTGGCGACCCAATTTTAAATAGCGTTCTTCCTTATGCCTGGATACACCCACACACCAGATTAGAAGTTGGTACTTCGCTTATTTTTCAAGATATTCCGCTCACAAGGTTCAGACATAGATGGCGGCGGCCATCTTGGATTTTGACGTGGGTTGCACCCACACACCAAATTAGAATTCGGTCCTTCGCTTACGCACGCACGTATGCACGCACGCACGGACGCACGCACGGACACACACGGACGGAGGGGAAAACCATAGTCCCCCTTTCGCTCCACGGTGATAACCGAACAATATGATGATTTTTTTGTTGTTAATGTGAAACAAAAGGACTAAAAACGATGTTGAAATATCCAGTTACCAACTAGTGGTGGAGGTTTCTCTCTCTCTCTCTCTCCACAGTTTTTTTTTTTTGTTTTTTTTGTTTTTTTTGTATACAAGATCGAGGCTCGTGAAAGAGCGAACATTAATCACACAGAAAGACAAACAGACACATAAAACAAATAACATCGGGAGCGGTAGACAAGATGGGGAGAGAGGGGGAAGGACACAAACACAACATTTGAGAGCAGGGACCGAGAGACATGGAGACATCGAGAGATCTGTGGGAGGGAGAGGGCTTTGGGGGGGAGGCATGTGAAGGGGGGGGGGGGTGGGGTTGTTTGAGGTATAAACATATGGACACTGCCAGGACTTCCAGGAAAGAAGTTGGAATTTCAAACAAGGTGGATCTGGGGTGAATTAGTGGGGGTAGAAAAGATCAAGGTTTTGGATGGGGGAAGATAAGAGATGGTGGTGAACAGCTGTTTTAAAGACCTGGAGGGAGGAGTGGGATTGAAGGGAGTGTGGGAGTTTGTTCCAGAGGCGGGAGAAAAGAGGAATGAAAGAGTGAAGGTGAGCAGAGAGCCGAGATTTCGGCAGTTTAACCATCAGAGGGTTGCTGGCAGATCTTGTGCGACCTGTAGGAATATTTGGGGGACAGAGCACAGAGAGAGCTGGGGGAGCAAGGCCGGAGAGGAGTCGGTAGAGACAGAAAGACCACCTACCTGCCTGCGGTGAGTGAGTGAAAGGCCCTCAGAGATAGCTTCATCGCGGGAGATTCCAATGATTTTGAAAGCTTTGGATTCAACAGCGTGAAGCCGAGCCAGGTGTGAGGCAGGAGCACCAGCCCATAGGGGAGAACAGTATTCCATTGAGCTGCGGATGAAAGCCTTGTATGTGGTGAGGAGCTCAGGTGTGCCGAGTTAAGATTTTTAGGAAGAAATCTCTCCCAAGAGGATGCCAACTAATGGGTTTTGTTCCTCAAATTCGTAAAATTAATAAGCTGTGAATTTCTTGTCTGTCCCTTTTATTTTATAGTTTCAGAATATTGTAACAAAAATGGACTTTTAGATGTTAGAGGGTTAATTCGCTGATTAGTTATGTCATGCTACATTTGTCATGGCAACACGAGAGTTATAGGTTCTCGGCAGCCATGTGGAACTAAGTTGAGGATTATAACGTTTTCCCGAGCGCCAATTGGTGCTCCATAATTTAAATCAAAGCCATCAATTTAAATCAATCCCCCTCCCCCTTCCCACGCCTCCTCCCCCCAAGCCCTCTAACTCCCACAGTTCTCCTGATGTCCCTGCTCTCCATCTTGTTCTCCCGCTCCCTTTATCATATGTTTTATGTGACAGTTTGTCTTTTTTGTGATCAATGTTAGGTCCTACGCGAGCCTCGACCTTTTTTTTATTTTTATTATTATTATTATTATTATTTTTATTTTTTTTTATTTTTATTTTGTTTTGTTTCGTTTTGTTTTGTTTTGTTTTGTTTTGTATACAAGATCGAGGCTCGTGAAAGAGCGAACATTAATCACACAGAAAGACAAACAGACACACAAAACAAATAACATCGGGAGCGGTAGACAAGATGGGGAGAGAGGGGGAAGGACACAAACACAACATTTGAGAGCAGGGACCGAGAGACATGGAGACATCGAGAGAACTGTGGGAGGGAGAGGGCTTTGGGGGGGAGGCATGGGAAGGGGGGGGGGGTGGGAGAGGTATAAAACATATGGACACTGCCAAGACTTCCAGGAAAGAAGTTGGAATTTCAAACAAGGTGGATCTGGGGTGAATTAGTGGGGGTAGAAAAGATCAAGGTTTTGGATGGGGGATAAGAGATGGTGGTGAACAGCTGTTTTGAAGACCTGGAGGGAGGAGTGTGATTGAAGTGAGTGTGGGAGTTTGTTCCAGAGGCGGGAGAAAAGAGGAATGAAAGAGTGAAGGTGAGCAGAGAGCCGAGATTTCGGCAGTTTAACCATCAGAGGGTGGCTGGCAGATCTTGTGCGACCTGTAGGAATATTTGGGGGACAGAGCACAAAGAGAGCTGGGGGAGCAAGGCCGGAGAGGAGTCGGTAGAAGACAGAAAGACCACCTACCTGCCTGCGGTGAGTGAGTGAAAGGCCCTCAGAGATATCTTCATCGCGGGAGATTCCAATGATTCTGAAAGCTTTGGATTCAACAGCGTGAAGCCGAGCCAGGTGTGAGGCAGGAGCACCAGCCCATAGGGGAGAACAGTATTCCATTGAGCTGCGGATGAAAGCCTTGTATGTGGTGTGGAGCTCAGGTGTGCCTAGGAAGGACTTCGCACGACGGAGGATGCCCAGTCGGCGACTGGCTTTGGAGGCCAGCTTGGAAATGTGGTTTTCCCAAGAAAGATCATGGCAGATGGTGAGACCCAAAAGCTTGAGCGACAGAACTTCTTGGAGAGGATTGTTGAGAAAGTAGATGGGAGGGTTGTCCAGTCGATCTTTTCGGAGAGACATAGTAAGAGTGTGAGATTTGTCAGGATTGAAAGACATGTTCCACATGTTTGACCAGTCTGTGATTTTGTCCAGGTCTTCAGAGAGTGAGGAGGCTGCAGACTGCCGATCTGAGGGAAGAGGAATGGAGCGGCAGAGAGTGGAGTCATCAGCAAAGAGATACAGAGGATTTTCCAGAGAGTCGGAGAGATCATTGATAAAGACCAGAAAAAGCACAGGGCCCAGCACACTGCCTTGGGGAACTCCAGCCTGAACGGGAAGGGGAGATGAGAGAAATCCATTCAGGGCCACACGTTGACTACGACCAGAGAGGAAGTCCGCAAGCCATGCATGGAGATTTCCATGGATACCATAGGAGGAGAGTTTGGTGAGCAGAGCTGGGTGCCAGACCGTATCGAAGGCACGTGATATGTCAAGGGAGACAGCTCTGATTTCCTGTTTGGCATTGAGGACCTCCATCCATTGTTGAGACAGCAGAAGCAGCTTGTCCAGAGTAGAGTGACCTGGTCTGAAACCAAATTGATGATCAGAGATCAAGCCATTGGAGAAGAGGAAAGATTTCATATCCGAAGCAATGATGGATTCCATGACTTTGCTGATAACTGGGAGCAGGCTGATTGGTCTGTAGTTGCAAGGATCTGTTTTTGCACCTTTTTTGTGTAAAGCGGTAATGTTTGCTGATTTCCAGGATGCTGGCAGATGACCTTGAGCAAAGGATAGGGTGAAAAGAACAGAGAGAGGGTGAGATAGAGCGGCAGAGCAGGATTTTAGGACCCGTGGGCTGATGCCATCTGGTCCAGTTGCAGAATCAGAGTCGAGGTTTGACAAAAACTCCTCCACCTTGTCAGGAGAGAAGGTCACAGAGTCCAGGAGCAGTTTGGTTCGACTGGGAAAGGTGGGAACAGAGAGAGATGGGTTTGGGACTAAGGATTTTGAGGCAAACACAGAGTTGAGGCATTCGGCTTTGTCACGTGCGATGTCAACTGTGTGGCCATTTGAGGTAAGGGAGGGGATGGAGGGGGAACAAACACCAGAAACGGATTTGACCAGACGCCACCAGGATTTGGAGGAAGGAGACAGGTTTGAGAGTTCATTCTTGAGTGAGGAGAGATAGTGCTTCCTGGCACTCCTGAGGGTAGACACACACTTGTTCCGAGCTTGGTGGAAGGAACTGAGATTTCCTTCAGTTGGATTAGCCTTCCAAGAGGCAAAGGCAAGTTGTTTCAGGGCAACTGCCTCACCACAAGATTCAGTGTACCATGGACGGGAGGAAGGGTAAGACAACTGAAGGCGAGATGGGATAAATCTGTGCATGAGAGAGATCAGTTTGCTTTGGAAGAATTCCCAGGAAGAATTGATGTCAGAGGCAGTGGAGATGGGAGACCAATCCAGACGATTGATGGCTGCTTCAAGACCGTCCCAGTCGGCCTGAGTGAAATGCCAGACTCGTCGACGCTGAGGAGGCTCTCTGAGAATGGCCAGAGAGATGTCCACTTTGACAAGCACATGATCAGAAGAACCGATTGGAGCAGAAGAAGAGCAGCAGACATTAGCAGGGAAGTTAGTCATAACCAAGTCTAGAAGAGAAGATACTCCATTGGCTGAGATCCGGGTCGGGAAATTGACAGATTGTGTCAATCCCAGTGAGTCACAGAAGTCCTTTGCTGAGGTGCCATGACTGGTGAGAGAGGAACCCACACCCAACCAGGTAGCATGATGACAATTGAAGTCACCACATATGAGGAAGAGAGAGTTGGGATGAGTGGATAGAAGTTGGTCCATGTTGTCAGACAGTGAAATGTAGATGGAGTCATCACTGTTTGGGGGACGGTACAGAACACATATGAACAAAAGGTGGGAGCGGAGAGGAAGCCGTAGCCAGAGGTACTCTTGGGGGTGAGGAGGAGAGAGGGCAGTGCAAGGAGAGTGAGGAAGAGAGTTTTTGATAAAGATAGCCACCCCACCACCAGGCCGAGGCTCAGGTCTATCATACCGGAGGAGGGAGTAACCAGGAAGAGATATTAAGGAATCAGAGACATCTTGAAGGAGGAAAGTCTCTGTTAAGCAGATCAAGTCTGGATTGTCAGAAGCAACCTGTATGGAGAGATCAGTCAGGTTTGAGCGAAGGCCCCGGATGTTTGAGGTCCATACCGTTAATGAAGAGAGAGGGGGAGCATCGGGTACAGGACAGGGGAGGGGAGGAGTAGGGTAAGATGAAGGATGAGAGGGGGAGGTAGGGAGAGCAGTTGTTAGTGTGTCAGCGATTGCAGAAGAGTTCCAAGAAAGGGAAGGATGAGGAGGATGAAAGGTTTGAAGGTGAAGGGATGAGGCACAGAGAGGGGTTGTTTGAGGGGGGGCAGAGGAAAGAAGAGGGTTGGGGGGGGTGGAGGTATGAGATAGAAGGGAGACGAAGTGGGGAGGAGGCAGCTTTGAGGAGGAGGGGGGAGGAGGGAGAATTGGAGAGGAATGGTATGGGGGGAGATTTGAATGGGAGGGGTTGGGGGGGAGTTTTGAAGGGGAGGAGTGAGGGGGGAGTTTAGGAGGGGAAGGGCAAGGGGGGAGTTCAGGAGTGGAAGGGCAAGGGGGGAGTTCAGGAGTGGAGGGGTAGGGGGGGAGTTTAAGAGTGGCGGGGCAAGGGGGGAGTTTAGGAGTGTAAGTGCAAGGGGAGGGATTTGGATGGGAGGGGCAAGAGGGGAGTTTAGAAAGTGGATGATTAATGAAAGACGAACATTGAAAACAAATTGGGTTTGTTGTGATTTTCAAGTTAGCAATCCGGTTCAGAATGATGGAGGAGGGATGGAATGAATGTGAATTTAGACCATGTAGTGAGGGAGACGTATAAGATATTGAATTTCTTTTTTTTGAGGTGGAATGAGTTGGAGAGGAAATTGAGAAAAGCCTTTTAAATAGGAAGAAAAACAGCGTGTTGTAAAATACCACTGAGTAAAACACTGAAGGGGAAAGGTTATACATATTTAAATAATATTTAAACAGAACCGTGAACAATCTTATGTGCACAAAAATACCAACGGGGGGAGAGCCGAGAGGGACCACCACGAGTCACGTGAAGGGCAAACGGTCGACCTTGTATACAAAAGAAGAAGAAAAAGCCTCCGCATTCAGGCCATCTTGCGGAGTGTTAACTCTGGCAACACCAGGTTGGAATCTGGTAAGACCCGGCAGGTGTTGTTGTTCAGTGGTGTTTTTTTTAATGGTTGTGCATTTTTTAAAGTCATTTGCAAAATCCCTTACTGTATCAGACAACAATTTGGTATTGCTGGCAAAAGACCTTCTTGCTCAACTCACTCTATTCCTGGAATTCCTCCTCCTCTCATTACCTGATTAGAAAGCTTTTTACTAAACTTAAGAATCAGTTGTCCGCTATCTACAGTCACGTGAAAAAGTAAGTACACCCCATGTAAAGTATTGACTTTTTCAACATATTTCAACATACAGCTATTTGATCTTCATTTCAACAATATTGACAGATAAAGGTGATATAATATAACAAATATCATGAAACATTTACATTTTGTAGTCCATTGTATAATTTAAATAAACATAAATGCAAATTTCGCATGTGGAAAAAGTAAGTACACCCCGACATTTATCACTACTTCAAATACCTAAAATTAGAATCAGGTGCACCAGCTCAGGTGCAAATGATTAGAACATCGTTAGAGAGGATCTTGGAGGAACCTGTCTTATTTAAACCTCAAACATTTCGTTTGGTTTACTCTTTGTTGTTGAAGTGTGCGGCATCACCATGCCCAGATCAAAAGAGCTCTCTGAGGCCTTCAGAAAGAAGGTTATAGATGCCTACGAGTCTGGGAAGGGATTTTAAAAGATCTCCAAACAATTTGAAATCAATCATTCGACTGTCCGGAAGATCATCTACAAGTGGAGAAGATTCCAAACAACTGCCAACTTGTTCAGGCCAGGCTGCCCCAGCAAGTTCAGCCCGAGAGCAGACCGCAAGATGCTGAAAGAAGTCTCTAAGAACCCCAGAATGTCATCACGGGACCTACAGGTAGCTCTTGCCACTGTTGATGTCAAAGTGCACGAGTCTACCATTAGAAAGAGGCTGCACAAATTTGATCTACATGGGAGGTGTGCCAGGAGGAAACCTTTGCTGTCCAGAAAGAACATCAGGGCAAGACTAAAGTTTGCCAATGAACCCTGCATCAGGGCAAAGACCAGCACTTCTGGAACAATGTGCTCTGGGCAGATGAGTCAAAGGTAGAGCTATTTGGCCACAGTACCAGAAGACATGTTTGGCAAAAACCAATAGGCAGCATTTGACCACAAGAACCTGATACCAACTGTAAAGCATGGTGGTGGAAATATTATGGTTTGGGGCAGCTTTGCGGCATCAGGGCCTGGGCAGCTCACCATCATAAAATCCACTATGAATTCTTCATTGTACCAGAGGGTGCTTGAGGAAGATGTCGTTGACATAAGATGTCGTGAGGCCATCTGTCGGAGAGTTGAAGCTCAACCGAAGGTGGACCTTGCAACATGACAATGACCCTAAACATACCAGTAAATCCACCAAGGAATGGCTGAAAAGAAAGAAATGGAGGGTTCTGGAATGGCCAAGTCAAAGCCCGGATCTAAATCCCATCGAGATGTTGTGGGGGGATTTGAAACGAGCTGTGCATGCAAGAAACCCCTCAAACATCACACAGCTGAAATAATTCTGCATGGAGGAGTGGGCAAAAATTTCTCCCAGTCGATGTCAGAGACTGGTAGACAGTTATA
Organism: Myxine glutinosa; assembly: GCF_964187855.1. Lineage (NCBI taxonomy): Eukaryota > Metazoa > Chordata > Myxini > Myxiniformes > Myxinidae > Myxine > Myxine glutinosa. The sequence continues at coordinate 109,488,399 of NC_136267.1, forward strand.
AGAAACGCCTACTTGAGGTTGTTTCTGCCAAAGGGGGCAATGCCACCTATTAGAGCCAAGGGTGTACTTACTTTTTCCACATGCAAAATTTGCATTTATGTTTATTTAAATTATACAATGGACTACAAAATGTAAATGTTTCATGATATTTTTTATATTATATCACCTTTAACTGTCAATATTGTTGAAATGAAGATCAAATAGCTGTATGTTGAAATATGTTGAAAAAGTCAAAACTTTACATGGGGTGTACTTACTTTTTCACGTGACTGTACAATCTTCAGCAGTTGAAATGCAGAAGAATAATTAAGCTCTCTCTTTTCAAGCCGCAATTTTTGTCTCTTCGCTTCCCCTTCTACAGGAGGTCATTCTGAATGACTATGTAGGTCATATCCTTCTGTTATTTTCCCAAAAATAACTAAATAAGAGGACATCTGTTAAGGAAATAAAAGACATTCAGCTAAGAAATTTATCCAGTGGACAAAGGCACTGGCAAAAATGTGTACTTCTCATGGCCTATTCACATATTCATGCCCCTTCCCGTCCCCCATCTCCCTCACTCCCACTCCGGCCCTCCACAGTCAGTCCACCCCTACCCCTTCCCATACCCACTCCAACACTTCCTTCCTCCCTTCCAACTATCAAACCCTCCCGCTCCATTGCTCTCAAGGTGTTCATTAAGGCTTGGTGCATGTGTCATGTCTTGTACCAGTTTAGGACCACCCTGTGGTCAAAAGATCAGAACTGAGCCTTTGTCTATGTGAAAATTTGTTGGAATAGTAATATACCTGCTCGCACCTGGAGCAAAATATGGTGTCAATAACCCCTTCACTGCTCGAGACCCTGCTTTTTCTTTGCGTGATGGATGGACGCACTCGTCTCCTTTTAGTAATAGTAACACCCATTCCCTCCGAGGGTGAAAGATGGTGTCACTAGACCCACACCCACAGGTCGGAGTCAGAGGTTAAACCACGAGCACTATTCTCCATGTACAGGTGAAAATCACAAGTCGGCTCTCCATTCTTGCCACGGGCGAGGGAGGGAGGTGAGATGGCAATTATTTGGTGTCCATGGCCTAGCTGGTACCCCTCGCAGGTATGAAAAAATTGGTGGAGATTGATGAGCTGTTTGATTCTATAATGTTCAGATGTACATACACACATGCAGGGGTTGCCTCATTTTAGTGTGGCGAATGACGTACCTTCCGTGACCTTGAAAGAGTAGCTCATCCTCTGAAATATGATTGCCCATCGCACATCGCCATATCTTAAATACGTTGAACCATGATTCACATCCACAGTCTATGCATCGCTTACCTTCATTCGCTCCTTGTAGTGACTTTCAGCTCCATTGTACTGAATTATCATCTTGCCAAGGTCAAGAAGAAAGCAGTCTCCATTGTTGAAACTAGACCAGTCCATGGATACCTGAGTCACAAATAGCCCATGGAAGGATCAGTCAGACTGGCTTTGCAAAAGGACATGCAGTACAGGTAAAAATCCATTTTGATCCTTACAGGTATCGATTTTGGTTATGTGATTATAATCATACCTTTACATTCCGTTTATTTTCGGTGCCGTTTATGGCAGACGGGACGCGCAGTTTCGCGTCCATCCGCACACACGTTCATGAATCACCCTGATGAGAGTTTATAGCCGGGTCGGGATTCGAACCCAGGCTAGATAGTTCAGAGGCAAGTTTATATATACTGTATGTGCCCATTAAATATCCCATGGTACCTTTTCAAAAGATAAATTGAGGGGCGGTACCCTGGGCACATCATGTATCCTTGCCCTTTGTCTTAGGCCTCAGGCTATGTCTGCTTTTTCCTATTTGTAACAAAATCGATGGAGGAGCACTTGGTAATGTCGCTGCTATATTTTAAAACATGCATCGCACCCACAAATCAGTGCCATATTAAACCATGGCATGATACCTGTGGTCTCACCTTTTCCTGCTGATAATGTGATGCTTCCGCATTGCAAGTCTGGGAAATTGTGTTGAAATAATTGTCCAGTTTAAATCGAAGGATTTTAATTTAGAGGATGTTTTCAATCATTTCACACCATGGTTTATACCTTAATAAATGGTGCTTAATAAACCCTCCCTGTGGACATTAAACACTCCTATTTCACAAACACGCACTCAGGTAATGCTCAGTGCATGTTAACAGGTCCGCCCCACCACACCTTGACAATCCACAATGGTGACTCAGTGATGACGATTATGTGCTTCCTAGGAGTGAAATGTTCCCTTTTCAGATGCTGTCAGTTTTTAACATTATTCATAGGTCATCTTTTGTCTTCGTCGACTGATACCTTCACTTTTTCATATTATAATCATGGCACTGGAAACAAATTCTGTTAATGGATTTAGAATAAAACATCTTTGCAGATATAAAACTAGAGAGGATACCTCCACCTGGTGAACAGGTTACGTTTCGAATCCACTCCTAGGCCGGATCTGGATTCGGACGTGAACCAAAATCTAATCGGCTTGTTCTTGTCACCAAACCAACTCTTCCACCAAGTTTATTCATAACTCGTCCATAACTTTTTAAATATCATGTTATTTATCGTTTTTCGCCCGATCTCTCAATGGTGAAGAATCACTTAAAAATTAAATAATTTTCATATCCGAATCCATATTCAGATCTTCACCAAAATCTAAACGATTAGTCCTTGTCACACACACACAACCTCCCTGCCAAATTTTGTCCAAATCCGTCCACAACGTTTTGAGATATCCTGCTATGTATCGTTTTTGTCCCGATGTCCCACTGGTGAAGAATCACTTAAAAATTAAATAATTTTCATATCCGAATCCATATTCAGATCTTCACCAAAATCTAAACGATTAGTCCTTGTCACACACACAACCTCCCTGCCAAATTTTGTCCAAATCCGTCCACAACGTTTTGAGATATCCTGCTATGTATCGTTTTTTGGCCCAATCTCCCAATGGTGAAGAATCACTTTTAAAATTCTTGTAGCCGGATCCGAATCCGGATCTTCACCAAAATCTAATCATTTCGGCCGTGTCATATACGCTACATCTGTGCCAAATTTCGTTTGAATCCGTCACAACGTTTTGAGATAGTTTGTTCACAAACAGACAAACAATGGACAAACAAACAGACAGACAGGGGTGAAAACATAACCTCCATCCACCTTTGTTGGCGGAGGTAAAAAGCAGTAATGCTCGGCATCAAAAGAGATCAAACAAGAATCTCAGTAAGACTTTTAGAATATCTTGCTCTTCTTCAGTGTTCGTTATAGTATCCCATAAATGCAAGCACAATGTAAGCCATCGTTCTGTCTATGTTTCTGTTTTTGTTTTTTTTCTGTTTTCTCTTTCTCTTTCTCTCTTTCTCTCTTTCTCTCTCTCTCTACTCCTCCCTCTCTCTCTCACTCTCTCCACTCCTCTTCTCTCTCTCTCTACTCCTCCCTCTCTCTCCCTCTCTCCCTCCATCCACGAACCCCTAAGCCACCCCCTCACCCACTCTCTCTCTCTCTCTCTCTCTCTCTCTCTCTCGACTCCTCCCTTCTGCCCGCCTCTCTCTCTTTCTTTTCCCCACTTGGCCTCTCTCTCCATGCACCCCTAAAAATCACCCCTCACCCCTCCCCCTATCCTCCTCCTCCCTCCTACCCCATTCTCTCTGCTCTGCTTGCCCTCTCTCTTCACGCACCCCTAAATGACCCTTCACCCCATCTCTCTCTCTCTCTCTCTCTTTCTCTGCCATGCTTGTCCTTTCTCTCGACGCACCCCTAAAAATCACCCTTTACCCCTCTCTCTCTACTCCTCCCTCCAGCCCCCTCTCTTTCTCTCTATCTCTATCTCTCCCCCCACAACTCCCCCACCACTCCTTCTACTCCTCCTCTACACTCCCTTTCTCCTTTTTGCAATAGTGCTACAGTAAGGCACCATTAAAATAGAACCAATCTTGTGTGAGTTGTTAAGTTTCATGAACACAATCCAGTGGACATTCTTTGTGAACCACTCCCTGAAAACTATGCTGCAAAGATGCCAACAAAAGAAATTCTTTCTTGAGGCCTGGTTTTCTAGCCCTAAAGCACATCAAGTCAAAACTACTAAATCGGGACCTACATCTTTAAATAAAGTGACAATAGTCACAATATACAATAACATCTATGCATAACACAAATTTATCGCTTGCGTAAAAAGCAATCATTTTCTATGATTCACAATAAAAAGCAATCACCCTGCTCTATTGTTATTTGCTCGTAGTTTAGAATGCATTTTGAAGTTATTTGAAACCACAAACCTCACGGGCTGTGCAGTTCTTTCTACCCTTGATGTGCAGGAGCCGTTGTACATTGTGCGTGTTAGTCTCCACATGTCGAAATCCAGAGGCAACACCGCCTTTTTTGTACCTGCCAAGGGTGAAAAAAAGATATAAAAGTCACTAACGATGTGCAGATGAGGTGGTGATGGACAGTTCTATTCAGGAGTAAATTTCACAAGGAATATAATATATACTTGTAAAACACATCTGCAGACCGAATGTGTAATCAAAGGGAGGCGCAAAGCACCCCTCCCTTTATATATGGGATCGTTTCTCTGTTTGCAGCTTTAACATGGGGACTGAAAATACGTTTCTCTGCTTCTACTGGACGAAATCGGCTGCAAATGTAAGAAGTAAATACTTTGTATGTCGAGGTAATATGTTCCAAATTTCAGCAACGCCCGTTTATGCATTCTTGACTTTTATTTAGAAAACCCTCGAAATCACGTTGGTGTCTGTCCGTCTGTCCGTTCGTCCGTCCGTCCATAATTCAATATATATAAATATTTATATATATTTAATTTTACAGCAAAAACTAGAGCACGTAGGTGGAATTTGTTTCGAAAGCCATTAACTAGACCTATTGGCCGATGTATATTCCAAGTTTCAGCTAGTTTCAATGTATAACCCTTGAGATATGAGCGCCAACACATTTTGGACGGACGGACGGACACCAACGTGATTTTGAGGGTTTTCTAAATAAAAGTCAAGAATGCATAAACGGGCGTTGCTGAAATTTGGAACATGTTACCTCGACATACAAAGTATTTACTTCTTACATTTGCAGCCGATTTCGTCCAGTAGAAGCAGAGAAACGTATTTTCAGTCCCCATGTTAAAGCTGAATACAGAGAAACGATCCCTTGTATAAAGGGAGGGGTGCTTTGTGCCTCCCTTTGACATATAAATAAATATATACACACTTTATAACTCTTCAAAATATTATTTCTCAAATCTAATGTGCTGACCCAATGGGCTAATAGATAAAGCATCAGACTCCCAAGCTGTGGATTGTGGGTTCAAATTCCATCTGGGTTGAATTTTTTCCCCTTACTTTTTCAAATCTTTTATATAGTCTTGAATGAAGTATTGTACGATGAAGAAATGCATTTTCTTCGTATTTAAAATGTATCTTGGGGAAAATGCCAGGGGCATAGAAAAGGCCCCTTTATATAAGGGTATGTATGTACCATGTGGCAAAGTAGAGAAAAGAACGGACATTCCATAGCTTGTAGAAAACGCCAGGGGCATAGAAAAGGCCCGCTTTATATATGGTATGTGCCATGTGGCAATGTATAGAAAAGAAGGGACATTCAAAAAAAAATCTCGTGTGCATGCTGGACTACCCTTGTGTTCTGAGGAGGAACCAAGTAATGCTCTAGAAAAGTTCATATAAAGGGGTGCCCTACATCTGGCAAATAAAATACATTTACTTCTTCATGCAACTGTATGAATCAAATCGGCGCCCCTTTATATGAACTTTTCTAGAGCATTACTTGGTTCCTCCTCAGAACACAAGGGTAGTCCAGCATGCACACGAGATTTTTTTTTTTGAACGTCCCTTATTTTCTATACTTTGCACATACCTTATATAAAGGGGCCTTTTCTATGCCCCTGGCATTTTTCCTAAGAATTTACTAAGTGATGGAATTCAATTTGTGGTGAGGATAGAGAAGGAATGTGTCAGGCTGTAGATTTGGATTCATGGGGTAGACCAGAGTGAGGCCTATTCTGGGAATAAATAATAAATTGCCACAAGAAGGACATACATAAGTCTGTTTTTGAAATATGATCGGAACGAGCTGGACTCGTGTTCCTGGTACTCTCGGTGTTGAATGGCGACACCTCCCATCTGCACATCAAGCTGAGCTGTGAGGAAGGCAGCTGTGCCCTGCTCATCCTGGGATGAATGCTCTCCAATCCAGTAATGTAGGTCATATGAGGATGAAGAGCCACTCCTGCGCAACTAGTGAGGAACAAAGTTTATCAAAATTAATCAAGGCCAAAACAATGACTGCATAAAGTGAGGCCATAATAGTAGCCCTATTACTATGTACATGCCGGAAATTTCCAGCATTCAATAAAATGAATGCTGGAAATTTCTGAAAATGTGGTGCACAGAAATGTCATGGAGTGAGCCCACTTACATTCAGCAGAATGTAGCAATCACCTTCATAGAACTGACCATACGTCTTTTCTGGAATCGAGGCAAGTTCCATATTCTGGTGAAAAAAGATTAATCATATCCATCGATGAGAATACTGTAGCACTCACTTCCTTTTAAAATCAAAAAAAAAAAAGTTAGTTTAAAATAAACTATTTTGAGAAGATTTGGACTTATGTACAGTGAAGCGATTCACCTTGGCAGAGTTGTGTGCAAATATTTAGCCTGAGATATAATTAACAAATAATTTTACAATATATATATAAGAATTGAGCATATTGCTGGAAGACGTACTGTGACATGGAAAAAGTGCAGTAATGCGGTCCTTGAACTGGAATATCCCACGATGAAGCAGATTCTGGGCCTATCCGCATCACTTCTACCGCCTCCTTTGTTGTCTTGCACCCTCTGCCATTCCCATGCTGTGTCCCCCCCCCCCCCCCCCGCCCCTCAAGAGTTTTGCATGGTGCACCCGGTCTGTCATTAACCCCCTTCTGGTAAAACTCCAAAGATCCAGAATCACTGTTCTCCTCCGCTCATTAATTCCTCTTCTTCCCTACCTGTGGAACCAACTTCCTCAGTCTCTTTAATCTCTCCAGGGCTTCAAGACAGCTGTTCACCAACATCTGAGCCCCCCCCCCCCCCCCCCCCACATCCACAACCATGATCTTTTCTACTACCCCCATTAAACCCACTCTCCCATATCTTTCTACTGCCCCACCTCTCTTTCTACTGTTCTCTTTGTTCTGGTACATCTTGATCTGTTCTGTGTTCCTGCTCCTCCACAAGACTCGACACCATACCAGAAAAACAACCCACGTAGGGTAGGGCTGCTTTAAATCTGTATTCTGGAGGAATTTTCATCTAAAGTGATGTTTCAACAACCACAGCGCCGTTGTCATGCAATAACATCAACTTCAAAAACCTCAAAGGACAATGACAAGTCAAAAACGCTCATTTGTCGTAGTCAAGTTTAGCAATGCTCATTTGTCGTCGTCATTCAAATAGCCTGCATCACACATTGGGTCACCTTTCCTTGAGTCACCCCTTCTGATACTTCTTGAGGTCGACATGCAGAAAATATTACTAATGATAATTGGAATTGATCATTACAACAATTATGAAAACTTAAAACAAAAAAATGCTTTGGTATACAAAGTTTTATTTTCATTAAACCTGCATATTATTAAAATTAAAGTTTGTGTCACATGATCTGTAATACCACATGGACATTGTCATATGATCGTAATATAAAGGATATTCATTTTAATTTACTAGTGAGCCCGTTGATCAGTTGTACCAAATTTTTATTGGTCTTTACCACCTTGTAGTATACCTACCTGCCAGACTCAGGGACCTTGTGGGTCCTCGGAGTCTTTTGGTTCATCGGAGACTTTTGGATCTTCGGGTTATTTTGGGTCCTCGGGGACTTTTGGGTTATCTGGGTATTTTGGGTCCCCAGGGACTTTTTGGTCATCTGGGTCATTTGGGTCCTCAGGAACTTTTGGGTCATCTAAGTCTTTTGGGTCCTCAGGGACTTTTGGGTCTTCTTGGTCTTTTTTGTCCTTGGGGACTTTTGGGTTGGGTCATCTGGGACTTTTGAGTCTCAAGTGTTAAACGGTCTTCCAAGGTCGAAGCCTAAGGGGTCTCAGCAGGCTAAAGGGTTGAAAGGTACATTTGAATAGTACGTAATTAATTAATAGACGTTAAAAAATATGCCTCACACACACACACACACACACACACACACACACACACACACACACACACACACACACACACACACACACACACACACACACACACACACACACACACACACACACACACACACACACACACACACAACTCATCCATTTATAGTAGACTAGCAGAGTTACCCGGCATTGCCCGTAAAATAAATAGTCAGTCACGTGTGTGCAGTGGGCTTTTCATAATCAGAGAAAGCCACGCCCTGCTGCCACGCCCCTTGGGCACGCCCCTACTCTAAATCTGATGCGCCCATGTTTTTTGTCGTAAAAGGTTACCCCCATGGACCCCCACTTTCCTCTCTAAGTCACTTTCCTAGGCTGTACATGAGGCACAACCGAACAAACAGACGTTCACAAATAGGGTTACCGTATATAGATAGATAGATGTTGAAAAGAATCGCTTCTTCCACATACAATAGACTCGCAATACGACTTTGCAAATGCATAAAATACTGTCTTGTACTTCAACCAGATTCGGTGGTGCAATGGTTCGACCGACCGCTCCAAGTTTGGGAGGACGGAGGTTCAAACCCCGTCGACTCATACCAAAGACTTTAAAATGGAACGTGCTGCTTACTTGCTTGACGTTCTGCATTTAAAAGGGTAGAGCACGGACAATCCCCATTGGTTGGGCATCCATGGGGAGGAAGAAATTCCTCCTTGGAAATGTGATGAGAAAAGTGGCACCATTTTTGTGACGTCACTGTTACCCAGAGTACGCCGTGAAGTGACGTCACTTCCCCCAAGCTCAGAGGCTCTGTTTGTCTCGTCTAACAGTCCTGTGCTGTGTCACGCATGTTCGTCTGTATTTGTGTGTGTGTGGCAGCTCCACTATGAGCCTTAGATCATGTAAAAAAAACATACTCCGTCATTATTAACTCTTCCAATGCCAGGAGAATGTCTTTAAATAATAATGTTAAATATCATATCCGTTACCTGTTGCATTATGCAGAATAATAACTCACGCAATAATGTTTGGTCTGGCATATGTTGTCAACAAGTTAAATTGATTATACCCTTGTCTCAGATCTGGATTGGGCTCCTGATGGAACATTATTAACTATACAAACTGTATTTTAAAGGCCTGTCCTTTGATATATATATATATATATTTTTTAAGGTTACGTTTGCTGTCCTTCGAATAACAGTTTATGAACCACCTTTAGAGGCCATTTTTCCCCGCAGAGCAGAGGTTTGCCTTTTTCGGGCACCTTGGTCCCCTTTTTGAAGCAATGTTTTACGGTCGGATGCCCTTCCTGCCGCCAACCCTGTTGGTCGCCTCTTGCAACACACAGGGAATTACCAGTGAACTGGTACTCAATTTGCCGACCTCGGAAAGATGACAGGCTGAGTCAACCCCCCTGGTGTTAATTCAGCGATCGACCGGGATTATGAACCCAGGATCCTCGGATCCCAAGCCAGCACCCTAACCGCTAAGCCAACACCAGGCTTGCTCGAAATAACAGTTTATGATGGCTGGGTATAATTTTTCATAAACAATAACACTTTTTGGGTTAATATCCTAGCTAAATTGCAATTACCTGCTTCTGTGGTGCTGCATCATTCAATCTTAGTCATCAAAGTCTATGTAATGTCAGGATATGGTAAGGGAAGAGAGTGGTTCTAATGTTGGCAAATACAGCACGTATTAACAATGAAGGTGAGTGTGTGTCCTCCATCAGGAATAGTGCTGCTTGCTTTGACAGGAGTCTCCTAACATTAACTTCACTAATACATGTAAGTATGCAACAATACTCAAAATGAATCATATAAGGTAACAAAGAGCAAACAGAAGCTTCAAAGCAAGTACAATTAAGAAATGAGTGAGTATATAGGGTGCACCCACAAGGAAGTACAAAGGCGATGACGAATGACACCACATGTCAGTCTGGTTAGTGTGCTCTCTTTGTTGTACATAATACCAGGCTGTCATACATGTCAGTTGCAGTTTGATCTGGATTTGTTGTACATACATATGTAAAAATACTTCCAGTGTCGTACCTCGATTCGCCAGATGTAGAGACGTGGCTCACTTGGCAAAGTTTTCACAACTTCCACGGGGTTATTCATGTTGCTGGATCTCAGGCCTAGGTGCAAGATAAAATGGAAGCTTAGCTCGAATTGTCCGTTTTGAATTGTCTGTTCAAATCAGTATTTTTCTGTTCAAATATTTTTTTCCTTCAAATAAAATCATAATGCTGAAACAAGTTATCGTGATGTGGCAAAGCTGCCGGACTAGTAAAACCAGGAGGACATAATTCAGCAAACACTTTAATTGAATTGGGTGCACCTGCCCGGAGGCTTTGTTATAATCAAATAGATGACCAAATACCGCATTGGAGGCATTGGAAGGAACCAGAATAAACGAATAACAAAGATGGAGTGATCAGGAAGAACCTGGATATAGGATTCGGGTTTCAGCAGCTACCGGTACTCCACGACCCTCAAACCCATGCAGGTACAGCCAGGTGAACCTTAGAGAAATTTTTCTGCAAGAATTCACTTCTCCTTAGACAGATATATAAGGAAAGAGAAATAAAGAAAAAACAAGAATTTGAATGAATAAAGGGAAATGTGAAAAAGTAGAAAGAAATGTGGAAGTAACAAAGATGTCGGGAAAAACCCGGACAGATAGATTTCAGCAGTTCCTCCCCAGGTTAAAACGCAGTAACAGGTACAAGTTACCAGAGGTAAAATTGTTGTTCAATTTTAATCTTTTCATATCTACAACTTTGTATTGCAACAGAGCAACCGCAGCTGACAAGGACAGAAGTTGTTTGTAAGCGAGAACATTCTAGGCAATCAGTTAGAAGATATTGCAGAAGCTTAGGGAATATGGGATTATCCATATTTATACAAAAGTTTCATCCACAAAATTTGTTTGTGTTTCCTGCTCTGTGACTGTCACTCTTTTGATGGTTATGGACTCGTCCAGTTTGGATCCAATTTCCAACCGCACCATAAACTGTCATGCTGGTGCTACTCGGGTAGGGCAATGCATCGGTGGGTGAACCGACCTTGGATGGCATGCAGTTGGGCATCAGGCCTGATGGTATTCGCTGGCGGATGTTAAAGTTCCGGGACAAACTTCCAAAAAGCGTTGCGCCCAATTTTTTTAATTTTTTTATTTTATTTTTTTTGTATACTGAATCGAGGCTCGTGAAAGAGCTAACATTTATTTCACAAACAAATCAACCAGACAAACAAAACATACAAAAAGAGGGAGCGGAAGACAAGATGGGGAGAGAAGGGGAAGCACACAACCACAACATTTGAGAGCAGGGAGAAGTGTGGGAGGGAGAGGGCTTGGGGGGAGGAGGCGTGGGAAGGGGGGGGGGGGGGGGAAGGAGAAGTATAAAACACAAGGGGACCGAAATTAGCGGGGGTAGAAAAGATCAAGGTTTTGGATGGGGGAGGATAAGAGATGGTGGTGAACAGCTGTTTTAAAGACCTGGAGGGTGGAGTGGGATTGAAGAGAGTGAGGGAGTTTGTTCCAGAGGCGGGAGAAAAGAGGAATGAAGGAGTGAAGGTGAGCAGAAAGTCTTGATTTTGGCAGTTTAACCATAAGAGGGTTGCAGGCAGATCTTGTGCGACCTAATTCTTGTGCGATCTTGTGCGACCAATTCCTAATTTCTGCCCCAACGATCGTGATGGGAAAAGCAATGGTATAAACTGCTTTGCGACGGCTTTGTTTGAAGTGACACTCGAGAAAGAGCTTGCCCAAGGATGGAATGGAATGGAATTTTTGGTTCAACAGGGTAAGCCTTTTGCATCCTTGTGACACGAAGATTAATCCGAAAATATAAAGAAACCAGAAAAACAGGCTCACCTCTTCTCAAAAACAAAAGGGGCACTTATTCAAGGTGTTTCCAGTTTTTCCACCTGAGAATGTATCTCTTGGTGTTTACAGATCCCACATTCAAATTCCAGACACTGTGTTGATTCATTCAGTTTCTTTTATGTAGTTTTACCTCCGCCACCAAAGGTGGATGGAGGTTATGTTTTCACCCCTGTCTTTCACCCTTTCAAAAATCATGCATGTTTCTAACATCATAAAGAGAGCCAGGTGAGTACAGGGAAAAATTCTGGATGTTTCTAACATCATAAAGAGAGCCAAGTGCGCACTAGGAAAAAATTCTGGATGTTTCTAACATCATAAAGAGAGCCAGGTGAGTACAGGGAAAAAATTCTGGATGTTTCTAACATCATAAAGAGAGCCAGGTGCGCACTAGGAAAAAATTGTGGATGTTTCTAACATCATAAAGAGAGCCAGGTGCGTACTAGGAAAAAATTCTGGATGTTTCTAACATCATAAAGAGAGCCAGGTGAGTACGAGGAAAAAATTCTGGATGTTTCGAGCATCATAAAGAGAGTCAGGTGAGTACAGGGAAAAAATCATGCATGTTTCTAACATCATAAAAAGAGCCAGGTGAGTACAGGGAAAAAATTCTGGATGTTTCTAACATCATAAAGAGAGCCAGGTGAGTACAGGGAAAAAATTCTGGATGTTTCTAACATCATAAAGAGAGCCAGGTGAGTACAGGGAAAAAATTCTGGATGTTTCTAACATCATAAAGAGAGCCAGGTGAGTACAGGGAAAAAATTCTGGATATTTCTAACATCATACAGAGAGCCAGGTACAGGTACTGGGAAATCATTCTGGATGATTGTAACATCATAAAGTGATGTGTGTACTAAGGTGTCTTTAGATGAATCATGCTTCTCTACTCCTCCCCCCCCTACTAACCTCCAATCGACCCACGCTGGTAGTGCATCACAACCCCACCCATGTATTTATATTGAAGACATCGGAGCCCGATCGGAGAATGCGTGCAAGCATTGCTATTCATGTCAATTCAACACCATGCTATGTTGCATTTTTCCTGGTGAGCAAATTTGAAATACCAAAGCCATTTAATAACGAACAAGCCATACATGGTAATGTCTGAATACTGTTTCCTTGGTAACCACAATGTGAACAGGTGATTGGACTAGATTCTGAGCGATGCGAACAGACCAAACAGGACAGGTGAGCTGTTGGTAACCCTTACCAAATGTTCTATGACCACACCTTTCAGCTAACAAAACACATCCCGCAACACGCGACACACGCATATGGACATCCCACACATGAACCCCACTTATACAGATAACAACCGAGGACACACACATACGAGCCATGGTATATCTACCTGCTTGTGGATGTGTTCATTGTCCGACAGTACTAAAGTCTAGGCTATTGTGTGGTGTTATTCTGGCTAAATTCCAAATCCCTGTCTGCACTTACTGCCACTGTATAGGGAAAGGCAAATTACCAAACTTTAATAATCTTTGTCAAGAGACTGCCTCAGCAGGACTCCAAAACATAGGGGCATGAGACTGCCTCAGCAGGAAATACACCTGGCGCTCACCTGGAAGAACAAGCAGTATACTGCACTTACTAAATGTATTTTAAACCAATTTGAATGGTTGCTGGAAGACAGGGCAGCATGTAGAATCATACAAACATAATCATAAGACTTTAAACAAACAAACAAAAAAAATACCCTTTTTGGGGGGCAACCCCCCCATCCCCCCCCCCCTACTCCGTGTACCTCCTCAGACCACAATTTTTCCAATGCCTTGAACAAACATCGGTACATCACGGATGATGAAGGATGTGGTGACGTTTCTTCAAAATTGTGTGTGTAGGTTCTGAGAATAAAGCAAATACCTATTTTGGTGGACATAGACTAAAGCCCCCCATAGACCTCCTTAGACCCCGATTTTTTTAAATGCCAGGAACAAACTTTGGTGCAACACGGGTGATTAAGGTTGTGGTGAAGGTTCATCGGAATTGCATATGTAGTTTCTGAGAAGAAAACAAATACCTATTTTGGGGGGCAACCCCCCCGTAGACCACCAAACGGACAGATGTTTTAAATGCCGTGAACAAACTTGGGTACATCACGGATGATGAAAGTTGTGGTCAAGTTTCATTGAAATCGTGTGTAGCTTCAGAGAAGAAAGCAAATATCTATATTAGGGGGTCAAACCTGGACCCACCTTGATCCCCCGAAGACCCTCATAGGGGCAGATTTGTTTAATGTCGTGAAAAAGCTTTGGTACATCACGGGTGGTGAAGGTTGTGGTAAAGTTTCCTCGAAATAGTGTGTGTAGTTTCTGAGAAGAAAGCAAATATCTATTTTAGGGGGTCAAACCTGGACCCACTTTGACCCCCCGTAGACACCCTTAGACTTCGATTTTCTTAGTGCAGTAAACAAACTTTGGTACATCACCGGTGATGAAGGTTGTGGTCAAGTTTCATCGAAATAGTTTGTGTCGTTTCAGAGAAGAAAGCAAATACCCATTTTGGGGGTCAAACCTAGATCCACTTTGACCCCCGGATAACCCTCTTAGACCACGATTTTTTTTAATGCCGTGAACAAACTTTAGTCACAACAAAACAAATATAATTTGTGCCAAATTTGGTCGCAATCCCATCAGCGGTTTCGGAGAATAAGTTTTAAGTGTTTACGGACTGCCGGGCGGACGGACGGACTGACGGACGACGCGCCTTCGCATAAGCTCCCCTGAGCTTTGTTCCAGGTGAGCTAAAAATTAAGTTGGAACATCAGAAGGATCAAAGTCTTGAATGATTCAAATAAAAACTGAATAATTTTCTATAAAACAGTTACAACTAGACCGGCACTCAGGCTGAACAGTTTACATTTTGTATCACAATGATTGGACAGATCTGGATTCGGACATGAACCAAAATCTATTCAGCTTGTTCTTCTCACTTACTCAACTCATCCACCAAGTTTTGTCATAAGTCATCCATAACCTCTTGAGTTATCGTGCTGCATATCATTTTTGGCTCTATCGCTCAATGGTGAAGAATCACTGTAAAAATTCTCAGATCCAGATCTGGATCCAGATCTTCAACAAAATCTAATCACCTCATCCTTGTCACATACCCCCCCTGAACCAACCTCTCCACCAAGCTTTGTCTGAATTCATCCACAACTTTTTGAGATATTCTGTTTACAAACAAACAAACAAACAAACAAACAAGAAAAACGTCGTGCAGAGCCACAATACTTGCAAAATCCACTGCCCACTCCCCACCTCCCCCCCCCCCCCTTCAGGAAAAAAAGGTTGGCATGGATACATCAAATTGTTCAATTTCATTAACATTGAAATTGACTTTCTTAATCAAAGCTCGATTCAATTGGATGAAAAATGATAACTTTAAGAAGTTTGACCTTGAGTTGGCCTTTGACCTTGTGACCTCAAAAATAGTTGGTTTTCAAATTTAGTGACTCAATGTGTAAATGCTGTTCAACTTTCAAGTCAATTGGATGAAAAAATGACAATTTAAGAAATTTGACCGAAAAGTGACCTTTGATCTTTGACCTGAAAATGAATGGCCTTCTTCCTTATGACCAACTCTGCCATTTGGTGAGGTTTGGTGAAGATCGGTTTAAAATTGTGACCTGTAGGCGATGGACAGACAAACAGACAGACAGAATAACGCACAAGACCAAACAATATACTTGAAAAATCTTCAAATTCGCAAGCAACGAACAGACAGGGGTGAAAACACAACCTCCATCCACCTTGAGTGGTGGAGGTAACAAGAGTGTTGTGTTCGTTTCTCAAGGAATTTTGATCCTGCGCAATTCAATGAAGCATCTTTCTCCATCTACAGTAAAAATGCTTCACACATAAATGTTAAAGAGGCAAATACTTTAAAGTCAGATGACAACAGAAAGGGTTGATTTTCTTACAGCTGTGCAACCATCCAAATGCATGCTGGTGTATTCAGTATTTTTTATGTATTTCATCTGTTTTGTGACTCTTTGTGACGTACTTTTGCTATTTTAACCGACTATCGATTTGGGGTACTTTCCCTTGTGAGGAAATCGAATTGCTGACTTGGACACACAGAACCTGCAGATCAGTGTGTGGCAGCCAATGCAAGGCCAGGGTGACATTGCAGGAATCCCCTTCTTATCACACTCGTTTATCAATTTACACTCCTTGTTTGTTAAACATGCTGTGGCTAACTACGTCTAATTTTATGGTGCAGTGGGAGCATCCTTATTATTGAGCGATCTAGTCTGGGTTTGATTCCCGGCCCAAAGATACCGTTTGATCGCGGTGAGCTTTACAGGTGTTGATTGGTATTGTATCAAAAAGTGTGTCATCGCTTAGATGGACAGTAAGTTAAGGCCACTGCCTGCTAGCATTAGCTGGTCAACTTTAAAGATCCAAATGTATCTTTCACAAAGGGTAGGCGAGTTTAATATCACTGGCACAGACTCTGACGACTGCTGTGAAGGCGAGGCAAACTACGCAGCGTAATCTTTTTGGTGGGGGGGGGGGGGGGGGGGGGGAGGGGAAGAGAGAGAGACAGAGAGAGAGACAGAGAGAGAGAGACAGAGACAGAGACAGAGAGAGAGAGAGAGAGAGAAAGAGAGAGAGAGAGAGAGAGAGAGAGAGAGAGAACAGAGAGAGAGAACAGAGATGGAGAGAGAGAACAGAAAAGGGGAGAGAGAACAGAGAGAGAGAACAGAGATGGAGAGAGAGAACAGAGATGGTGAGAGAGAACAGAGAGGGAGAACAGAGATGGTGAGAGAGAACAGAGGGAGAACAGAGATGGAGAG
Source organism: Myxine glutinosa (assembly GCF_964187855.1). Lineage (NCBI taxonomy): Eukaryota > Metazoa > Chordata > Myxini > Myxiniformes > Myxinidae > Myxine > Myxine glutinosa. The sequence continues at coordinate 109,505,270 of NC_136267.1, forward strand.
AGAGAACAGAGATGGAGAGAGAGAGAACAGAGAGGGAGAACAGAAATGGAGAACAGAGATGGAAAGAGAGAACAGAGATGGAGAACAGAGATGGAGAGAGAGAACAGAATTGGAGAACAGAGATGGAGAGAGAGAACAGAGATGGAGAACAGAGATGGAGAGAGAGAACAGAGAGGGAGAACAGAGATGGAGAGAGAGAACAGAGAGGAAGAACAGAGATGGAGAACAGAGATGGAGAGAGAGAACAGAGATGGTGAGAGAAAACAGAGAGGGAGAACACAGATGGAGAGAGAGAACAGAGATGGAGAGAGAGAGAACAGAGAGGGAGAACAGAAATGGAGAACAGAGATGGAGAGAGAGAACAGAGATGGTGAGAGAAAACAGAGAGGGAGAACAGAGATGGAGAGAGAGAACAGAGATGGTGAGAGAAAACAGAGAGGGAGAACACAGATGGAGAGAGAGAACAGAGATGGAGAGAGAGAGAACAGAGAGGGAGAACAGAAATGGAGAACAGAGATGGAGAGAGAGAGAACAGAAATGGAGAACAGAGATGGAGAGAAAGAACAGAGATGGAGAGAGAGAACAGAGATGGAGAGAGAGAACAGAGATGGAGAGAGAGAACAGAGATGGAGAGAAAGAGAACAGAGATGGAGAGAGAGAACAGAGATGGAGAGAGAGAACAGAGATGGAGAACAGAGATGGAGAGAGAGAACAGAGATGGAGAACAGAGATGGAGAGAGAGAACAGAGATGGAGAGAGAGAACAGAGAGGGAGAACAGAAATGGAGAACAGAAACGGAGAACAGAGATGGAGAGAGAGAACAGAGATGGAGAGAGAGAACAGAGAGGAAGCACAGAGATGGAGAGAGTGAACAGAGATGGAGAGAGAGAACAGAGATGGAGAGAGAGAACAGAGATGGAGAACAGAGACGGAGAACAGAGATGGAGAGAGAGAACAGAGAGGGAGAACGGAGAGAGAGAACAGAGATGGTGAGAGAGAACAGAGGGAGAACAGAGATGGAGAGAGAGAACAGAGATGGAGAGAGAGAGAACAGAGATGGAGAGAGAGAACAGAGATGGTGAGAGAGAACAGAGAGGGAGAACAGAGATGGTGAGAGAGAACAGAGGGAGAACAGAGATGGAGAGAGAGAACAGAGATGGAGAGAGAGAACAGAGATGGAGAGAGAGAGAGAACAGAGAGGGAGAACAGAGATGGAGAACAGAGATGGAGAGAGAGAACAGAGATGGTGAGAGAGAACAGAGAGGGAGAACAGAGATGGAGAGAGAGAGAACAGAGAGGGAGAACAGAAATGGAGAACAGAGATGGAGAACAGAGATGAAGAGAGAGAACAGAAACGGAGAACAGAGATGGAGAGAGAGAACAGAGATGGAGAGAGAGAACAGAGATGGAGAGAGAGAACAGAGATGGAGAGAGAGAACAGAGAGGAAGCACAGAGATGGAGAGAGTGAACAGAGATGGAGAGAGAGAACAGAGATGGAGAGAGAGAACAGAGAGGAAGCACAGAGATGGAGAGAGTGAACAGAGATGGAGAGAGAGAACAGAGATGGAGAGAGAGAACAGAGATGGAGAACAGAGACGGAGAACAGAGATGGAGAGAGAGAACAGAGAGGGAGAACGGAGAGAGAGAACAGAGATGGTGAGAGAGAACAGAGAGGGAGAACAGAAATGGAGAACAGAGATGGAGAGAGAGAACAAAAATGGAGAACAGAGATGGAGAGAGAGAACAGAGATGGAGAACAGAGATGGAGCGAGAGAACAGAGAGGGAGAACAGAGATGGAGAACAGAGATGGAGAGAGAGGTCAGAGATGGTGAGAGAGAACAGAGAGAGAGAACGGAGAGAGAGAACAGAGATGGTGAGAGAGAACAGAGGGAGAACAGAGATGGAGAGAGAGAGAACAGAGATGGAGAGAGAGAACAGAGATGGTGAGAGAGAACAGAGAGGGAGAACAGAGATGGTGAGAGAGAACAGAGGGAGAACAGAGATGGAGAGAGAGAACAGAGGGAGAACAGAGATGGAGAGAGAGAGAACAGAGATGGTGAGAGAGAACAGAGAGGGAGAACAGAGATGGTGAGAGAGAACAGAGGGAGAACAGAGATGGAGAGAGAGAACAGAGATGGAGAGAGAGAGAGAACAGAGAGGGAGAACAGAGATGGAGAACAGAGATGGAGAGAGAGAACAGAGATGGTGAGAGAGAACAGAGAGGGAGAACAGAGATGGAGAGAGAGAGAACAGAGAGGGAGAACAGAAATGGAGAACAGAGATGGAGAACAGAGATGAAGAGAGAGAACAGAAACGGAGAACAGAGATGGAGAGAGAGAACAGAGATGGAGAGAGAGAACAGAGAGGAAGCACAGAGATGGAGAGAGTGAACAGAGATGGAGAGAGAGAACAGAGATGGAGAGAGAGAACAGAGAGGAAGCACAGAGATGGAGAGAGAGAACAGAGATGGAGAGAGAGAACAGAGATGGAGAACAGAGACGGAGAACAGAGATGGAGAGAGAGAACAGAGAGGGAGAACGGAGAGAGAGAACAGAGATGGTGAGAGAGAACAGAGAGGGAGAACAGAAATGGAGAACAGAGATGGAGAGAGAGAACAAAAATGGAGAACAGAGATGGAGAGAGAGAACAGAGATGGAGAACAGAGATGGAGCGAGAGAACAGAGAGGGAGAACAGAGATGGAGAACAGAGATGGAGAGAGAGGTCAGAGATGGTGAGAGAGAACAGAGAGAGAGAACGGAGAGAGAGAACAGAGATGGTGAGAGAGAACAGAGGGAGAACAGAGATGGAGAGAGAGAGAACAGAGATGGAGAGAGAGAACAGAGATGGTGAGAGAGAACAGAGAGGGAGAACAGAGATGGTGAGAGAGAACAGAGGGAGAACAGAGATGGAGAGAGAGAACAGAGATGGAGAGAGAGAGAGAACAGAGAGGGAGAACAGAGATGGAGAACAGAGATGGAGAGAGAGAACAGAGATGGTGAGAGAGAACAGAGAGGGAGAACAGAGATGGAGAGAGAGAGAACAGAGAGGGAGAACAGAAATGGAGAACAGAGATGGAGAACAGAGATGAAGAGAGAGAACAGAAACGGAGAACAGAGATGGAGAGAGAGAACAGAGATGGAGAGAGAGAACAGAGAGGAAGCACAGAGATGGAGAGAGTGAACAGAGATGGAGAGAGAGAACAGAGATGGAGAGAGAGAACAGAGAGGAAGAACAGAGATGGAGAGAGAGAACAGAGATGGAGAACAGAGAGCGAGAACAGAGATGGAGAGAGAGAACAGAGAGGGAGAACGGAGAGAGAGAACAGAGATGGTGAGAGAGAACAGAGAGGGAGAACAGAGATGGAGAACAGAGATGGAGAGAGAGGTCAGAGATGGTGAGAGAGAACAGAGAGAGAGAACAGAGAGAGAAAGAAGGGGAGGGGGAGGGGGGAGTGTGGTTAACTCTCCTACTTTGTCCTACCTTGCGAGAGTACTGAGGTAGCAGCAAGTTGTACTTCTACCCTTGTAATCTCACAAGAAGGCAAACATTGTTCAGTCATTTAATAGAAGATATGGAGAAAGTTAATATGGATTGCTTTGTAGAGGGAAGATAAGGTCGCAGGTAATCAGGTAGCACATTCAAAAAGGATGAGTGAAGGAAGGGAATCGGATTTCCTGAATATGTTACATGAGGGAATCGGCATGTCCAACCTTTGAACAGCGGACAAGACGAACGGACACGTGTGTTGACCCGAGCTTCAGCAGCTGCTCAAGAAATCTACATCCAAGTTTATCAATGTTGAGAAAATAAATAAACAACTGCACTTTTTCTTGCAAATGAGTAATCTGCTTTACTTTTATGTAAGTTCGAAATGGGAAACAGAAGTATTGGTTTGTTAGTAACAACACATGAGGTCCCTGATCACTTTTTTTACTCCTTAACTCTTTGCGGTTTGGCCACGTTATCCAAACTGGGGAAAAATCGATCTGCTTCTCTTTTTTGCTGATATTATGATTTCATAGCTTTTTTCAAAACTAACTTCCATATTATTGAAAGTAATACCTGGACTCATCACATACCTTTTGATATGTATAAGTATGAGTTTGGAGGCCACATAATAGGGTGTGGAAGCAGACGCATGCATGTTATAATGAAGGTGCAACCCATGACACCATTCCATTTATATGACAACAATACTGCAATCTTCAGGAAATTATAAACAATGTACAAAAGTACAAAAGACAACAACAACATTAGAGCCCTTTTTGACACAAAAGGATAAACAAAGCACAGGAACCAACATATTTGATTGCAATGTGATAAAGAAAAGAAAAAGCAACTAAACTTTGGAAACAAATTGTCACAACAGGAAATGTGAGTTCCTTTAATCCTGCATCCTCCACCCCCACACCTCCACACCCCCACACCTCCACACCCAACACCTCCACACCCAACACCCCCACACCCAACACCTCCACACCCAACACCTCCACACCCAACACCTCCACACCCAACACCCCCACACCTCCACACCCAACACCCCCACACCTGCACACCCAACACCCCCACACCTCCACACCTAACACCCCCACACCTGCACACCTCCACACTCCAGGCAAACAAGAAAATGCAGCAATACAATACTGTACATTCAATCCACTGAGTCGGGTAATTGTTCCTGAACCTGCCTTGGGAATACTTCACACTGGACTTCCTTGTACTGTCAGAACACCTGTGCACACCTCCTTCCTAATGCTATCACGCATCAGGTTACATGAACAGTGCCTCGAGGTGCTTTCATTTAAAACACTATTGCACATAAAGGATAACACATATGATGTAGAGATAGGTTACTTTTCTTTTCAAACCTGTCTCATCCAATCTTGTTTATCTTTACTACTTAATGTAATTTGCATTTCAATGAGTGTTTAATATTCAGGACGTTCCACATTTTCACCAAAATATTGTATGTTACATCAGACATTATTGCTGTGTGTTCTGAGTTTAAAAGTGGAACCGAAAATTGTCAAAGGTCAGTTTGTCCGTAATATCGTACTACCTGAAAACTAGGTGTGAATTGAAGTATCAAGGTAATGACACAAGGTTAAAGACCCATGTTTTAAAGTACAGGTCTTGCCATATGTCAGGTTAGGTTTGGTTGTGAGTCATTAATAGTGTGAATCCATCAATGACTTTTACATGAATTGGTGAATGGGTGGTGGTCTGTGTGCAGCCTGTGGCTGCTGGTTGCATCACTGCTGGGAGCACAGCTGTGCCGCTGATGCAGTCCCCCCCCCCCCCCCACCACCCCATTACCAGTCAGCTGGTGCTCATTTTGCCAACCTCCAAAGGAGTACAAACTGAATCGACCTGCTTGGTGTTAATTCAACGGCCCACAGAGAATTGAACTAAACACCCTAGGATCTTAAGCCAGCCACCTTAGCTGTTAAATTAACACCAGGCTACTATATGTTAAAAGAGGATTAACCAAGTGTATGTATGATATAATAGGTAACATTTTCATGGGCTTGTTGAAAATGATGGTTTGGCTCTGTGAACATGAATGAAGGGCTGCGTCAGCATGATAAAATGACTTCATGGATGATGATTAGCTATTCATGGGGGGGGAAATGCTAATTAGGATGCTGCGAATGTATGTGATTATATGGCTATTGTAAATGTAAATCATTGGCTGGGTGTATCATGTATGAAAAAGGATGATGGGATGATCATGTGGGCATAGATGGGCTGGGTGTATCATGTATGAAATGGGATGAGCATTTGGGTATAGATGGGCTGGGAGTATCATGTATGAAAAAGGATGATAATGTGGGTATAGATGGGATGGGTGTATCATGTATGAAAAAGGATGATGGGATGATCATGTGGGTAGAGATGGGCTGGGTGTATCATGTATGAAATGGGATGATGGGATGATCATGTGGGTGTAGATAGGCTGGGTGTATCATGTATGAAAAAGGATGATGGGATGATCATGTGGGTATAGATGGGCTGGGTGTATCATGAATGAAATGGGATGATGGGATGATCATGTGGGTATAGATGGGATGGGTGTATCATGTATGAAATGGGATGATGGGATGATCATGTGGGTATAGATGGGCTGGGTGTATCATGTATGAAATGGGATGATCATGTGGGTATAGATGGGCTGGGTGTATCATGTATGAAAAAGGATGATGGGATGATCATGTGGGTATAGATGGGATGAGTGTATCATGTATGAAAAAGGATGATGGGGGTGATCATGTGGGTATAGATGGGCTGGGTGTATCATGTATAAAAAAGGATGATGGGATGATCATGTGGGTATAGATGGACTGGGTGTATCATGTATGAAATGGGATGATCATGTGGGTATAGATGGGCTGGTTGTATCATGTATGGAATGGGATGATCATGTGGGTATAGATGGGCTGGGTGTATCATGTATAAAATGGGATGATCATGTGGGTATAGATGGGATGGGTGTATCATGTGTTACGTGGTCCCCTCGGTGAATACCTGGTCTCGGTGACCCCCGGACCGTGAGAGGAACTTCGCCAGAAAGTTGTATTATATATGCGCTTTCGCCACGCAATCCATATGAATTCCACCCAAGAGAAAACTGATGTTCAAGGATATATTTCAATGGTAATGACACCATACAATTTCAATGATACAACCACGGAGATTTTCCCCGAGCAATCAATAGCAAACCACCATCAACAATTCCCAATCCACCAATCAATCCCCCTATATGATTAAGATGGCCATCTTATATATGTGTGTTCACTTCGGTACTCACGACCCCCTTTTGGTCTCTGCTCCTCACAATGTCTCTGGGCCCCTCCTGACCAAGATACTGGTCGGCGTCGCCGCACTCGGGCGGTTGAACGAACCCCGGGTGGACGTTTTTCCACCGGGCAGGTATCGTACCAGGCACCGTGGCTGCAGCCCCTCGTGGCCACGCGAAGCGGGTACGGTAGAGCAAGCCAAAAGCCCCACGCCGCTTGCAAGGCGCGTTAGGCCCCAAGGTGCGACCCGCACGCGTCTGTTTAGACGGTGCCGCGAACAGTGCCAGACGTGGGGTCGATGCACGGCCCCACGTCAACTTGACGTCTCCACCGGGCAGGTACACGTCCCGGTAATTCCTCTCGCCAGACGGGCTTCGGAACGCCGCTTTTCCACGCAGCGCAAGGTCGATCCCACCTTTTGTCGGAGCGGGGCGAGGAAGAATACTACTCGTCGCTTTCTTCCTCGTGTCTTTTTCTCTTCCGTTTCCGGTCACTTCCGTTTCCGGACACTTTTCAGAAAGGCTCCTGACCCTCCAACCACAACAACCCTTAATCTATTACACATGGATAAGCAAAGACCTGAATGGTAATTCACATACATTCACATAAATATGTAACACTCCCCCCCTTCAAGAAAGAAAGTTTGAACCCAGCGAAAACTTTCTTTGCCGGCCAATTTGGAGAAACAAACCAGATAACTCAACCCCCCCACATTATCAGTTCCCCCCGGGCACAGTTATCACTTAAAAATAAAGCAACCAACATTTCACCACACCCCCTCCAGATTACTCCCTCTGGACTAAGCACCAGCAACGACATTGTCCCTACCAAATCAAACTCCATCTCATGACCCTCTGACTTTGACCGTCAGTTTCTTGTGAATGAAGGTTAAGGGGTTGATCAAAGATCCAAAGTTAAGCAACTCGATAGCACTTTTTCCGGGAGGCCAAGCCGAGTATTCACTACATGGATGCCTTTAGGAACGCGGAGTTCACGGTTAGTCCGTGCAGGAAAGTTCTCTACATGGGCGCCTTGAGGAACGTGGAGTTCACGGTTAGTCCGTGCATGAAAGTTCACTACATGGACGCCTTTAGGAACGGCGTTCACGGTTAATTCGTGTAGGAATCTTGGCTCGGCGGCTCCGCCGCATTCAGTGCTTCAACTTCTCAGAACTTCCCTAATAATTATGGTGGGACCACTTGTCCCTGTAGTCCCATGAATAGCGGTCTCCTTCTCGGCCACTACTTTGACAATCCTTCCTTCGGGAGCTGCTGTAACTCAGGGAGCCTCCATAATAATATTGATTGCGGCCACCACCAAAACTACCGCCCAGTTGTCCTCTCCTGTAGACCTCTCGACGCCTACGAAATGCCTTCCCTACTGTTATGGTCCGACCCTCCAAATCCTTGCCATTCCAATTCTTCTCTGCCTCTCTGGCATCTTTTGTGCTGGCAAACGTGACAAAGCCGAACCCTCTTGACTGTTGCGTTTCCCAGTCTCTTACCAACCGCACTTCCACCAGCGGCCCCTATCTGTTGAAGACAGAGGTCAGAACTTCTTCCTCTGTTTTGAAGTTCAGTCCCCCTACAAATAACTTGGCACTTTTGTCGCCATCCCGAGCTGGTGTGGTGTTATTTTCCCTGCTGGGCTCTTTACCAACCCTCAGGTTACCATAAACTTGACCCCCGGCCAAATCATTCCCGATAACAACAGATACACCCTCTACAGGAAGCGTGGCTTGTAAACCGACGGTGACCGGTCCTGACACCAAATCGGACTCCAAATGGATGACATGAAGGGGAGCACTAACACCGCCCCCGATCCCCTGTAAACGAACACTATCCCCCGTTGCCGTCTCCTCGGACCATGGCAAAATGCCTTCAAGCATTAAAGATTGATGTGCCCCTGTGTCCCTCAATATCCTAACCGGTTTCCGGTTAGTCGAGGCTCCATCCCGTGACACAAACCCCTCTGAAATAAATGGTTGGTAACCATTTTGATGGCGATTTCTCACAATGGCCATTGCATTTGGAGTCGTAGTAGTCGGACTCCGCTCTGGGTCTTCGCTTTTCATGCGGTAACAACTGGACATCAAGTGTCCAGGTTTCTTGCAAAAAGCGCAAGTAGGCCCGGAGGAAAAACTCGTGGTCTGCCTCGGGCCCCCCGAACTATAAGTTTGTCTTGGGCCCGCATCCCTCTGATTTCGAACAGGTGGGGTATCATAGTTGTCCCCATAATCATCTCGAGGCCGCCGCCATGTATGGTCGTTCTCCGCACCTGCTGTTCCATAACTCCCCTGCTGAAGTCAAGGCGAGGAGTTAGGTTTGTGGACCCCTATTCGGTGGGTTAAGGCATAATCATCTGCCATGGTGGCTGCGTCCCACAACTTTGGTACTTTCTTTTCCTGCAGGTACACTTTGATGTCCTCGTGGACACACTGCTGGAATTCCTCCACCAGGATCAAGTCCCGCAATGTTTCGAAGTCTTTCCCGACTCCTTTTGACTCACACCACCGATCAAACATGTTTTCTTTCACTCTGGCAAACTCCACATGGGTCTCACTCTCCCTCTTCCTGGCATTCCTGAATTTTTGCCTGTAGGCTTCCGGAACCAACTCATAGGCTTTGAGGATGTGCTTCTTCAGTACCTCATAATCTGCACATTGGTCCATTGGTAGCGCCGAATAAATTTCCTGAGCTTTCCCCACCAGCACACTTTGCACGAGTATGGTCCAGGCCTCCTCCGGCCAGTTTAATTGTCGAGCCACTTTCTCAAAGTGTGGAAAAAATTTCGCGACTTCCTTTTCACTGAACGGTGGAACCAGCCTCACATGTCTGCCCACATCCCAGGTTTTCTGGTTAGGTGTCGACCCAGTCAGCAAGGGTGGTGCCTCTCCCCGTTCTCTCATTAACTCCAGCTCCTTGAATTTGATTTCTTGCTGAAGCTCCATGTCACGTTCCTTTAATTCCCTTTCCGCTTTTCTCTCCTCTGCTTCGAGGTCCCTTGCAGCTCTCCTCTCCTCTGCTTTTCTCCCTTCTAACCTTTCCTGGAGTTCTCTTTCCACTCTCCTTTCCTCTGCTTGTTTCTCTTCTCTCCTCGCTTCTGCTTTCCTTTCCTCTTCTTTTAACCTTTCCTGGAGTTCTCGTTCCCCTCTCCTTTCCTCTGCTTGTTTCTCTTCTCTCCTCTCTTCTGCTTTCCTTTCTTCTTCTGCTCTTTCCTTTTCTGCTTTCCTTTCTTCTTCTGCTAACCTTTCCTGGAGTTCTCGTTCCACTCTCCTTTCCTCTGCTTGTTTCTCTTCTCTCCTCTCTTCTGCTTTCCTTTCTTCTTCTGCTCTTTCCTTTTCTGCTTTCCTTTCTTCTTCTTTAATCCGTTCCTGGCTCCGTAATTGCAACTCCAGTTTCCGGAGCTCAACGTCTTCTGGTTCTTCGGGTAGCCACTCCCAGGCTAACTCGTCCCATGTTCCTAATCCCACCATAGATTGTATCACCGTGGCCTGCAACTCTGCCTTCCTCAAATTAGTTCGGACCTCCAAGTTAAAATGTTTGGCCAATTTCAAGAGGTCCGACTTTAGTAACGCTCGGAACTGTGCCTCACTCGGTGTTACCGCAAAGTTCTGTGCCACAAACGCCATGGTGACTATCGTTAACACCTGTTAACCTTCACCCAAGAATTTACCCCAATTTCCCCAAAAATTTTCCAATTAATACTTAATTAATAAATTTTAATTAATAAAAATATTATTTTCTTATTTTATACAAATACACTTTTAGATCCCGGACGAGCCCCCAATTCTGTTACGTGGTCCCCTCGGTGAATACCTGGTCTCGGTGACCCCCGGACCGTGAGAGGAACTTCGCCAGAAAGTTGTATTATATATGCGCTTTCGCCACGCAATCCATATGAATTCCACCCAAGAGAAAACTGATGTTCAAGGATATATTTCAATGGTAATGACACCATACAATTTCAATGATACAACCACGGAGATTTTCCCCGAGCAATCAATAGCAAACCACCATCAACAATTCCCAATCCACCAATCAATCCCCTATATGATTAAGATGGCCATCTTATATATGTGTGTTCACTTCGGTACTCACGACCCCCTTTTGGTCTCTGCTCCTCACAATGTCTCTGGGCCCCTCCTGACCAAGATACTGGTCGGCGTCGCCGCACTCGGGCGGTTGAACGAACCCCGGGTGGACGTTTTTCCACCGGGCAGGTATCGTACCAGGCACCGTGGCTGCAGCCCCTCGTGGCCACGCGAAGCGGGTACGGTAGAGCAAGCCAAAAGCCCCACGCCGCTTGCAAGGCGCGTTAGGCCCCAAGGTGCGACCCGCACACGTCTGTTTAGACGGTGCCGCGAACAGTGCCAGACGCGGGGTCGATGCACGGCCCCACGTCAACTTGACGTCTCCACCGGGCAGGTACACGTCCCGGTAATTCCTCTCGCCAGACGGGCTTCGGAACGCCGCTTTTCCACGCAGCGCAAGGTCGATCCCACCTTTTGTCGGAGCGGGGCGAGGAAGAATACTACTCGTCGCTTTCTTCCTCGTGTCTTTTTCTCTTCCGTTTCCGGTCACTTCCGTTTCGGGACACTTTTCAGAAGGGCTCCTGACCCTCCAACCACAACAACCCTTAATCTATTACACATGGATAAGCAAAGACCTGAATGGTAATTCACATACATTCACATAAATATGTAACACATGTATGAAATGGGATGATCATGTGGGTGTAGATGGGATGGGTGTATCATGTATGAAATGGGATGATCATGTGGGTATAGATGGGATGGGTGTATCATGTATGAACTGGGATGATCATGTGGGTATAGATGGGATGGGTGTATCATGTATGAAATGGGATGATCATGTGGGTATCGATGGGATGGGTGTATCATGTATGAAATGGGATGATAATGTGGGTATCGATGGGATGGGTGTATCATGTATGAAATGGGATGATCATGTGGGTATCGATGGGATGGGTGTATCATGTATGAAATGGGATGATCATGTGGGTATAGATGGGATGGGTGTATCATGTATGAACTGGGATGATCATGTGGGTATAGATGGGATGGGTGTATCATGTATGAACTGGGATGATCATGTGGGTATAGATGGGATGGGTGTATCATGTATGAAATGGGATGATCATGTGGGTATAGATGGGATGGGTGTATCATGTATGAAATGGGATGATCATGTGGGTATAGATGGGATGGGTGTATCATGTATGAACTGGGATGATCATGTGGGTATAGATGGGATGGGTGTATCATGTATGAAATGGGATGATCATGTGGGTATCGATGGGATGGGTGTATCATGTATGAAATGGGATGATCATGTGGGTATAGATGGGATGGGTGTATCATGTCTGAAATGGGATGATCCTGTGGGTATAGATGGGATGGGTGTATCATGTATGAAATGGGATGATCATGTGGGTATAGATGGGATGGGTGTATCATGTATGAAATGGGATGATCATGTGGGTATCGATGGGATGGGTGTATCATGTATGAAATGGGATGATCATGTGGGTATAGATGGGATGGGTGTATCATGTATGAAATGGGATGATAATGTGGGTATAGATGGGATGGGTGTATCATGTATGAACTAGGATGATCATGTGGGTATAGATGGGATGGGTGTATCATGTATGAAATGGGATGATCATGTGGGTATCGATGGGATGGGTGTATCATGTATGAAATGGGATGATCATGTGGGTATAGATGGGATGGGTGTATCATGTATGAAATGGGATGATCATGTGGGTATAGATGGGATGGGTGTATCATGTATGAAATGGGATGATCATGTGGGTATAGATGGGATGGGTGTATCATGTATGAAATGGGATGATCATGTGGGTATAGATGGGATGGGTGTATCATGTATGAAATGGGATGATCATGTGGGTATAGATGGGATGGGTGTATCATGTATGAAATGGGATGATCATGTGGGTATAGATGGGATGGGTGTATCATGTATGAAATGGGATGATCATGTGGGTATAGATGGGATGGGTGTATCATGTATGAAATGGGATGATCATGTGGGTATAGATGGGATGGGTGTATCATGTATGAAATGGGATGATCATGTGGGTATAGATGGGATGGGTGTATCATGTATGAAATGGGATGATCATGTGGGTATAGATGGGATGGGTGTATCATGTATGAAATGGGATGATCATGTGGGTATAGATGGGATGGGTGTATCATGTATGAAATGGGATGATAATGTGGGTATAGATGGGATGGGTGTATCATGTATGAACTGGGATGATCATGTGGGTATAGATGGGATGGGTGTATCATGTATGAAATGGGATGATCATGTGGGTATCGATGAGATGGGTGTATCATGTATGAAATGGGATGATCATGTGTGTATAGATGGGATGGGTGTATCATGTATGAAATGGGATGATCATGTGGGTATAGATGGGATGGGTGTATCATGTATGAAATGGGATGATCATGTGGGTATAGATGGGATGGGTGTATCATGTATGAAATGGGATGATCATGTGGGTATAGATGGGATGGGTGTATCATGTATGAAATGGGATGATCATGTGGGTATAGATGGGATGGGTGTATCATGTATGAAATGGGATGATCATGTGGGTATAGATGGGATGGGATGATCATGTGGGTATAGATGGGATGGGTGTATCATGTATGAAATGGGATGATCATGTGGGTATAGATGGGATGGGTGTATCATGTATGAAATGGGATGATCATGTGGGTATAGATGGGATGGGTGTATCATGTATGAAATGGGATGATCATGTGGGTATAGATGGGATGGGTGTATCATGTATGAAATGGGATGATCATGTGGGTGTAGATGGGATGGGTGTATCATGTATGAAATGGGATGATCATGTGGGTATAGTTGGGATGGGTGTATCATGTATGAAATGGGATGATCATGTGGGTATAGATGGGATGGGTGTATCATGTATGAAATGGGATGATCATGTGGGTATAGATGGGATGGGTGTAAAGCTGTAATGATGAGCAGACCTTGTGTGTCCAAACTTTAGCTGAGTCAATGTAAATGATGAATACACATTACTCAGAGAATATTTGTAAGAGGTTTTCAGCTTCCTGTGTATTTGTTCCCATTGAATGTCATTAAGTGATTAGAACCCACCATCTCCAGTACTTGGAACTTCACATTCCCTATTTCCACACATTTATCTCACCTCTGGCATGTGAACACTTAGTTACAGGTTTGACAACTGCTAAGTTCCTTTTGTGCTGATAAATATGAATATTCACATTCCCAAGAACGTCGCCATTGCTCTAATGACTCGCCATATGCTGCTTTAATTGCCTGTTCCTCTCTAGAGCTTCCAGACCTCATGCTTGTTTACCAGACAAAATGGAGGACCCTGTATCCTCATCAGGTGGCTTTGTCTCTTTGTTAATCCTGTTGACCAATTAGTCAATCTCAATAAAACATTAAACGGTTTTCCTGCAGACGTCCCCATCCGAAGAATTCCAACATATTTATACCATCAAATTAATCAAATTGTGTTTGGAGAAGACCGGAAGTGTTATGTCAGTTTTCATTTCAAACACCATTCCCTTCCTGTGAATCACAGCAGTTTAGGATTGGAGCTGCGTCGCCATTCAAACCCAAGCTGGACGACTTGGAGGCCAGTGTGCGTACCTCCTGAGGCCGTCCTATCAGCATGTACCACATGTAGTTGGGTACATGCACACATGTGTGACAATTGATGGGTCACCCAATCAAGACTGTGTTATTTAGACTCCAGTAAAACATCAAGACTATTGTGTGCAGCAGAAGAAAAAAATTAACTCATGAGTGCAACATGGTAACGATGGGCCAAATGGCCAAATTTCCATGTTTAAGGTCGTACAGGATCATGCGACATGAGAACAATAAAAGGGTGTATCATGTATCATTATTTCATAGAGTTTCGTCCAATTATCTGTATGTAGATCGTAGCTCAGCTGGCGGACTATCTAGAGGCCTTGCAAGTCGAGACGGCTTGGGTCTGTTAGTCTTTGGGGGCAATGGGGGGGGGGGGGGGGGCGTGATAAGCATAGTATTCCTCAAGGACGTCGGGTTTCTTTCAGATTTCTTTCAGTTTATTGTTACACAGCAGTAACGACTGTTTCAAAATGTGATCATACGTTGGATAAAGAATTGACTGAATAGTTTGTGGTTATAATAAGTTTTACTTCCGGTAGGTGTGTCTCAGGAAACGCCACGATGAGCTATTTATACACCTTGGTCCAAGGTGGAAAACTCCCCTGAAGATGGAGGGCAAATGGAGTGGCTACAACTTCCGTCATGTGACCCCAATCGTACACTTAGCAAGTTTAAAAAAAAAAAATTGTATACAAATTCGAGGCTCGTGTAAGAGCAACAGATAAAACACGAAAACATAAACCAAAAACACATTGAACATATAATAAAGGGAGCGGGAGACAAGAGAGGGGTGAGAGAGGGAAGCACATATCAACAGTAGAGAACGGGAACATCAGGAGATCTGTGGAAGGGAGAGGGCTGGGGATACATGGGATAAACAAGATGGACACTACTCTGAGTTTCAGGAAAGAAAACAGGAAATTTGATGGAGGTTGATCTGGGGTGAAATTAGCGGGGGTAGAAAAGATCAAGGTTTTGGATGGGGGAAGATAAGAGATGGTGGTGAACAGCCGTTTTGAAGACTTGGAGGGAGGAGTGGGATTGAAGAGAGTGAGGGAGTTTGTTCCAGAGGTGGGAGAAAAGAGGAATGAAGGAGTGAAGGTGAGCAGAGAGCCGAGATTTTGGCAGTTTAACCATCAGAGGGTTGCAGGCAGATCTTGTGCGACCTGTAGGAATATTTGGGGGACAGAGCCCAGAGAGAGCTGGGGGGGGGGGGGGCAAGGCCAGAGAGGAGTCGGTAGAAGACAGAAACACCACCAACCTGCCTGCAGGGGGGTGAGTGAAAGGCCCTCGGAGTTAGCTTCATCGCAGGAGATTCCAAAGATCCTGAAAGCTCATAAAATACGACTTAAAAATGTAACGTTTGGCCTGACCGAAGGCTCGTGGCTCCACCTCACCTTACAGAGACTCAGGTACAAAGTAGGTACAACACGTACCCCGTGAGAAACCGAGAAACGTTCACACCAATACATGTACATGGCAGTATACAGGATTACTAGTTCATGTCGAGTGGACCTGGCTTGGCATTAAGCTGGCCGTCCATCAACCTGCTACCCACGATGTAACTTATGTAAGTACGTCACACTTGGGTTGGTACTCGGGTCGGTACCAACTCTCGAGGTGTACTCAAGGTGACGGTACAACGACAATGCGGTAGGTTAAACGAATTGCGGACGAGGGACGGCGGCAAGGGTGAAGCAAATCATCTTACATGGAAGGAGAGAAAAAGGGCGCAGAGGAACTGCATGGACTTACCTGCGAAGGTAGATGACGATAAGTACTGCAGTTGGAGTGGGAGCTACAGGGGAGCGTACAGGTGAGCACTGGGGTATTTTAAGTATGAAATAAAGGAGTAGCTCAAGCGGCGTTTTGAGACGTGCTTCGTCATTCGGGGTGGGACCGCGAGGCTAACACGTTCCTCCTCCTCCACCTCCTGCCCTCCCCGATGTCCCACAGGTATCGCGTGTCAGAAGAGCTACAGTCGGTGTGACCGGAGAGCGCACGGGTCCGTGAACCTCACAATGATTAATCACGTGCTCAACGTATCGGCTCAGTCCGGTTTTTACACAATACAGAGTAACCGGTCCTGTCTGTTTATTGGGCACATTATTATTATTATTATTATTATTATTTATAGTTCAACTTTGAGGATTAAAATGGCGAGGGTGTCCTGATTAATCTAATGTCCGACCAATGTCAATGTGTTCCGGATCATTATGGATGAGCCTCGATCACTAGTCATGTGCTCGACCCTACATGAGCCTCGACCACTGGTCATGCGCTCGACCCTTCATGAGCCTCGATCACTGGCCATGTGCTCGAGCCTCCATCACTGGCCATGTGCTCGACCCTCCATGAGCCTCGATCACTGGTCATGCGCTCGACCCTCCATGAGCCTCGATCACTGGCTATGTGCTCGACCCTCCATGAACCTCTATCACTGGTCATGTGCTCGACTCTCCATGAGCCTCGACCACTGGCCATGTGCTCGACCCTCCATGAGCCTCGATCACTGGCTATGTGCTCGACCTTCCATGAGCCTCGACCACTGGTCATGTGCTCGACCCTCCATGAACCTCGATCACTGGTCATGCGCCCAACCCTCCATGAGCCTCGATCACTGGCCATGTGCTCGACTCTCCATGAGACTCGACGACTGGCCATGTGCTCGACCCTCCATGAGCCTCAACCACTGGCCATGTGCTCGATCCTCTATGAGCTTCGACCACAGGCTATGTACTCGATCGTCCATGAGCCTTCATCACTGGTCATGTGCTCGACCACTCACCATGTGCTCCATCCTCCATGAGCCTCGATCACTGGTCGTGTGCTCGACCCTCCATGAGCCTCGACCACTGGCCCTGTGCTCCATCCTCCATGAGCCTCGACCTTGCAAACAAACAAAAAAGACGCATATATTTATCTTACAGAATTTGCTGTTTGAAATTACAGCTTACTTTAGTCTTATCTCCATTATCCTCTTTCTGCATCTTCCCATGCAGAAACTGCAACGGTTGTCTCTCTTTAAATGAAAAATGTAAGGGAATTACATTCATCGTTTTGCTGCAGATTTCAGGACAGTTCTTCATGAGTGATGATGTGTTGAATGTAAATGATTACTGAGTTCATTACAGAGACTTATTACCTTCGCAAAAGCGGAAGGTTATGTTTTGATCGCTGTGTATTTATTTGTATGTCTGTGTGTGTGTGTGTATGTTATTCGCATAACTCAAAAAGTATTCAACCGAATTGCATGAAATTTGGTGGGATGATTGGTTATTATACGGGACATATTTGATTAGATTTTGGGAGCAATCGGGTCAAAGGTCAAGGTCAAGGTCACGAAAAGGTCAAAATCGTATTTTTGTTGTTCTGTTCCCTACACTCCCATGCCAAGTACAGAACAGTAACTGCGGCGAAGGTATGCGCTCTACCGAGTGCCCGTTCTAGTTCATTCTTGTAAAGCCAAAGACAAATATTTGATTTTCAACTTTTATGAGTGAGATCTGAGACTGCTCGACTTCATTCCGAACTGGGGACTGGGGTGTCTCCACTTTTGGCAATTCCAATTATGTCAGAGTCACAAACCAGGTATGTTTAGCTATTATTGGTATTGAGATGATGAGTCAGGGTATTTTTATTTTTGTATTTCTGCATAGAATTAACTTTTCAGAATGTCCGACCGTGGGGTATCTCCTGCCGTTGCCTTCTCGGATGGTAACTTGGACTTGATTGTTTTGTGTAAGTGTAACGAAAGTAACTTTATTATTGTTAGGTACATAATCATATTATAATGTCACTTGCAACTAAAACAATCATTATACCAAGTATATTGGAAATTTGGAAGGAGGTGGGCTTGGAAAAATAGGTCTCGCTTTTGGATGGGGGATGATCTAAGATGGTGGTGAACAGCTGTCTTGAAGATCTGGAGGGAAGAGTGAGATTGAAGAGAATGTTGAAATTAGTTCCACAGGCAGGAAAAAGAGGAATGAATGGGTGGATTGAGCAGTGATTCTGTAATTTGCGAGTTTCTCCAGAAGAGAGCATGGTAAGAGCAGAGGGTGCAAGACCAGGAATGAGGTGGAGGAAGACAGATAGACCACCGACCTGTCTGAAATGTGAAAGTGGTAGGCCCATAGACTCAGCTTCATCACAGGAGATTCCAATAATCTTGATGTGAGGAAGGGGTTACCAGCCCAGAGAGAAGAGCAGTATTAGGCTATGAGCCAAGGGGGTTGGTCGGTACCATACAGATGGAGTAAGGCTCATTGTGATTTTTAGCAAGATATATGTCCCTAGATATGAAAAAAAAGTGATAGCAGTGTATAACTCTCGGCCATCTCTGTGTTATCACCCGAAATATTATTATACGCCCGCTTCGCTTCGCCAAAAAATGTGATATTTGCTAAAATTGGAATAAATATATGTTTTTAAGGACCACAGAGTGCCAATAATTTGCATACTGGATGCCAACTAATATAGTAATAGAAAATAGAACATTTGTGGGGGTTATTTATCAAAATATTGATATAATGACAAAAAATATGTTAAATTTAGTGAAAAAGTGGTCGAAATCGCTTCGAGTTCAGAATTCACATTGTACATTTTTGTCAATATTTCAAAAATGAAAACTCCCAGAGTAACATTTGACGTTTAAGGGCTTCCAGATCTCTCTTCATCGTGAAAATGCTTCTACATTTCCTATGGTAGAAGATCACTGGAATCTCCTTGTCTGTCACCGATTTAGCGATGTCAAGTATAGGGGAGTGATCTCTTACTTGAGCAGCATTTATTAGGGTTTTCCATGATTCAAAACTTTGTGGACTGGTAAGTTGTTCATTTGGATCAATACTCAGTGATTCCTTGTGAATGATACAATGTCTTCCAGTTGGCACTTCGGCCTCATCTCTGGTTTGTTCTTCCATTGCGATTGTACTAGCAATACTGGGCAAGCACTAACACCACCACCACCACCACATTACCTGGAATGACAAAAGGAAATAACAATTTAGTTGGGTAATACAGATGCAAATACAGTAACTTTTTCCCTTTAATTTCCCTTTAGCACCTATAATATCAAAATTAGGGGGTATGGTTGAACATATTTTGAACTTTACCAAAATATGTGCCCCAAACAACCACCATATTACAAAGTAATGATATATTCCAATGCAGTGGTTCCTTGCGAAGATTTTGAGGGGTCAAATGTTACTCTGGGAGTTTTCATTTTTGAAATATTGACAAAAATGTACAATGTGAATTCTGAACTCGAAGCGATTTCGACCACTTTTTCACTAAATTTAACATTTTTTTGTCATTATATCAAAAATTTGATAAATAACCCCCACAAATGTTCTATATTTCTATTACTATATTAGTTGGCATCCAGTATGCAAATTATTGGCACTCTGTGGTCCTTAAAAACATATTTATTCCAATTTTAGCAAATATCACATTTTTTGGCGAAGCGAAGCGGGCGTATAATAATATTTCGGGTGATAACACAGAGATGGCCGAGAGTTATACACTATCACTTTTTTTTCATATCTAGGGACATATATCTTGCTAAAAATCACAATGAGCCTTACTCCATCTGTATGGTACCGACCGGTCAATTTGGGGGGTCTGGCTCATAGCCTATATTCCATCGGGCTGCAGGTGAAAGCCCTGTCGGTGGATAACAGTTCAGGTGTGCCAAGGGAGGACTTGGCACGATGGAGGATGCCCAGTCGGTGATTGGCTTTGGAGGCCAACTCAGGAATGTGATTTGCTCAAGAAGTTCAGATAGTCCATGAGCTTCTGATGTTCGTGGTGCTTCATCCCCAAAACTGTAGTGGGAAAGCCTCTTCTACAGTTCTGTCTGAAGATAACTTGAGATGAAGCTGTTGCAATTCCATGGCATTTGTCTTGATCCAGTTAATGCCGTTCATTTCTTGTTTTATTTTCTTCACTCCACACCTGTTTGCTGCTCTCCGGCATTTTCTACCCTTCCAATATCTTTCCAAGTGACCGATGGAATTTCTGCTCCTTTCATTTATCTTTTGCGAATATCATATATTGATTTCCAAATGTACAACACCCTTAAACATAAAACCATTCTTCCAACTTCAAAACAAGTTGACCACATTCTGTTGTCGGTCATTTTGACGATAGTGCCCATCCAGCGAAGCTTGAGGCTTGTGATAATGCCTCCATGCTATAGATATATTGGCACAATGCCTCAATATTGGGCATGTGATCTTTCGAAGAGATCCTCATAATGTCTAAGATTTCAAATTTCAATACTGGTTAAGTGTCTGATATGCCACAGACATTATGTAACTTGTTCACAATGTGCACGAGACTACACTTTGTTGTCAGTTTGATTCTACTCGAAGATCACACCCTTCTCAGATTCCAAAAGCTCTTGATGCACCTCAATGATCGATCGACATACCATTCACTGTACAACATGTCAGGTATATTCACACCTTTGCCACCGAAGTCAGACAGAGGTCATGGTTTCACACGTGTGTGTGTGTGTGTGTGTGTGTGTGTGTGTGTGTGTGTGTGTGTGTTTGTGTGTGTGTGTGTGTGTGTGTGTGTGTGTGTGTGTGTGTGTGTGTGTGTGTGTAAATGCATATCAATGCATATAAATGCATTTACACATAATGTGTGTGTAAATGTATATAATGCACAAAAACAATGTGTGTGCATACCATACACAGCATATTATGTCATGCAAAACAAAACCAAAAAAGTACAGATACATTCAAAGTACACCACCCCCATGCCAAATAAATAAATAACATCCTCAAGCGCCTTTGGCGCTCGGCAATACCGCCAATACCGAGACTGTATTGGGAGGGGAGGAATATATATATATATATATATATATATATATATATATATATATATATATATATATATATATATATATATATATATATATATATATATATATGAATACTGTATTGGGAGGGGAGGGATGTACAATAATTGATTAATTGCACAATTAAAATCAATAAATAATAATCGTAAAATATTGTCGCATGTCTACCCTGTAGTGAAGACCTCAGGGCGACAGATGACCAAACGAGCTTTACCTCCGAGGCGTATACACAACTATGGGGGTAGTGAAACGTGCAATGGGGGTAATGGAGGTTGACAAGGCTTACCTGAACGGGCGGAGACGACGAGGGTTTTCCGAACCAAAAACAAATAAACGTACAGGACAAGAGAATGGGAATGCAACAAGTAAGACGTTTAATATAAATAATGCCGGCAACAAATAAATTAACGCACAGTAACCTAAAATTCCTAACTGAGGGACCCTCCGCATGGACTCATATACAGATACAGGGAGAAATACACAAAAGTAAAAAATGTGGTGTGTAGCATTAGTTGATACTCAGCTCTGGTCTCCTCAAACAGCCCTCAAACCCTGGCGGTCGTCAAATGGGTTATTGAGTCAATGAGTGGGAAATGCACAAAAATCTCTCCTCCGCCGATCGGCATGATCCACCGGGCTCCTCACGTTCTCCTCACAACTCTGGTATGAGGCCAAGCGTGACCGCTCATACCGAAGGCCCAGGGGAGGAAAGAGCGAACAAGTGTGACTGCTCGTGCCCAGCACCCAAACGAGAGCATGCGAACGCGACTGCTTGTGACCAGCCCGGGACAGAAAGAGAGAGAGAGAGAGAGCAAGATGGCGGTTGCTTCGCCTTTTTTTTGCTCCCGTGCTCAAATGATCTCCGTGACGTCACCTGCGCTCCAGTCACCGAGCGCATCAGTCTATGGCCATGACCAATTGTTCCTCTCGGGGCGGGGCCTCATGGCCTTTCTTGATGCCCATCGAGAGGATTTGAGCTGGGTGGTGTAAATCCGGATCCGGTCGGCGATTGCGTTATTTAATTGTAGATGCTGATCGCACGACTGGTGGTGTAAGTGTCATAAGGTACGAAGGGAAAAAATACAGAGGCGACTACACACAGGGAATCGACCCTTATACCATCGCTAATTAGCATAGCTCCACCCCTTGCATGGAGACAAATATACACTTACACAACATCCGGGCCTACTTAGTCACATTGAGGTGTCTACACGGCATACGGAGCACGCTAATCTATACAATTCTACCTGAACTAAGGTATTTCATTACCTACCCCCACAAACGGGTCTCAAATTTCAGACACCACCGGCTGCCAGGGACAAATGACCTCGGGGTGGCCGCAATCACCCCTCCTACAGAGCTTGATCCGTACCTGTGGACACACACACACCTTCCCCACACACAAAATGCAAAATGACATTTCCTCCCCGCTGCCATTCAATTCTCAACACATTTTACAATAAAGAGATACTGCCATGGCCTGCATACACGTGAGTTCCAACATTCACACTCCACTCTTCAACCACAATTCAATTTCCATTCTTACAACCACACCAAAAGACAAAACCTTCACACATAAACAAACGCTACCCACAAGACGCTTTGTGGCACACGCTCCGATCCTCTCACCAACCATGTAATCACTCTCACCAGGCCCCACTCCAAATTACTCATGTCTAAATTTATAAGCAAGTACCGAACCCTGGGGCAGTAAGCATCAAGGCCTCACCTTACCATAAGTGCAGGTAGTCGCAGGTTGGTCAGGTCCAAGAATGTCATCCACCCTGCCGAATCCAAAATTTATCCCATGTGGCCTATCAATTTTCCTCAAATTTCTTTTTATCCAGCTGTACTGGCAAGCATGTGGATCCACCTCCTCCGGTGACCTTTACGACACTATTACCCTTGGCTACGACAGCACCGCCCCTCTACTATACAAGTGCTATCGTGTAAGTTGAGCAGCCGAACCGCCAACATGGCCCACGAGTGTCCATAAGGGTGCGACCCACCATCCATCCTTCGGCCCCCCTGCGAGGACCACGGCTCCACTAGCCCAGGCTTGTCAATGCAGTCAGCACCTGCTGCCAACTCCGCCATTCCCAAGGCCTTGGACCTGGGGGGCACGGTCGCAGTGCATCGCATCCGCATCACGTCCCCTGCATCTCTCACATCCCCCAGTCCGACCACATGCAGCCCCCAATACCCACCCACATATGACCACGCCCAAGGTCTAGTCAACAGCCATGCTCCACCAGGAGACTCAATCCCAGAAGACGTGGCCACACACCTCAGCCACCCACATCACCACATTGACCTCCAGACTGCCCAACACCATCGCTACAACCCCACATCCCAACATTGGCGCTGTCACCCCCGTAGCCAGATGAAGGCTGTGTCCTGCTACTCTATCAATTTTGTCCCAGCCTCCAACACTGTGGTCTAACACACCTGGATCAATAATGGTGTCACTGTCCCAGTGTCCACCATGGGTTCACAAAATTCACCCTTAAATTTTGTATCTAGCCCTCAAATTACCATGCCAATTTTTCCACCATTCACTATTTCCACCAAAGAAGGGCGCTTCTCCATACACTTGCCAGACGAGCATGGCCCCATATGCTCGGCTCGTTCCAATTTCCCGATTTATCCCATGGCTCTCTTCCCAAGCCAAGAGTCCACAAATCACAACAGATAATATGTGGAAGATCATGCTCACACCATCACGTTCCACAGATGCCCCAATGGTTGTCCCGTGGGCTATAATCCATACCTGTCCATGCGGTTCGATCCGCGTCCATAGACCAGCGCAGCATGGCAGGTCATCACATGCTGGCTGTCCCAGAGTCTCAGGGAGAGGCTGTCAGGCCGCATGCCTGGGCAGTCACGACATCAGGCCCTTGTTGGCCATCCATGGTGCTGCCACCAAAGCGCGGCCCACAACACCTCCCCCTCATGGGCCTCATGATACACCATACCAGGTGCCTGTAAGAAACCACCTCGGACCCCCAGAGGTCTCAACCCCCTCCAGGGTCCAGTGACCCTGCTGGCCCGAGACACACGCTCGGGCGGCGCCTCGACGGACAAGGGATGCCACCCCGCCACCAGACCCCCCCCCCCCATGGGACCCGGGTCGTACCACGACACCCAAGGAGAGAGGTGGAAGCACACAAATACAACATTTGAGAGCAGGGACATCGGGAGATCTGGGGGAGGGAGAGGGCTTGGGGGGAGGAGGCGTGGGAAGGGGTGGGGGGTGGGAGAGGCAAAAAAAAACACATGGACACAGCTAGGACTTCCAGGAAAGAAGTCGGTATTTCAGAAAAGTGGATCTGGGGTGAATTAACAGGGGTAGAAAAGATCAAGGTTTTGGATGGGGGAAGACAAGCAATGGTGGTGAACAGCTGTTTTAAAGACCTGGAGGGAGGAGTGGGATTGAAGAGAGTGAGGGAGTTTGTTCCAGAGGTGGGAGAAAAGAGGAATGAAGGAGTGAAGGTGAGCAGAGTCTTGATTTTGGCAGTTTCACCAGAAGAGGGTTGCAGGCAGATCTTGTGCGACCTGTATGAGTATTTGGGGGACAGAGCACAGATAGAGCTGGGGGAGCAAGGCCAGAGAGGAGTTGGTAGAAGACAGAAAGACCACCTACCTGCCTGTGGTGAGTGAGTGAAAGGCCCTCAGAGATGACTAATCTAGCTGTTCTAGATGAAGGCTCATGATACACTATACCAGGTGATACACTATACCAAAACTCAAAAAAAAAAAGAAAAAAAAAAGAAAAAAAAAGGCTGTTCTAATCCAGATGGCATTTTGAAGGGTTTTTTTTCAAATCTTTTTGTGGGGGTTTAAAACACTTCCCTAACCTACTCAGGAATGGGGTCAAGGATCATTTAATATTACCTTCCACATAGGTGAATCATAATATTACTAAACAAAGGCTTAGATACTATAGAACAATTTTTTAAAGTAACCCCAAAAATCCCCCCCAAAAATCCAAATTTTCTTTTTTTTTTGGCCTAAAACACTCTCCAGGCACTCACCGGTAAACCTCTGAAAGTTTGACGAAGGTCCGTTCAGCCATCTCTGAGAAACATGGACAGACAGACAAACAAACATGTCTTATAGTATAGATTCACTTGCTAATGTCTGCAATTCTAGTTGTCACCAATTTTGCTGCTCCGTTATTCTTTCGACAGCTTCGTCATGAGTTTGGTCAAAGACAATACGACGATAGGAGAAAAAAAATTCCAGTAAAAAACTGACACTTTGATGAATTTTGTACCATTTATATCATAATTACGTGAAAGGAATTTTGGAACAAAAGATGACGCTGCATCGAGTATAAAATATAAATACGATGCAGAACAGATATAAAACATTAAAATCACAAAGTGCATTTGCAGTCGCTTGTTAGGAATGTTCATGAAACATGCATGGGGAATGATTGAATCAGGCAATTGTGAAAGCCTTACCTTTATGTAATTTTGGACAATGACGATGTACCCGGTGGTCTACCAAATGAGGGACACCTTCACAATTGCAAAGAAAAGGTTTTAATGCAAATAAAGCAACAACTTATTCATCGAATGTGAGCAATATTTTTTGAAAGTTCGTTTGTCATGAAATAGTCAAAGATGATCGGCACTTGACTCGGCTCTTAGGTCATAAATTGTGCCTTCGATGAATATGGGATTAATATGGGACAATCGGACCCGTCCTTTATACAACAACGCTTAAATAAATGCGTGTGCTCCTTTTGTCTGAATCATTTAATGTTGTGCAATGGTGTGTGCTTGTTATATCCAAATGCGCGTTTCAGAAGGTGGAACGGAGCACTTCCAGGTCTCGAAGTATCCACTCGAAGTGTCAGTAAAGGATCATGACTTATGGACCAGTTTGTGAAGTTTTCATATTCTCAAAGTTTTGTTCCGAGGGCTTTTTTCAGGATCGTCACAAGCCTCGCACAGCTTCCGACCGCATTTCGTTTGTGCTAATATTCCCAGGGATGGTTTTAAGATCTCCGTAAGGTTCTTTTTTTTAAAATCAGCCCCACTGCTTTTTTTTCAATTGCTTACACAATATTTTTTAAACTATGGGCGCACTTTTCAAAACTGTCAACACAAAACTCAAATCCACTAACTCTATTTACAAAAGCTGAGATGAAGCTGATTCTGAGGGCCTTTCAATCTCTCACCGCAGGCAGGTTGGTGGTCTTTCTGTCTTCTACCGACTCCTCTCTGGAACAAGCTGGCCTCCAAAGCCAGTCGCCGACTGGGCATCCTACGTCGTGCGGTCCTTCCTTGGCACACCTGAGCTCCTCACCACATACAAGGCTTTCATCCGCTCACGATGAAGCTAACTCAGAGGGCCTCTCACTCACTCACCGTAGGCAGGTTGGTGGTCTTTCTGTCTTCTACCGACGGTCTTTCTGTCTTGTCAACGACTCCTCTCCGGCCTTGCTCCCCCAGCTCTCTCTGTGCTCTATCCCCCCAAATATTCCTACAGGTCGCACAAGATCTGCCTGCAACCCTCTTACGGTTTAATTGCCAAAATCTAGGCTCTCTGCTCACCTTCACTCCTCTTTTCTCCCACCTCTGGAACAAAGTCCCACACTCTCTTCAATCTCACTCCTCCCTCCAGGTCTTTAAAACAGCTGTTCACCACCATCTCTTATCTTCCCCCATCCAAAACCTTGATCTTTTCTACCCCCATTAATACACCCCAAATCCACTTTTTTCAAATTTGGTTTTCTTTCCTGAAAGTCCCTGTAGTGTCCATCTTGTTTATCCCATGTACCAGCCCTCTACCACAGATCTCCCGATATCCCAGTTCTCCACTGTTGTTATGCATACATAAGCATAACACCATGCTCCACTCCACGACAGACTTCAACCTGTCAATGCTGACAGTATCATGTTTACCATTGCCCATTGTAGACAATAATGAAAAATTTGTCAATTTGACGGTTGACTTCAAATGGTCCATCATACGGAAGTTGAAGTGGCTTCCGCATCGTGTCGTGTCACACAAACACGAGTACAACTCGGAATTGTCCTGGGTTTGCCTGTATTCTAACCTGGTAGGTGTCAGCTCCAGGTTTCTCTTGTGCATCCATAGTCTACATCCATATTTGCTGGAATCCAAGTCGTGATTCAACTGACTAGGTGCCACAAACTGTCCTGGCAACTTGAGAGTAGCTCAGCAGTGAAGCGACTTAGGTTGGACTTAACCACAGTTCGGATACATAGCAAGACGATAGGAAGACTCTCCGTCCATCTTGTATTTGCATGGCCTTTCAAGAAACGATTTCAACTGTCAATGGAATCGTTCCACAAGACCATTAGGTGAAGAGTGATAAGCTGTGGTTCGGGTTCTCCTACTGCCAAGTAGTTCAGACAGAGCTTAGTAATGTGCTGATTCAAACTGACCACCTCGGTCTGTGGTTATTGCCAAGGGTGCACCAAACACAGCTACCCAATGTGAGATGAATGCTTGTCCTACCGTCTCTACTGTCTGATCAGGGATGGGTACTGCGACTGGCCAACGAGTAAAACATCAATGCATGTGAGCAAGTGTGTGTTGCCATTTCATGGAGGTAGAGGTCCAACTCGATTGATGTGAACGTGGTCGAATCTGGTGTCCGGTACAGAAAAACGTGCGAAGAGACCTGATGTATCGATGCATTTTGGATCTCTGACATGCCATGCCATTCATGTCCTGGACCAGTCTCTGACGTCACGATTAATTCCCTGCCAGCCAAAATGCTGAGCCACTAAATGTTGAGTGGCTCTGATGCCATGGTGAGGCAAATTCTGTAGAGGGAGGCTTACCTGTGTAAACGTCACAGATAATCTTACCCTCAGAAATAGGAAGTGGTATTTCTTCGTGATATTTCTTGCAGCTCATCATCACGCTGTTGGGCTTCAACTATGGTAGCGAAATGGATGATGTTAGATGCCTCCAGAGTATTTACGTCAACTCTGGCTTCAAGTGATGATGTGCTTCAAGTCCGTCATGAACTGGGAGATGAAATTATGATCAAAAGCTGAGAGGGCTTTCCATCACAAAGCTCTTCAGAATTGAGTAGTTGGTGCAGTGTCCTTTTGGTCTTAACAACGTCTCGTTTTATAAAAGTGAAAGTCAAAATTCCAGCTTAAAAAAGTAACATGTTGGTGAAATAAACACAAAAACAAGGCACCGTTTTTTATTGTCTGAAAAATTTGGCCTCCATGAGCAAGTAATCCAAACATAATGTATGTTTGCCATGCCCAGTCGCTGGAGCATTGTAGTCCGGCAGCTAAGCTAAATATAGCATAACAATTGTGCATTTTGTGAGGAAAGCACCAAATTTGGCACACTAGTAGACTATCATATTATGAAAAGATCTGGATATTGGGCCATCTCAGATTCAGAGATTTGATTTTTGCAAGATTTGCAGATTTGCAAGCTGAGATTGCAACGCCAGGGACGGCCGACTCCTTCCTGCGAGCTGCCCACGTCACCCGCACAAGAAGAGCTCATCAAATCACTGCAGCGGCACTGCACATCCTGCAACACCGTGCGTATGAACGCCACTGTATGACATATGCTGATGATGCAGAAGACCTGCCTGAGTTCGAAGACTGGTGTCACCAGAGAGGAGAAGACATTCCCAACTTTCAGTACTGGGCAACTGTGCTGGAACTAGAGATGTTGGTACTGGTCTACGTGCGTTCTCTGCGGCAGGCTTCATTCACGATGTACCTTGATGCCCTGACAGAACTGGTCCCATGGTTCCATGCCTTAGACCACACACACTATGCCAGGTGGGTCCCTGTTCACCTGAGGGACATGGTTGCACTCCCAATGAAGCACCCAGATGTAGCCAGAGAATTCAGGGCTGGCAACTCCACTGTACAGAAGACGAAGGTGTTCTCTTCGATCCCAATCGAATCGAAATATTGCAAAAATCAAATCTCTGAATCTGAGATGGCCCAATATCCAGATCTTTTCATAATATGATAGTCTACTAGTGTGCCAAATTTGGTGCTTTCCTCACAAAATGCACAATTGTTATGCTAAGTTGCCCCACTATTGTGCAATGTGAACGGCATCACCGAAAATTGATGTAGGCTTTTTTTGTATACAAAGGTGAGGCTCGTGTAAGAGCCAACACATAAAACACAGAAATGGAAACACACATAAAACATACAATAAAGGGAGTGGGAGACAAGGGGGGGGGGGGGGGGGCGAGGGAAGCACAACCGCAGTAGAGAACAGGGACTTCAGGAGATTTGTGGAAGAGAGAGGGCTGGGGCAAGGTGCATGGGATAAAACAATTAGACACTACAAGGACTTTCAGGAAAGA
Organism: Myxine glutinosa; assembly: GCF_964187855.1. Taxonomy (NCBI): domain Eukaryota; kingdom Metazoa; phylum Chordata; class Myxini; order Myxiniformes; family Myxinidae; genus Myxine; species Myxine glutinosa. The sequence goes on from NC_136267.1 coordinate 109,535,000, forward strand.
AGACGGAATTTGAAAAAAGTGAATTTGGGGTGTATTAACGGGGGTAGAAAAGATCAAGGTGTTGGATGGGGAAGATATGAGATGGTGGTGAACAGCTGTTTTGAATACCTGGAGGGAGGAGTGGGATTGAAGGGAGTGGGGGAGTTTGTTCCAGAGGCGGGAAAAAAAAGAGGAATGAAAGAGTGAAGGTGAGCAGAGTCTTGAGGGTTGCACAACAAATTATGCAAATACATAATCGATGGAGTGTAGGTGAGCGGGGCAGACCTTTGCCAATAAAGTAAGAGTCCTTATCCGTCTTGTCCATATCCACCTGGAAATAACCAGATTTCAATGTGGTGGAACCATCCTTCTTCTTCATCATCAATGCAACAAGTGGTGACCATGGGCTTAAGAGACGTCTCTATCAAGCCAGACGCAGATAAAGGTGGTGACCATGGGCTTGAGAGATGTCTCTATCAAGCCGGACGCAGATAAAGGTGGTGACCATGGGCTTAAGAGACGTCTCTATCAAGCCAGACGCAGATAAAGGTGGTGACCATGGGCTTGAGAGATGTCTCTATCAAGCCGGACGCAGATAAAAGTGGTGACCATGGGCTTAAGAGATGTCTCCATCAAGCCGGACGCAGATAAAGGTGGTGACCATGGGCTTAAGAGATGTCTCCATCAAGCCGGACGCAGATAAAGGTGGTGACCATGGGCTTAAGAGATGTCTCCATCAAGCCGGACTTCTGCAATTCCTGCATCTGCCTTTGGGCTTCATCCTTCCTGGCAAAAATAAGCCTCTGATGATGTAGCCAGATAGGTCTGCCCTGGCCTGTATCAATTTGATGCTTCACCAAGTCAATTTGTCCAATATCACTGCTATATTTGGAGAAAATGGCTCGATATTGAACGAGGAAACTGAGCAATATATCCTGCTACTCCCGATTCAGCCTCTTCTTGATCTCGACTCGATAGTTTAATTTATATATTTTTTAAAGTCTTCACATGTGAGCATCCATGATCAAATATTCACAAGTGTAAGATGTGAAGACTATTGGACATCGTCTCCAAATCTATGCCCAAATCAGTCAAATCCATTAACAATAAGAAAAACAATTAGCCTTTATTAAATTGGTCGGCACAGTGAAAAAGGCAGATAAAGACTGCACAAACACCAAAAGGCATACAAAAACATTAATACATCTCCCTTTTCCTTGATTATACAACTTTGTTTCACATCGGTAAAAAATAGCAAATTTTTACCTCAGCATGCCCCTGGTGTGCCCCTAACATGCTGGTTTGGTCCCTTCCGCTTGCTCCTCCAAACTTATTTTACATTCTTTCCTCCTCTCACACTTCTCCTTCCACATACTTGTTTTTTCCCCGAATTACAATTGCCAAATTTCCGAAGGTGAGTCGTTGCGTGCAGTACAAACAAATAGTTACTTAGCAAATGACATCAGAAAAATGTTTTAAAAGACAAAAGTCAAATTGTTATCATATTTCACTGACATGTATCATCCAAATAAGCAGTGTCACATTTTCAAAAAAACAAACAAACAAGAGATACACTCATTCTTGATGCGGAAATGACAGGAACCACACCCTAAATAAACCTGACACAAAATTCCATGACACATTTCCCCTTCAGCAAAAATCTAACGCAGGTATTGGTTGCCATCCAATGAGAATCTCCAATGAAGTCAGGTATTCATAAGAAAGAAGTGCTCTGCAATACTCAATGCCAATCGAAAACTGGCCGATTTTTACATCAACACAAAAGCCATTTTCAAAAGAGATCATAGCAGACCATTTCTGAGCAGCTTCTTGTCTTACAAAAACATTTATGGGGCAGTTGTAGCAGAACTCTTGGACAGGAATTTTTGATAAGAAGCCCCTACTCCTTGCCATCAAGATCGGCCAGCCAATCCAGCAGCACACAGCCTGTGCCGGCAGCCGTGTACATTCTCTTGGTAGCGGAGCAAGCTGGTGTTCATTGACATACCCTCGACAGCCATAGTCCACCAGTTCAGCTAACAGTCGATTGCTGGAGGTGACTTCCACCCAGGCACGGAACCATCGACCACCAACATGTACAGCATAATAGGATGGAAAATTGATTGGAACAAATGAGTTCCATGCAGATCTAACAAGAGGCCCCAGAAGAGACTGCAGGGTATAAGATATGTTTCTCAAGTTTGAAATCAAAAATCTCGAATTAATGTGGAAGTAAGCATTGAAGGAGTGTTGCCGCCAACAAAGGTATGCTGGGAGCCATCCAGTTTGAGGCAAGGAAGGCCAAGCAATTTCCACCATTCTGGGTTTGTCCGAGTACGTTCCTCCATAGTTTCTCCATTTCCTGTTTCTCTTATCATTGATATGCCTCATATATCTTCCAGGAAATAGAGGTTGTTCTGTTGAAGGCATACAAGTCATACATTTTGAACACAGCAATATTTTTCATCAGTTCGACAGCACCTGATTATTTTAAAACCTAAATTTCATGGCTGTGGCCACAATCAAATGCCAGGAGTACGGTTGTGGCAAAACCAGTACTCTGCATCTGATATGGTGAGATTACCCATAAAAACATGGTGTTATCACAAACTGTTCCCTTGAATTTGTCTTAATACAAGCATGACATTTGCATTGCTGCACAATCAAATCGATAAAATAAGGAGTGCATTAATGTAGAGGATTCTATGTTGATTGAGGTTGGAGACTAAGAATAGTAAGATACTTGGAGGATGTGTATATAGAGCTCTTGGTATGGGGGATTATCAGCGAAGAGGGTTAGTGTATAATTCAGAAAATAATGTGGTTAGCATAGTGTGTTGATTATGGGGGATTTTTATTTGCCAGGATAGACTGCATTGGGTCCAGGAACAGGGAATGGGTAGAACAGATGATGATTTTCTAGTTCTACTCCAGGATTGTTTTTTTAAGCCAGTTTGAAGAAAAGCCCATGAAAGGGAGTGCAGTGTTCAACCTCCTAAGTAATGTTCCCAATGTTGTGGAGGAGATGAAGGTAGGAGAATGTAGGGACCAGTGCCGATAACACAGTGCATGTAAGGATTATGTTCAGAATTAGAGTTTGGGAAAATAAAAAGCTATTCGATTTCAGGAAGGCTAACATTGAGGGAATGAGGACAGAGTTGTTGTTTTTTGTTTGTTTTTTTGTATACAAGATTGAGGCTCGCGTAAGAGCTAACATTAATCAGAAAAAAACAAACAGACACATAAAACATACAATAAAGGGAGCGGGAGGCAAGATGGGGAGAGAGGGGAAAGCACACAAGTACAACATATGAGAGCAGGGAGATCTGTGGGAGGGAGAGGGCTTGGGGGGGAGGAGGCATGGGAAAGGGGGGGGGAGGGGGTTGGGAGATAAATAAAACACATGGACACTGCTCGGACTTCCATGAAAGAAGTTGGTATTTCAAAAAGTGGATCTGGGGTGAATTAGCAGGGGTAGAAAAGATCAAGGTTTTGGATGGGGGAAGATAAGAGATGGTGGTGAACAGCTGTTTTAAAGACCTGGAGGGAGGAGTGGGATTGAAGAGAGTGAGGGCGTTTGTTCCAGAGGCAGGAGAAAAGAGTAATGAAAGAGTGAAGGTGAGCAGAGAGTCTTGATTTTGGCAGTTTCACCAGAAGAGGGTTGCTGGCAGATCTTGTGCGACCTCGAGGAATATTTGGGGGAAAGAGCACGGACAGAGCTGGGGGAGCAAGGCCGGAGAGGAGTTGGTAGAAGACAGAAAGACCACAAACCTGCCTGCGTTGAGTGAGTGAGAGACCCTCAGAGTTAGCTTCATCATGGGCGATTCCAATGATTCTGAAAGCTTTGGTTTCAATAGCGTGAAGCCGAGCTAGGTGTGAGGCAGGAGCACCAGCCCAGAGGGGAGAGCAGTATTCCATTGAGCTGCGGATGAAAACCTTGTATGTGGTGAGGAGCTCAGGTGTGCGAAGGAAGGACATCGCACAACGGAGGATGTCCCGTCGGCGACTGGCTTTGGAGGCCAGCTTGGAAAGGTGGTTTTCCCAGGAAAGATCATGGCAAATAGTGAGACCCAAGAGCTTGAGTGACATAACTTCTTGGAGAGGATTGTTGAGAAAGTAGATGGGAGGGTTGTCCAGATGGTCTTTTCGGAGAGACATAGTGAGAGTGTGAGATTTGTCAGGATTGAAAGACATGTTCCACTTGTTTGACCAGTCTGTGATTTTGTCCAGGTCTGCAGAGAGTGAGGAGGCTGCAGACTGGCGATCTGAGGAATGAGGTACGGAGCGGCAGAGAGTGGAGTCATCAGCAAAGAGATGAAGAGGATTTTCCAGAGAGTCGGAGAGATCATTGATGAAGACCAGAAAAAGCACAGGGCCTAGAACACTGCCTTGGGGAACTCCAGCCTGAACAGGAAGGGGAGATGAGAGAAATCCATTCAGGGCCACACGTTGACTACGACAAGAGAGGAAGTTCGCAAGCTAAGCGTGGAGATTTCCATGGATGCCATAGGAGGAGAGTTTGATGACCAGGGCGGGGTGCCAGACCGCATCGAAGGCACGTGATATGTCAAGGGAGACAGCTCTAATTTCCTGTTTGACATTGAGGACCTCCATCCATTGTTGAGACAGTAGAAGCAGCATGTCCATTGTCCAGAGTAGAGTGACCTGGTCTGAAACCAAAGTGATGATGAGATCAAGCCATTAGAGAAGAGGAAGGATTTAATATCTGAAGCAATGATGGATTCCATGACTTTGCTGATAATTGGGAGCAGGCTGATTGGTCTGTCGTTGCAAGGATCTGTTTTTGCACATTTTTTGTGTAAAGTGGTAATGTTGGCTGATTTCCAAGCTGATGGCAGATGACCTTGAGCAAAAGAGAGGGTGAAGAGAACATAGAGAGAGAGGGTGTGAAAGAGCGGCAGAGCAGGATTTTAGGACCTGTGGGCTGATGCTGTCTGGTCCAGTTACAGAATCGAGGATTGACAGAAACTTATTCACCTTGTCAGGAGAGAAGGACACAGAGTCCAGGAGCAGCTAGGATCAGTTGGAGCAGTAGTCCAGGAGCAGTTGGCTTTCCCTAATTAGAGTTAGGTGTTCTAGATTGGGATAAGTTATCAAGAGGGCAATCAGCACCACAGAAATGGACAACCTTCAAGAAGCAAATGTGTTGTGTGCAGAGTCAATACATTCCAGAGGGTTGTCGTTTTGTTTATCCCTGGACAGTTATCTCAAAAGGTCCACAGTACAGAGACAGTTGATCGATCTCCCAGGAGCGACCCAGAAATCCCCCACATCCAAGATGGTGTACCCCCACTTTTGTGAGGCCACGGCCATGAGAGAGGGAGAGGAACAGAGAGAAAGAAAGAAAAGAAACAAGAGGGAGTCCATGGGAACCGACCGGTGCTCTGACCATAGCCACGCTGCCCTGACAAATCCAGGCAGCAGGGAAGAGAAGGGATGATTTGGCCCCTGACTTGCATTGGGGGATACAACCACCACAAATAGGCAACCCTGATAATTGCTTCCAGGGAGGAATAAATCCAGATGCAGAAAAAACACCAGCTTGATTAAACAAGGAGGGAAGAATGAGATTGAAGAGAATGTGTAAGTTGGTTCCACAGGTAGGGGGAAAAAAAAAAAGAGGAACGAATGAGTGAAGGTGATTCTAGATTTTGGGAGTTCTACCAGAAGGTGGTCGCTGGTGGACCATGTGCACCCTGCAGAAACTTGATAAGGACAAAGCAAAAAAAAAGCGGAAGGTGAAGACCAGAAAGGAGGCGGTAGAAAACAGAGACCACCCACCTGCCTGTGTTGTGAAATAAGTAGACCCAAAGACTCAACTTCATTGGGAGATATTCCAATGATCTTGAAGTGTTTTTTTTGATAAAATCAAATCATTTGATTAATTTTTGTTGAGGGTTCAGAACCAACATTATCATACTACTGCAAAATGAGTTATGCTCTTTTTGAACTTAGAAAATATCACATATTATACATGGGTTAGTTTTCAGCTGCCCTGACTCCACACCACTGCTTTACACCATTTGGCTGGACAGCCGGCCTGACTCCACCCCAATACAAAGCATGCACCCTCATTCCATGAAACAGCACAGATTGACAGGCCTCAGGCCTTACTTAGGCCTAGGTGTTATAGTCCATGGCCCAGTGCAATTGGAATGATCCCAGGTATGTAACCACGATGCATTATATAATGCCCATAAGCTGTACGCATGTTATTGCTTCATGTATGTACATCCGGTTATTAGCCCCCGTTGGACAGTCTGAAACGGGAGCTCATGGATTTGTTGTTGTCTGTACGTCCATAACCATATATCGGAGATGTATGGACCGATTTTGTTCATACTTGGCAAAAGGACAACACATGACGGCATACATATGCACATCGTTTTGTTTCGCGATGCAATCAAAGATGGCCGACTGGCGGCCATTTTAGTTGTAAAAAAACCCGATGTTGAACACGTCCTCAACCATTTCTCGGACATGCATTGATCGATCTTGTTCAATCTATGCACACAGATAAAGAATGATGGCTTACATATGCGCGTCATTTTTTTCGAGATCAGATCCAATCTTTATTATAATAGAGCAAACGTATATGGTTATGCCGTTATGTCGTTATGTTTATATGCGACGAAAACGTCTTTTTCTTCTTCAAATAAAATTAACACCCTCTTAATTAACCCCCTTAATTACGTTAAGACTGCTGAGACCCCTCAGACCTTTGACGACCCTTTAATTCCCCCAAGACCCTTCAGACCACCAAGACCCCGAAGACCCAAAACACCCCAAAGACCCAAAACACCCCAAAGACCCAAAACACCCCAAAGACCCAAAACACCCCAAAGACCCAAAACACCTTTTACAGGGTCCTCTGCAATCTCCTGGTCTCGGTAACCTCCGAACCCCGAGAGGAACCCCGGCAGAAAGATATAGATGTTATTCCGTGTCGAAATTAATCACTAATGAAACCATCCATGAAACCATCAAAGGAAACAATCCAAATCAATAAGGAAACCACACCCTTGGTTGTCAATGCACAAATAATATATTAAAAGCACACAAAAAGAACCATACAACAATGGTGGCAATCAACCCTACAATCAATATCTTAAGATGGTAACCCCAAACTCACGGCACTCCCAGGAAATGGAACCGAGCCCTCCTCAATGTCTCTATAACCCTCCAAGGCGAAGTTGATGCGCTCCGGCGATCGTTGGAACAATGTCCGATCAAGAGCAACCGAGGCGTAGACGGTTGAAGCGACACAGAAGTCACGTGGTCCAACACCCAGCAAACTTGCGGTAGAAAGGGAACTCCCAAAGACGCGATCCAGACGTGCACCAGCACCGTTCAATCAGCGAACCGCAGTGCAATCTTTAGACGCCGCTTTATTGCACAGCTGTCCCCGGAAAACCACCGGAGGATAAGCCCAACCGACGCGACAAAAACCTTTTCCGATGAAGGTAGCGCGCGGGGCGAAATGGCGGACGGCCCTCACTCGAGCCAGAGCTTCTAGGCAAGGATTCTCCGGAATCTCAATGCCGATACCCGTCTACGCAGGCTCCACAATACTCCGGCGATATCACCTATCGCTCGAACTTCCTTTCAAGGACTCAAAGTCCACTCGCGACGTTCGCTCAACCACGCTCCGTACAGAGCTTCAAGGCACGTCTTTCACTGTCCTCGCATCATCTTCTTCTTCGCTCTTTTCTCTTCCGGGTCACGATCCGATTTCCTGTCTCATTTTTACCATTAGCGCTTTTAACCTTTTAACCACAATATCCATTTCCCTTAAACAACAATACCCATAATACTTAGAACCCACAATAATAATAATAACAGCAATAATAATAATAAGTGCCGAATCCGTAACACACCCCAAAGACCCAAAACACCCCAAAGACCACAAAGACCCAAAACACCCCAAAGACCCAAAACACCCCAAAGACCACAAAGACCCAAAACACCCCAAAGACCCAAAACACCCCAAAGACCCAAAACACCCCAAAGACCCAAAACACCCCAAAGAACCAAAACACCCCAAAGACCCAAAACACCCCAAAGACCCAAAACACCCCAATGACCCAAAACACCCCAATGACCCAAAACACCCCAATGACCCAAAACACCCCAAAGACCCAAAACACCCCAAAGACCCAAAACACCCCAAAGACCCAAAATACCCTTCAAGGCCCTGAAGCTCAAAAAGACCCTGAATACGCAAAAACCCAAAACACACCGAAGACGCAAAACACCCCAAAGACCCAAAACACCCAGAAGACCCAGAAGACCCAAAATACCCAGAAGACCCAAAACACACAGAAGACCCAAAACACACAGAAGACCCAAAACACACAGAAGACCCAAAACACACAGAAGACCCAAAGCACACAGCAGACCCAAAACACCTAGAAGACCCAAAACATCCTGAAGACCCAAAACACCATAAAGACCCAAAACACCCTTAAAGGCCCAGATGATCCAAAATACCCTGAAGACCCAAATGGCCCTGAAGACCGAAAACACCATGAAGACACAAAATACCCAAAAGACACCGAAATGGTCAAAGATGCCTATCCCTCTGAAATGACGTGTGGTTAGGCGCACAGAGTGCCGAGTCACACTAGTACAGCCAACTGACAACCTTTAACTCTGTACAACACAATTACTAAAACCACAGCGGGGGCTATGACCTTTTATGTCTTTTTATTTTGTTTATATATTTTTTTTCAGCACCAAACACGGCATTATACACCGCCCAAATAAAGGGATGTGTTTATTGATACTGAAGTGAAACTTGGTAGGGGACATGTATTACAAAGCAATTCTTCTCTTGTTTATTGTTGATATAATTCCATGGTTATTGCTCACACCCAAAGTAATGCAAAAAAAGTGATTGCATTTGTTATTGTCAGGAGCATTCTTTTCAAGTAAACTTCTTAATTCGTAAGCAGCACAAGGCTGTGGGGTAGCATTATTGGCTGAGGTCAGGATATGAAGCCAGGATAAACAGCTTAAAGGGTGGATGTGGATACCTCCAGTCCATCTTGTCAGGCCTTCCAAGTAAACTGTATTTGTCATACTTCGCCATTAGATTTGCTTGTCAATCTTGACCTGTACACAGAAGAATATTTGTAAGTATAAACTAAACTGCCCATGCAGCTTGGTTTCAGCAAATGGCTTTGGAAAGTGCTTGCTGCAACGGCCATTTTTCATGCAGGCCGAATTTGGTTTGACGATGCCACACTCATTATGCACCATGTAACAGCACACACTTGCATGTAGCTCGTCATTTTCAGGAATCTCTGCACAGACTGCTGTATCCATCTCATCAGTTGTCTGAAGCGTGGATATACAGGAGCCAAAATGACCAAAAAATAGGCCCGAGGTAAACCACGCTTCTCAAACTCAACCACAAAGATGTGCAGCTGCTTTTCAAAAAAAAATACTTCCGACCAAAACTTCTTCATGGGTATCCCCTACCCAATTAGAGCTGGCAAGTCGTTTAAGTACTGCAAATAGTGCCGAAACACTTGTGCCACACTATTAGGCAGTCCGTGGGCTGCTGGTTAGGAAGTATCGTGAATATTTGGGCAATCTGGGTTGCAGGTCATTGTGATAAATAGATCTGGCGTGCTGAAGTTTGTAATTGCTGCCGACGTCTTTGTTGTTACACACGTAATTATACGTCTGCATTCTGTTGGTGACATTTCATTGGGGCTCATGGGAAGCAACAACATATAGTTAGTTGGTCATGTCTGAAAACTGGATCATGCAGGTACACTCCAACTCTTTGCAAAGTTTCACCTTGTGTCTTGCCAAACATGTGAGCTGGACTAGGAATTGACGTTATTGCTAAACAAATGGGAAGGACTTGTCAATGGGCTGTATTGCAATGCTGGGAATTATCAGCATTTGGTGAGATTCTGCAATTGTTGCCTGGAGTGGTAGTTCATTGATGATGACGGGCAAGCCTTCTGCATTTTCACACTATTCAGCCTTGACAACTCAAGCTAAAATGGAAATTATGTACAAAAACCTTCATTTATTACACAAATTGCTCATCCCTTATTTGAGCGGTATATATTGGCAACAAATCACTGCCCCGATCACTCCGCAAATTAAAAAAAAATAACCTGGCTTGTGTACATGAAGCAAAAACATTTCGACTGCTTATGTGCACATAAATAAATCATGGTTATTTCACTCTGATAGATTGCAATTGCTCTGACCCACAGGCCGACACCTGATGCCTAGCTTACCAGAGCACCAACATGGCAGACGTATGATTTTGCTGCTTACAATTATTGTGGGTGGAGTTAGGCCAGCTGTCCAGGCAATGAGTTTGAAGGCTTCATACACATGTAACTTCATTAAGTTTTTAATATACAAGATTAATCCAGAATAAAGGCCACTGTCAGAATACGATGGGAGCTTGGGTTTACCAGTAATCCGGAGATGAAATGGAAATAAAGGGTGGAGTAGTATTTGTTAGGGTACCAAGCCTCACCAGGATGGGACCTGATTTATTCTCTTATGTTTATTCTATATTATTCTTCTGCTGTTTTTGGACGTTTATTTTCTTTTAAATCCATTTTCTCTGCATCCGCTTGAGCAATTGCCACAAATCTTTCACCAAAGGCGCTATTACTCATGCAGAATTGTAAAATAATTACAATCTCATAAGTCACGTGGTACTGGTGACATCTTGGCAAAACCTCTATATCTCTGAAATCACTCCCTGGGAAAAAATTGAAAATTGGTACATCGTCAAGAATTCCCAATGGGGAATAAAATATGTGTTAATGATGATGTCATCAGTGCCTTCATTACAACGTCAAAATTCAACAAGTACAACGCTTAATCTGATCAGTTTGAAATTTCTCGAGCATGATCTACGCAAACAGTGTATGGGAAAATTACATTAAATATACCCAGTATAGCTCGCAGTTTATGACCTCATAGGTCGCATGGTTTGGCAGCCATATTGGATCAAAAATTAAAACCTTCAAAAATCTTCTTCTCCAGATCGGCTTACTAGATTGATGCGACTCTCCACAAATATTATCTCCTAGCCTTTGGGAATAAAGCTTGAAAACAATTAATCCCTAGGTCACCGGGTCTGGCAGCCATATTGGACTTTATGCAAAAGTTTTTAAAAATCTTCTCTGAAAGCGCTGAATGGATCGATGTGAGATTTCAACTATATGTTCCACTACCTATGGGGATATAACCTTGAAAAAACAAGCCTGGTGTTGGCTTAACAGTTAAGGTGGCTGGCTTAAGATCTTAGGGTCTTGAGTTTGAGTCCCTCCTGGCCGTTGAATTAACACCAGGTTGTCTCAGACCATCTAATATCATCAAATTCTAAGCAAATATCATCTAACTCCATTGCTACATATAGTATGAAAATGGTCATGGTCATGTCGTTTGGTCATGTCGTTGACCGTTGTCGTTGTTGTTGACAGGTCATGTCGTTGGTCATGTCGTTGACCGTTGACCAACGACAAGTTGGTCATGTCGTTTGAATCATGCAGGTACACCATATCCCTGCGTGTTGTAAGAGACGACGAAGAGGGTTGGCGTAAGGAAGGGCATCCAGCCATAAAAACATTGCCTCAAAAAGAGAACCATGACAATTACAACTACATATGGGCAGGGTACAGCCCGAAGTGGAGATCGGTTTCTGAGGTTTGGAACATGGAATGTAGGGACAATGACAGGGAGATCAGGAGAAGTGGTGGAAGTATTGGTCAGAAGAAGAGTGGACATATGTTGTGTGCAAGAGACGAGATGGAAGGGAAGTGGTGTGAGAATGGTGAAGTGTAGGCAGGGACAGAAATACAAGTTTATGTGGCAAGGGTGCCTGGAGGGCATGAATGGTGTTGGTGTCCTGTTTTCTGAGGAGTTTGTAGACAGTGTGGTGAGTGTGACGAGAGTGAGTGATAGGTTGATGATGGTGAAAATGATGATTGGAAAGCTCTTGGTGAACGTCATCTTGGGATATGCTCCGCAGGTTGGTCGAAGCGATGAAGAGAAGGACAAGTTCCGGGGTGCGATAGTGAAGCTGATGGAAAACGTGAAAGATGAGGAAGTTGTTGTGGTAGGAGGAGACCTAAATGGACATGTGGGAAGGAGTATGGATGGTTTTGACGGAGTTCATGGGGGGTTTATTTTTTTATTTTTTTGGATACTCAATCGAGGCTCGTGAAAGAGCTAACATTTACTTCACAAACAAATCAACCAGACAAACAAAATATATAAAAAGAGGGAGCGGAAAACAAGATGGGGAGAGAAGGGGAAGCACACAAACACAACATTTGAGAGCAGGGAGATGTGTGGAAGGGAGAGGGCTTGGGGGGAGGAGGCGTGGGAAGGGGGGGGGGGGGGGAAGGAGAAGTATAAAACACAAGGACACCAAGGACTTCCAGGACAGAAGTTGGTATTTCAAAAAAGTGGAATTGGGGTGAAATTAGCAGGGGTAGAAAAGATCAAGTTTTGGATGAGGGAAGATAAGAGATGGTGGTGAACAGCTGTTTTAAAGACCTGGAGGGTGCAGTGGGATTGAAGAGAGTGAGGGAGTTTGTTCCAGAGGTGGGAGAAAAGAGGAATGAAGGAGTGAAGGTGAGCAGAGAGTCTTGATTTTGGCAGTTTGACCATAAGAGGGTTGCAGGCAGATCTTGTGCGACCTGTAGGAATATTTGCGGGACAGAGCCCAGAGAGAGCTGGGGGGGCAAGGCCAGAGAGGAGTCGGTAGAAGACGGAAAGACCACCAACCTGCCTGCGGTGAGTGAGTGAGAGGCCCTTGGAGTTAGCTTCATCGCGGGAGATTCCAATGATTCTGAATGCTTTGGTTTCAACAGCGTGAAGACGAGCTAGGTGTGAGGCAGGAGCACCAGCCCAGAGGGGAGAGCAGTATTCCATTGAGCTGCGGATGAAGAAAGCCTTGTATGTGGTGAGGAGCTCAGGTGTGCCAAGGAAGGACTTCGCACGACGGAGGATGCCCAGTCGGCGACTGGCTTTGGAGGCCAGATTTGAAATGTGGTTTTCCCAAGAAAGATCATGGCAGATAGTGAGACCCAAAAGCTTGAGTGACAGAACTTCTTGGAGAGGATTATTCAGAAAGTGGATGGGAGGGTTGTCCAGTCGGTCTTTTCGGAGAGACATCGTAAGAGTGTGAGATTTGTCAGGATTGAAAGACATGTTCCACTTGTTTGCCCAGTCTGTGATTTTGTCCAGGTCTGCAGAGAGTGAGGAGGCTGCAGACTGCCGATCTGAGGGATGAAGAATGAAGCGACAGAGAGTAGAGTCATCAGCAAAGAGATACAGAGGATTTTCAAGAGAGTCAGAGAGATCAATGATGAAGACCAGAAAAAGCACAGGGCCCAGAACACTGCCTTGTGGAACTCCAGCCTGAACAGGAAGAGGAGATGAGAGAAACCCATTCAGGGCCACACGTTGACTACGACTAGAGAGGAAGTCTGCCAGCCATGCGTGGAGATTTCCATGGATACCAAAAGAGGAGAGTTTGGTGAGCAGAGCGGGGTGCCAGACCGTATCGAAGGCACGTGATATGTCAAGGGAGACTGCTCTAATTTCCTGTTTGGCATTGAGGACCTCCATCCATTGTTGAGAAAGCAGAAGCAGCATGTCCAGAGTAGAGTGTCCAGGTCTGAAACCAAATTGATGATTAGAGATCAAGCCATTGGAGAAGAGGAAAGATTTCATATCTGAAGCAATGATGGATTCCCTGACTTTGCTGATAATTGGGAGAAGGCTGATTGGTCTGTAGTTGCTGGGATCTGTTTTTGCACCTTTTTTGTGCAAAGCGGTGATGTTGGCAGATTTCCAAGCAGATGGAAGATGACCTTGAGCAAAAGAGAGGGTGAAGAGAACAGAGAGAGGGAGTGAAAGAGCGGAAGAACAGGATTTTAGGACCCGTGGGCTGATGCCGTCAGGTCCAGTTGCAGAATCCGAGTCGAGGGTTGACAGAAACTTTTCCACCTTGTCAGGAGGAAAGGACACAGAGTCCAGGAGCAGCTGGGTACGACTGGGTACGGTGGGTACAGAGAGGGATGGGTTTGGGACACAAGATTTAGAGGCAAACACAGAGTTGAGGCATTCAGCTTTTTCACGTGCGGAGTCAGCCGTGTGGCCATTTGAGGTGAGGGAGGGGATGGAGGGGGAACAAACACCAGAAACAGATTTGACCAGACGCCACCAGGATTTGGAAGAGGGAGACAGATAAGACAGTTCGGTCCTGAGAACGGAGAGATATTGTTTCCTGGCTCTCCTGAGGGTGGACACACACTTGTTTCGGGCTTTGTGAAAGGAAATGAGATTTCCTTCCGTTGGATTTGCTTTCCAGGAGACGAAAGCAAGTTGTTTCTGGGCAATAGCCTCACCACAAGATTCCGTGTACCATGGACGGGAGGAAGGGTATGACAACAGAAGATGAGATGGGATAAATCTGTGCATGAGAGAGAGCAGTTTGCTTTGGAAGAATTCCCAGGAAGAATTTATGTCAGAGGCAGTAGAGATGGGAGACCCGTCCAGATGATTGATGGCTGCTTGAAGACCGTGCCAGTTGGCCTGAGTGAAATGCCAGACTCGTCGACGCTGAGGAGGCTCTCTGAGAATGGTCAGAGAGATGTCCACTTTAACAAGCACATGATCAGAAGAGCCGATTGGAGCAGAAGAAGAGCAGCAGACATTTTCAGGGAAGTTAGTCATAACCAAGTCCAGAAGAGAAGATGCTCCGTTGACTGAAATCCGGGTCGGGAAATTGACAGATTGTGTCAGTCCCAGTGAGTCACAGAAGTCCTTTGCTGAAGAGCCATGGCTGGTGAGAGAGGTACCCACACCCAGCCAACTGGCATGGTGACAGTTGAAATCACCACATATGAGGAAGAGAGAGTTGGGATGGGTAGATAGAAGTTGGTCCATATTCTCAGACAGCGAGATGTAGATGGAGTCATCACTGTTTGGTGGACGGTACAACACACATATGAACAAAAGGTTGGAGCGAAGGGGAAGCCGTAGCCAAAGGTATTCCTGGGGGTGAGGTGGAGAGAGGGCAGTGCAGGGCGAGTGAGGAAGAGAGTTTTTTATAAAGATAGCAACCCCACCTCCAGGACGAGGCTCAGGTCTATCATACCGGAGGAGGGAGTAACCTGGGAGAGATACCAAGGAATCAGAGACATCATGAAGGAGGAAAGTTTCTGTTAAGCAGATCACGTCTGGCTTGTCAGAAGCAACCTGTATGGAGAGATCAGACAAGTTTGAGCGAAGGCCCCGGATGTTTGAGGTCCATACTGTTAAGGGAAGAGGAAGGGGGAGCATCGGATACAGAACAGAGGGGGGGAGCGGTAGGGTTAGATGTGGAAGAGGCGGAAGAGGTAGGGAGAGCTGTTGAAGGTGTGTCGGAGATTACAGAATAGCTTGGAGAAAGGGAAGAATGGGGCAGACAAAAGGTTTGATGGTGATTGGGAGAGGCGCAGTGAGGTGTTATTTGACGAGGGGGAAGAGCGAGGCAGAAGGTTGAGGGAGATGAAGGTGAAAGTTGGAAGGGGGAAGAAGCGGGGAGGACGCTTTGAGGAGGAGGGGTGAGAGGGGAGTCTAGGAGGGGAGGAGCGAGGGAGAGTCTCGGAGGGGAGGGGTGTGGGGGGAGATTTGAAAGGAATGGGTGATTGGGAAGATTTGGAGGGGAGGGGCAAGGGGGAAGATTTGAAAGAGATGGGTGATGGGGATGATTTGGAGGGGAGGGGCAAGGGGGTAGATTTAGAGGGGAGGGGTGATGGGAAATGGGATTTTGGGTTGATGGGATTTTGAAAAATGTACGATTAATGGGAAACGAACATTTATTGCAAAATGAGTTTCTTGAGACATTCGAGTCAAAAATACGTTTGAGGACGCTGGAGGGAGGATGGAGTGCTGGAGAGTTTAGGGAATGAATGAAAGATGCACTATAAGAGATGGAATTTTTTTTGGGAATGAATAGATTTGGTGAGCAAGTCGAAAACATCCTTTTATAGAAGAAGAAGAAAAAGGTGTTATAGAATATGACAGAATACAGGTCTTCAGGGGTCAGATGAGACATTTTTTAACAACGTGATCTTACGTGATCACAAACAACGTGGTCGAAGAACGAACGAACAAATAAGAACGAATAAACGAATAAGAACAGAAGGAAATAAATTTTTTTTTTTTTTTTTTTGAGATTTTAAAACAAGGAAGTATGGGATGAAAAGACCGTGAAAAACAGAGACCGGAAAGTAATTGCAGCGCGATCGGAGAACTGCTGAGACAAAAACAAAGCCTCAAGCCAAGGTCGGACACGGTAGCCTAGTACTTCACTTAGGCCTCAGAATACGCGATAAGAAAGACCGACGATTCTGTACACAGGTATGAAAAACCAACGCCAAGAATACTATTAAAGACACCCCAATAGGTACATACACCGAGAGAAAGATACAGTTTCGACAAAAACACAATTGTGAAAAGTTACTTAACTTCGAAAGCGAGCGCGCATGGACAACTTTGAAGAGACGAGACCTCCAATCTTGCGCATGCGCAGACCAAGGGTTACAGATATGGTGTGAGAAATGGAGAAGGTGAAAGGATTTTGGAGTTTGCTGATGGAGCTGATTTGTTGATTTGTAATACTCAGTTCCAGAAAGAGGATAGATAATAAGCTTGTTACATACACGTCAGGTGGGTCGACGACAACCGTTGACTACCTGATGGTGCGTAGGCGAGATAGGGGGCACCTCCGGGACACAAAGGTGATCCCGGGGAAGGAGGCTGTTTCACAGCACCACTTGGTTGTCTGCGACACAAGGGTGAAAGGTGCGAGGAGAGCTCGGCGGGTGAAGTACCAACCGAGAATGAAGGTGTGGAGGTTGAAAGAGGTGACAGTAAGGGAGGCATTAAAAGAGAGGCTGAGTAGGGTCGAGGATGATGTGGTTGAGCTTGAAAGTGGTTGGATGTCAATGAAAGCTAGTCTGTTGGGAGCCGTTGGTGAGGTATGTGGATGGACAAAAGGACCACCGAGGCACTCGGAAACATGGTGGTGGGATGATGAAGTTGGAAAGAGCATTGACAAGAAGAGGAAGAAGTTCAAGGAGTGGCAGAAGGCGAAGGGTACGGGAGCAGAAACAGCAGAGCATGAAAGTTATAAGGCAGCCAAGCCAGGAAGGGCTGCAACGAAAGAGGTAGCAAAGGCGCAGGAGGCATGGAGGAAAATGTTTGGAGAACGCTTGGATTCGGAAGAGGGTCAGAAAGCAGTATTCAGGATTGCAAAGCAGATAGCGAAAGAGAGGTGTGATGTGATGGGGGATTGGGGGTGAGTTGCTTGAAGGACGAAGTGGGACAAATCGTTGTCGACCCAGATGGAATTAAAGGAAGATGGAAAAGATATATGGAAATGCTGTTGAATACAGAGAATGATTGGGATGGCAACATAGAGAGTAACCCAGTTTTAGGACCGGCAGAGAAGATAACTGAGAAGGAAGTTGAGGAAGCGATAAAAGCAATGAAGGGTAGAAAAGCGGGAGGGCCGACGGGAGTTGTGGGAGATATGTTGAAGGCAGCAGGAAGTTGGGGTGTGAAGGGAATGACAGAGATCTGTAATCTGGTGGTGAAAGAAGGCTGCATTCCAGTGGATTGGGAACCGAGTACCCTCGGCCCTCTATACAAGGGGAAAGGTGACCCTCTGGAGTGTGGCTCATACCGAGCGATAAAGGTATTGGAGCATGGAATGAAGGTATTGGAAAGGGTGTTGGAGAGGAGGATAAAGAAGAAAGTGAAGATCGACGAAATGCAGTTTGGATTTATGCCAGGAAGAGGAACGACAGACGCGCTTTTCATTGTGAGGCAGTTGCAGGAGAAGTACATGGAGAAGAGGAAGAAGTTGTTTCTTGAGTTTGTTGATCTGGAGAAAGCATTCGATGGGGTTCCACGCAAAGTATTGACATGGGCATTGAGGAAGTTAGGAGTGGAGGAATGGTTGATCAGAGTAGTGATGGCAATGTACAAAAGAGCGCGCCCAGCTGTAAGGACGAAGGACGGGAACAGTGGTGAGTTTGAGGTGAAGGTGGGAGTGCATCAGGGGTCGGTACGAAGTCCACTACTATTTGTAGCTGTGATGGAGGTGCTGGCTCAGAACGTAAAGGAGGGTTTACCGTGGGAGCTGTTGTATGCAGATGATCTGGTGTTGATTGCGGAAAGTATGGATGGACTGAAGGAAAAGATGAACAAGTGGAAGGAATGTATGGAGACAAAAGGTCTGAAGGTGAATATCGGAAAAACGAAGGTGATGGCAAGTGGTAAAGCATGTGGTGAGGTGGAAAGAACTGGGAAGTGGCCCTGTGCTGTGTGTAGGAAGGATGTCGGAGTGAACTCCATTCAATGTACAATGTGCGCAGAGTGGGTTCATCAAAAATGTAGTGGTCTGAGAGGGTCATTAACCAGTGTGGCAGCTACATTCAAATGTAAGGTGTGCACAGAAGGAGCTGCAGATGGAGGAAATGTTGAGTTGGATCTTGGAGATGGCGTGAAGCTGGAAGGTGTGAAAACATTTTGTTACCTCGGAGACATGCTGAATGGAGAAGGTGGATCAGACTCGGCAACGGTTGCTCGAGTGAGATGTGCATGGAAGAAGTTTGGGGAACTGAGAGGCGTGCTGATGATGAGGGGAGTGTCGTTGAAGCTGAAGGGAAAGGTGTATGCTGCATGTGTGAGAAGTGTTATGATTTATGGGAGCGAGACATGGGTAATGAACGTAGAGCAGCAACGAAGGTTGGAAAGGGTGGAAATGAGAATGGTTCGACGGATGTGCGGAGTATCGTTGAGAGAGAGGAAGACAAATGATGAATTGCGAAAGATGATGGGAATAGAGCCTGTGATTGATACTGTGAAGAGAAACAGGTTGAGATGGTTTGGTCATGTGTTGAGGAAGGATGAAAGTGACTGGTTGAGAAGAGTGATGGAAATGAATGTGGAAGGAAGTAGAGGACGGGGAAGACCGAGAAAGACTTGGCTAAAGATGGTGGAAGAAGAAATGCGGGCAAGGGGGTTAACAAGGAGAGATGCAGAAAATAGGGCAAAATGGAGAAGATTGTCATGGGGACCGCAAGGCTAAGCCCTGCTCTAGTCGGGAAAATGGCCTTTAAAATGCATGTTGTTGTTGTTGTTGGTCATGTGGATTGGCAGCCATTTTGGATAGAAAAACAAACCTTGTCCAATCAACACTAAACTTCACACACCTTATCCCCTACCCAAGAGCCAGAGTGCAAATTTATGTCATAGGTCATGTGATTTGCCCGATATATTATTTTGAAAACCAATACCTTAAAAAAACCTTCTCCGAAACCGCTTAACCAATCGATGTGAACCCTTTCACAATATATGCAGCGACCGTAGTGGACCGTAATGCAGCAAAGACTCGCATCGATAGCTTCAGTGATTTCAGAGATATGATTATTTAATATTTATCTTTAAACCAATGGTGCTGTCAAATCACGTTTTTGCTTATTTGAAGAAACCTTATAATTTACTCTTCTCCAGAACAGCTCAATAGATTGATATGAAACTTCACATACATGATTAATGAGTAAATTGGAATATAGTTTGATAATATAAATGTCGTTGGTCACATGGTCTGGCAGCCATTCTTAAAAATCATTTTGAATGTGGGTTTTTTATTTAAAAATTTTATCCAAGTCTGAATTAACTTTTATAAAGAGGACGTCAGGGGGCGTATCCGATCAAAACGGGGTTGTATCAAAGCTGGACGTCTTACTTGTCATTAAAGCAGTTATAAAGCAGTCTTACTTGTCAGCAGTTATAAAAATGGCAGTTCTAGTTTTACTTGTCATTGCTTACCTTTAATATTTTCCATTTGATATGATGGGCAAAACAGATTGTACTTGTGAAGCCAGTAAAGTAAGCCAGCCAGTTCATTCAGACAAACACAATTCAGACAAACATGCAGAACATGAGTTAACTTCCACTGGGAAAATATATATTTGCATCATTAAATATGCAAGTAAATACCCAATACCCACATCTAGCGGAAGAAGTGACATACCTTGGTAACAATCCCTTTCCAAATATCTTCGGCCGTGGTTTCCTCTTCGGAATGGAAACCTAGAATGCAGGAATAAACTTCAAACAAGCTACAGAAACATCACAAATTGAGAATGTGGAGTTGACTTTTTTTTTTACACCATAGAATATGGGTCGAGGCCAAAACCAAGAGGAGCTTGGAACAAAAGAAACCAAAAACCCTTATTTTAAAAAAAATGGGGGCAATACCCCCGGGCGCTCACCTGGTAGACAAAGCAGTATACTGCACTAACTAAAACGTATTTTAAACAGTATCCCGGTAATTTGAACCGGTAATTTGAAGGTAGAAGACGGTAACCGGTAAGTAGAAGACGGGGAAGACCGAGAAAGACTTGGCTAAAGATGGTGGAAGAAGAAATGCGGGCAAGGGGGTTAACAAGGAGAGATGCAGAAAATAGGGCAAAATGGAGAAGATTGTCATGGGGACCGCAAGGCTAACCCCCGCTCTAGCAGGGAAAATGGCCTTTAAAATGCATGTTGTGTGTGTGTTGTGTATCCCGGTAATTTGAACCAATTTCAATGCAATGGTCGGTAGAAGACAGGGCAGCATGTAGAATCATACTGACGTAATCAATCATAAGACTTAAACAAACAAAAAAAATACCTATTTTGGGAGGCAACCCCAAACGGGTGGTGATGGTTGTGGTCTAATTTCATTAAAATTGTGTGTGTCGTTTCAGAAAAGAAAGCAAATACATATTTTGGGAGAGGGGGTGGGGGAGAGGTGGGAAATCAAAACAAAGACCCACTTTGACCCCTGTAAACTCCCTCACACCTTGATTTTCTTAGTGCCGTGAACAAAATTTGGTACATCATGGGAGATGAAGGTTGTGGTCAAGTTTCATCGAAATAGTGCATGTAGTTTCAGAGGAAAAAGTAAATTTCTAATTTTTTGGGGAGATGGGGTGGGGGTGAGGGGGATGGGGTCAATGGGGTGAGGGGTGAGGGGTGATGGGGTGAGGGGAAAGGCGGGGATGGGGTCAAACCTGGATCAACATTGAACCCCAGTAGACCCCCTTAGACCCTAATTTTTTTTTTAAAGCCAAACAAACTTGAGTTATAACATACCAAATAACATTTGTGCCAAGTTTGGTCACAATCCAGCCTGGTGTTGGCTTAGCGGTTAGGGTGCCGGCTTGGGATCCGAGGATCCTGGGTTCGAATCCCGGTCGATCGCTGAATTAATGCCAGGGGGGTTGACTCAGCCTGTCATCCTTCCGAAGCCGGCAAATTGAGTACCAGCTTGCTGGGATGAATGATCTCGGTGTGTACCCCAATTTAGAATAGGTACACCGTATCCCTGTGCATCGTAAGAGGTGACTAAGGGTTGGCGTCAGGAAGGGCATCCGGCCATAAAAAAAACATTGCCTCAAACAGGGAATGATGATTGTCATGGGGCCCGCAAGGCTAACCCCTGCTCCAGCGGAGAAAATGGCCTTAAAACGATCATTCATTTGGTCACAATCCCATCAGCGGTTTCGGAGAAGAAGTTGCAAGTGTGTAGGGACTGACAGACGGACGACTCGCCATCGCATAAGCTCCCCGGAACTACGTTCCAGGTGAGCTAAAAAAAACAATTCAAAGAAGGACGATGGGAAAATGTAATAATTAAATTAGACCTAGACAATTGATTTGTGACGAATTGTTGCAAGTTGATAGAAGTGAAGGATGGGCACACTGATAGTAGGGTGGCTTAGCAAAATTACCGTTACACGGTGGACAAAATCGCCAAATTTGGCATGAACACTCCTAATGACCTATTAATCAATATTAGCCGAGGAGCCCTCGCGAATTTTTACGCGTATTCGTGTAAAACCAAAAAATCCAAAATGGCCACCATCCGGTAATTAAAAACACATTTCCCGGGTTATATAAGTCATGGATAGCAAAAATTGGTATCAAAATATAAATTTTTAGGACACTGAATGTGTATTTTGATATTACAATATCACCAGTAAATTTAAAGGGACATTCAGTGATTTCATGTGAAGGGCGCCCTCAATGTTAGGGGGGGGGGGGGGGAAGCTTTTGGCTTGAATACATTGCTTATAACTCCAGGTCATCAATTATTGCGAATGATAAGCTGTAAACATTGTACCCTGGAAATACAACATTATCATTAGGAGTGCAAAATATCGAGCCCAAGAATTGGGCGTGTCGCTTATTGGATGTCACGCCTACCATTACAATCAGTATCCACTATAAACCAATGAGAGGTTTAGATTAAGACTTAATCTAAACCTCTCATTGGTTTATAGTGGATACTGATTGTAATGGTAGGCGTGACATCCAATAAGCGACACGCCCAATTCTTGGTCTCGATATTTTGCACTCCTAATGGTTATCCTTTCTGGTCGGATCCAGCTTGGACTAGACTATTAAGTACATATGTACACCTGATATAGGCTGCACATTAATCTAAACAAAACACTGAAACAAAAAAAAGCCGACTTGGAGGTACATGTAAGCAAAGTATGTCATTTGTTTTTGAAAAAATGAGGATGCCCCCAAAAGTCTCTGGTACTGCATATTGATATAGCTTTATATATTACAATACTCCTGGTCTAAAAAAAACCTCCCAGTCCCACTTGGGATGAGGGGAATTTGTAGCCACACAATCATGAAACTTATAACCACTACATGATATAATTGACCTCAGTCATCAACTTTTAAAGAAAATAATTTTAAAAAATTGAGTGTACAAGTACTTTGGTCATTCAGTAGTGAGCATGGGGGATTTCTGTTGAACAAAAGTATATTATAATGTTCAGTGTGCAATGTGCAAATCCTTACTTTCTCAGTAATCTAGACATCTGCAATGTTCTTATTTACTTGTCTATTTAATACATGGGCAAACACAACGTTTTGAGCAGACAAGATTGGCATTGCCACATTTGCATGTGGTACAGTCTCCTTTGCAACCACATTTGATTAGTTCTCTGCATGCTCTGGAAACCTCTGGCATTGAAATCCAAACTGGTACCCATACATCTGACACCTTGGTCCATGCAAATGTCTGTGGAGAAGGAACCACTTGCTGTGTCTGTGTGCTGGTTGTCCAGATTCCGGCTTGGTACAATGCCCGCCGGGCATGTTGAAGAAGAGCATCCTGTGTGGGTGGTATTCTGTCCATTGATCGATTCTTCTGGCAGAAGAGTTCCTGTCTTGCTTCATTGACGGAGCTCAAGGGACTTGTTCTATCATACAAGATGATGATTAGTCTCTCGATCTTCTGGAAGTGATCAGCGTCTGTATAAAGAAGCTCAAAGGGGTGACGAGCCAGATACACAAATGTTTCTGTGATGTCTTCATAGGCTTGCCAAGCCTGCCAGGCTGACTTCTTGCCCTTACCTTGGAAGGCTGATGTGGTATCACATCCAGAAAGGGCATGAAATACTGGTAGAGCTTGTGATCTTGTTTCCCCAAGTCTGTCACATATGGCATTGATACTGTAAAATCTGTAATTCTTACCCATTCCAAAGGCAACCCAGATGTCTACCAATGGCTGAGTGACCATGAGATCATAAAATGTACCAATAAGTATGACTACAACGTCTGTGTCAACAGTGCGCACTTTAATAGTCTTCATATCTTGCTCTAGTGCATGCACGATGTGCACTATGACCCTCGTATCTGCTTCCTCATGGTTGCAGTTCAGCATGGCGTTGATGGTGCCTGTGGATACTACAGATTCACCTGATGTGATGTACACGGATTTGCCTGATGGAAAGGTAAACTCGGCAACCTTGGACGTCAGAAAGGCAAATAGCTCCTGTTTGTTTTTTGGATCACGGAGGAAGTCCATCCAATTGCCTGGAAGCTTGGTTTGGCCGGACACTTTTCTGCGCACACCCTTTCCTCTCTTTTCCCGGGTTGATTCCTTCAAACTGTCTGGAATGTATGTGTCCCACACAACATCCAACCTTGTGGCATTCTGTAGCTGCTTCACCAGGTAGGGGATGAACACCTTGTCTGCATACTCAATGAACGTGCTGACTGCAGTAGTCGGCAGACAGTGCACAATGACAGCACCATCCAGTACAATGCAGTCATAGGTTGAAGGTGGCTCAGGCTGCTCGGGCTGCTCAATACATTTCAGTAGATCGGACTTTGTATTTGGTAAATGGAGCTTACCAAAGTCTGAGAGAGAAGGTGGAAAGGGTTGTATCTCATGGGCAAAGAATTCCTTCAGGTCACCCTCGCGACTTTGCATGGCAATGTACAACTGGCCAAAAAGTGCCACATTGTTCTGGAGCACTTTGATCTTCTTCCCCTGCTTTGTCGGGGCCTTGGGTTTAGGTCTCTTGAAGAGAGCCAGTGAGTTCTTCTTGATTGGGTCATGTATAGAGCAGCTGCGATCTTCAAGTACACTCTTGACATACTCCTGATACTGCTTTATGCCTGTGTCTTCCAATGTGCGTAGTGCGGATACTACAGACTCATCCATGCAATTGCGACTGTCGAGTGTCACTAGCTCTTCAAAATCATCAAGGAAGGGGTTTCCCATTCTGTTGAAGGTTTCAGAAAGATTGTTTACTTCCTTCTGAAATGTTTTTTGTGATGCAAGGCCCTGTTCATGGTTCCGAAAATCTGGGTCATCATTGGGAAAGTATTCTTCCTCAAACTGCGTTTGCAATCGTATGACCGCTAAAAACCAAGGAAATTGCTATTTCAGCATAAATGGCGGCCATTTTGGATTTTTATGTTTTACTTTAATATTTCAGGAGGGTGACCGAACATGTTGAGGACATGGTTCTGATATTTAAGTAATATTTTGATACAATTTGGCTTTCCTCTAACAACTACAACCCAAGAAAATTGGTATTTTATCATGAACGGCAGCCATCTTGGATTTGTTTGTGTTACCATGGTTACGTACATATTTCGAGAGGGCTCCTCGGCTAAAATCAACTGATATACCCTAAGGAAGCCTCACACCAAAAATGGCGCTTTTGTCCGCCCGGTAACGGTAATCTTGAAAATTGACCCCAAGCCACCCCGCTATGATGTGGAGGCTGTTACAAAGATAGGCAGTGTGGGGAAGGAGCGGCATGGTGATTGGTGAGGGAGGGAAGGGAAATCAAGCAGAAAGGGTGACGTGTACAAGTGAGACAGGTATTACGAACTCCATGCTTAGTGTTAAGGTCAAATGTCCAAGAGGCTTTGAGTGCTAGGGGTTACGATTGTCTCCTGTGTGACACTGCATCCTTGCAAATCAATGGCATCCATTCATCTACGCAAGACGGTGGCTATGCAGCACTTCTTGTTGAGGACAATCATGTGTATTATGCTTCCGTTGGTGACTGTACAAGCCAATTTGGGAGCGACAGAGTCTACCACAGGTAGATCCTATAGTTGTGGGATGATGTTGTTTGCGGCGACAGCGTATGTTGTGCAGCTGCTCCAACCACTGGTCATGATGGCTTATTCCAGCCCATAATTGATGTCGCCATGTGCCTCCGCAGTTAGCTACAGTTTGCCAAGTGTCAAAATTGATGTGTAGGGCTTTCATATCCTGCTTACAGACATCCTTCTACATCAGCTTCGGGTGCCCTTTTGGTATTTTGGCCCCAGCTATCTCCCCATATAGAGCACCCTTTGGGATATGTCCATTTTCCATCCTGTATACGTGCCCAAGCCATTGAAGTCATCTTTGCTTTATAAGTGCAAGGACACCTGGAAGATTTGCCTGGGAAAGGACTTCTGAATTTGTGTATCGGTCCTTCCACGTGATGCCAAGGATGCATCATAGACAGCGAAGATGAAAATTTTTGCATCTCCGTTCTTGGCAGCTATAAGTTGTCCATGTTTCACAGCCATAAAATAAAGCAGGGTGCTAATAATACACGCCTTGTAGACCAGCATCTTGGTTCTGAGGGCAGCTTCCTGTTCTTCCATGCCCGCCTTGTGAGATGACCAAAGGTGGTGGCTGCCTTCCTGATGTGTACGTTCAGTTCATCATCGAGAGACAGGTTGTTCGTCATGATAGACCCAATATAACTGAAATTGCTGACTACTTCCAGCACAATATTGTTTATTGTAATCGGGGCTGCGTTATGACACCTTGTTCCATCACCACGATTTTCTTAACACTAATGGTGAGAGAGAATATCACGCATGCATGAGAGAGACGATCAATTAGCTTCTGGAGCTGGTCTTCTGTGTGGGTGACAAGTTCAGCATCGTCTGCATAGAGAAGTTCTCTGATCAGGACATGCCACAATTTTGCCTTTGCCCTTAATCTTGACAGATTATACAGCATGCCATAGGTCCTGGTGTGAAGGTAGATTCCTTCCATATCTGCAGGGAAGGAGTAGAGTACCTCAGAAGTACCGAGAAGAAAATATCAAACAGAGTTGGAGCCAGGACGCAGTCCTGCTTCACTTCGCTTTTGATCTCAAAACTTTCTGAAGTGGAACCACCAAACTGTAGTGCAGTGCATGGTGTCATGGAAAGAGTGGATGCGACTGAGAAGCTTGGGTGGACAGCCAATCCGTTCTGCTAACAGTGGCAAAAGCTTTTGTGAGATCCATGAAAGTGAGGAAGAATGGTGTGTTCTGTTCCCTACATTTCTCTTGAAGCTGACGAAGGGAGAAGATCATGTCCACGGTCGATCTGCCTGCTCGAAAACCACATTGTGCCTCAGCATATACTCGGCCTCACGAGTCTCCCAGATCACCTTTCTTCTTTTACAACGTGATGACGTTTGCATCACGCATGTCTTGTGGAACAGATCCTTCCCTCCACAGAGGAGGAGGAATTCATGTAGGCAAGGCAGCAGGTGGAGCTTTCCGTACTTAAGCAGTTCTGCTGGAATTGCATCCTTGCCAGGTGCTTTCCTACTTGCCAATCAATCGATTGCATTCACAAGCTCAGCTAATGATGGTTCCGCATCCAACTCATCCATGACAGATAATTGAGGAACAGCGTCAAGCACAGGCTGAGAAATAGCCATTTCATGGGAGTACAGTTCAAGGGAATGTTCCACCCAACGAGCCATCTGCTTACTCCTGTCAGTAAGTATCTCACCATCTGCTGTTTTCAGAGAAGCAACTTTGGTGATGGTCGGACCAAGTGCTCTTTTTATTTCGTCATACATGGCATGAAGGTTTCTGTTGTTCTTTGCTTCGATGGTTGGCTCCATTTCTCCTGAAAAGGTTGTGTACCAGTCTTTCCTGCTAGCTCTTCCTTTGCCAAATGTGATTACTGCACTCTCGTAGATGACTAATCTTAGGGACTTCCAGGCTTCATCGACATTGCCAGTTAGGCCTTCAGTAGGTAGGGACTGTTGGAGTGTGTCCAAAAACTGCTCGCACTTGTCATCATTTATTATGCTGGGAATGTTGATACCTGGCAGGCCTCCTTGCTTGGAAGTGTCAATCTCCTGGGGCTGCATTTTCACTTTGCTGGTGACAAGGGAGTGATCAGTATCACAATCTGCCCTGTGGTAGGAACCTGTATGAAGAGTGCTGGACAGGTCTCGTTTCCTGGTGATGATGTCAATTTGGTGCAAATGGCCCAATGTTGGGTGACGCCAGGACACTTTATGCTGATGTTTGCCTTGAAAGAAAGTGTTGGTGGCGCAGAGCTCCTTTTGGGCACACAGCTCCAACACCCGTTGCCCATTCTCCTTGATTTTGCCAACACCCTGATGACCTAGGCATATTGGCCATGAGTCCATGTCTGTTCCAACCCGTGCATTGAAGTCACCAGAGGGACGTGCTCGAGAAGTTCATCAAGTGTAACGTAGAAGTAAAATTTGTCTTCAGCAATGGCACGCAGAGTTGGGGCATAAACACAGATAACAGTGATAAAGCCCAACAGCACCCAAGCCCAGTGGTTCAAACAGATAATTACTGACCAGTACAGGCATCATTTTGAGTCTGCAACAATCAAGCGCCGATTGAATGATAAGTCGTGGATAAGCAATCACCTTCGCAGACTTATTGCCAACCGTGATGCTAAGTTTTCAAAAGGATGACGTCTGCGTCTTGAGAAAGCTGAGAAATGAGGTACAGAGAGAAATAAAGAAAGCTAAAATGGAATATTATGCTCGCAAAATCAAGCATCTGAAAGAGACTGAACCAGGAAAGTGGCATCAGCAGACAAGATATTTGACTGGGATGAGCAAACTATCTCCCTTCTTACTGCACTCAAAAAAATTACCAATCAAAATTGACACAAATTGTTATTTTGCTCAAATCTGCACTGAATTCCCGTCCCTTGATCTGTCCGCCCTTCCTGCATACTTGTCAGCTGGTCCTCCCCCTACTATTGAGCGTCAAGAGGTCTACAATCGGCTTCGCAGGTTGAATGCATCCAAGGCCAGTCATGCAACTGATGTTCCCGCATGGCTTTTGAAAGAATTTGCCTACGAGATTTCTGACCCTCCTAGCCAAACTTTAGAACAACCTTCGCTTCTTGAACCGGACGGAGGGTCATATAATACCAAAAGGTTCTCATGCTTGCCTTTGAACAGTCATCTCAGTTTGATTCCTGATCAGACCTCAAGCTATGATCCTTGGTGTTTAGTAGGCATGGTGTTTCACCAATGGGTAAGTCAGTCCATCTGTCGCTTTGCACCTTAAGCCGGGGTTCCGTCTGCCAGCTTTGGCTGGTGGATGTTTCAGATGCTACAGTCTCTTTCACAAAGATTCGACAATTGTGTGCTGGTAGCAGGGCAAATTCAAAATCATTTCCGCTGTGGCGGCACCGCAAGTCTAATCCCTGAGTCTGGACTCTGGTATTCTCATCACACTGTGGAACAATAGCCCTTGGCCTGGTGATAAACACGGCCAGGAAAGAAAAACCACCACACAAAGAACCAGTCTTTCTTTCATACAATATGAAATCTGGCTAAAATAAATCCATTGATGGAACTGATATAAAGCGTAAAAATGCAACAGTCACTTTTATAACATCATACCTTGTATTCTTTCTCAATTTGCAGGTGGGTGGGACAAACGACTCAGGAGCTTCCCGTTTCCACTGGATCCTCTTCACATTGCTACCTTTAACCTGGACTGGCATATGTTTGGCTTTTGGTTTATTCTGCACAAAGTTCGAGTGTCGACCGTTTTCTGTGCAGCAAAAATAAAAACTTCCTTCAAACACCCAAATGCATTGCACCGAAGATTAACATGAGGAGACAAATACACCAGAAAGGCACAACTTTAAAAATACTGAAAGAGCAGCGCTCTTCAAAATGACCACGTGATATCCATGAAACTTGGCCTTCAAGTTAATTAGCGAGTACAACCAACAAACTTGCAAATGTAATAATTTCCCTCCTTTTTGAACCCACTCCATATCATGCAAGTGAAGTTGATAAAATAAAACAAGCCAAAAAAAAGGAAATAAGTTTCTCATCTGCACTGTTAACGTCTCAGATTCTGCACAAATGTCAGGAAGTAGCAAGAAAAATTAAACCAATATCGGTTTCAAATAATAAAGGTTTGCTCACCTTGACAGTATTTGTGAAACCTTGGCTTTTTGTGCTTTGGGCTTTTTTGTTGAGCTACAAGCTTCTGGATGTGAGACATTTCCTCAGAATCAGCCGCATGACAAAGAAGCTGAAAGGGAATAGAAACAAAGACAGCAAGCCTGTGGTCAGGGATGCTATCCAAATGTATCACCAGTGGGAATCTATTATGCAATAGGTGTCTCCCTGTGTCCACCGTCTCGTACATCTCAGTTGAGTCTTTGAAATGCGCTACTCATCACTACCTCATGCACTCACCCATGCACATCCACAATCTCTTCAACACTCACTGATTACTTCCCATTCTGCTATTGACCAGACCATTGTTACTTGTTGGACACCGCTCCTTTCCTATGCCATCTCCAGGGATAAATTGGTGGAGAAAAAGAAATGGTGACGTCATCGATCACGTGGTTCGGGCCGCCATATTTGTTTTAACACAAAAGCCTTAAAAACTACTGAAAACATGTCCTGGCGAGGGTCTGCCATCTCTGATTGCTCTTTCTAGTTTGTTTGTTTGTTTTCTTGTTTGTTTGTTTGTTTGTTTGTTTGTCCAGGCGATATCTCAGCCATCCTTTGAGCAAGGAAGCTGAAATTTCGGCACAATAGTGAGCACGTGCTTTGGCAAAAACTGTATTTTTGTACACCGCTCCTTTCCTATTCCATCTCTAGGCGCTGCATGATGTCATCCCCGGGCACCGAAGGGGCCCGGTGATGACGCACGCTGAAAGGGAGTACTCAGTTTTCATTCCGGTTGTTTGTTTGTTTGCCCGGGTGATATCTCAACCATCCTTTGAGCTAGGACGCTGACATTTCGGCATTATAGTGAGCAAGTGCTTTGGCAAAAACGCTATTTTTTGTTTTTGATTAATCAATTAATTATAAATATAAATATAACATTGTTATAACATCAATTATGATAAATATAACATCAATTAATTGATGTTATTTAATTATTATCGGTTAATTAAGTACTTATTTTATTTCCTTTCTCATATGAGCAATATCTCAGGCACCTTTTGTGTTAGGAAGCTGATATTTGGACACGACAGTGACCAAGTAAAGACTATTTTTGATTTATTGATCAATCAATTAATCGATTAATTACTTAATTAATTATTTTTTAAAGTTAAAGATTCGGATGAATGGTGGTGGTTTAGTGGTGGTGGTTTGGTCTGGTGGTGGTTTAGGTATTCTGTTAGCCAATTGGTTAATTCTTTTATGATTATTATTTATTTCTTTTCATTATTAATCATTTATTTCTTTTCTTTCTCAACTGGGCAATATATCAATATATCATTTCTCAACTGGGCACCTTTTGAGCTAGGAAGCTAATATTGGACACAACAGTGACCAAGTGATGTGGCTATAAAGGATATTTTTGATTTATTGATTAATCAATTAATCGATTTATCATTTATTGATTAATCCTTTTTTTTTTTGATTAATGATATGTAATTTTCAAAAGGTTACAGATTTGGATGAAACACTGGTGGTTGAGGTATGCTATTAGCCAATTGATTAATAAATTGTACACCATCAATCATCTGGACTGGTCTCCCATATCTCCACCACCTCTGACATCAACTCATCCTGGGAATTCTTCCAAAGTAAATTGCTCTCTCTCATGCGCAGATTTATCCCATCTCGTCTTAAGTTGTCATACCCTTCCTCCCGTCCATGGCATACGGAATCTTGTGGTGAGGCAGTTGCCCAGAAACAACTTGCCTTCGCCTCCTGGAAAGCAAATCCAACGGAAGGAAATCTGATTTCCTTTCACAAAGCCCGAAACAAGTGTGTGTCCACCCTCAGGAGAGCCAGGAAACAATATCTCTCCACTCTCAAGACCAAACTCTCAAACCTGTCTCCCTCTTCCAAATCCTGGTGGCATCTGGTCAAATCTGTTTCTGGTGTTTGTTCCCCCTCCATCTCCTCGGTTACTTCAAACGGCTACACAGCTGACTCCGCACGTGAAAAAGCTGAATGCCTCAACTCTGTGTTTGCCTCTAAATCTTGTGTCCCAAAACCATCCCTCTACAGTACCCAATGTACCCAGTCGTACCCAGCTGTTCCTGTACTCTGTGTCCTTTCCTCCTGACAAGGTGGAAAAGTTTCTGTCAACCCTCGACTCTGATTCTGCAACTGGACCTGACGGCATCAGCCCACGGGTCCTAAAATCCTGCTCCGCCGCTCTTTCACTCCCTCTCTCTGTTCTCTTCACCCTCTCTTTTGCTCAAGGTCATCTGCCATCATCTTGGAAATCAGCCAACATCACCGCTTTGCACAAAAAAGGTGCAAAAACAGATCCTTGCAACTACAGACAAATCAGCCTTCTCCCAATTATCAGCAAAGTCATGGAATCCATCATTGCTTCGGATATTAAATCTTTCCTCTTCTCCAATGGCTTGATCTCTGACCATAAATTTGGTTTCAGACCAGGTCACTCTACTCTGGACATGCTGCTTCTGCTGTCTCAACAATGGATGGAGGTCCTCAATGCCAAACAGGAAATTAGAGCTGTCTCCCTTGACATATCACGTGCCTTCGATACGGTCTGGCACCCCGCTCTGCTCACCAAACTCTCCTCCTATGGTATCCATGGAAATCTTCACGCTTGGCTTGCGGACTTCCTCTCTAGTCGTAGTCAACATGTGGCCCTGAATGGGTTTCTCTCATCTCCCCTTCCTGTTCAGGCTGGAGTTCCCCAAGGCAGTGTTCTGGGCCTTGTGCTTTTTCTGGTCTTCATCAATGATCTCTCTGACTCTCTTGAAAATCCTCTCTATCTCTTTGCTGATGACTCCACTCTCTGCTGCTCCATTCCTCATCCCTCAGATCGACAGTCTGCAGCCTCCTCACTCTCCACAGACCTGAACAAAATCACAGACTGGTCAAACAAGTGGAACATGTCTTTCAATCCTCTCAAATCTCACACTCTTACTATGTCTCTCCGAAAAGACCGACTGGACAACCCTCCAATCCACTTTCTGAATCATCATCTCCAAGAAGTTCTGTCACTCAAGCTTTTGGGTCTCACTATCTGCCATGATCTTTCCTGGGAAAACCACATTTCAAATCTGGCCTCCAAAGCCAGTCGCCGACTGGGCATCCTCCGTCGTGCGAAATCCTTCCTTGGCACACCTGAGCTCCTCACCACCTACAAGGCTTTCAACAGCAGCTCAATGGAATACTGTTCTCCCCTCTGGGCCGGTGCTCCTGCCTCACACCTAGCTCGGCTTCATGCTGTTGAAACCAAAGCTTTCAGAATCATTGGAATCTCCCGCGATGAAGCTAACTCCGAGGGCCTTTCACTTACTCACCGCAGGCAGGTTGGTGGGCTGTCTTCTACCGACTGCTCTCTGGCCTTGCTCCCCCCAGCTTTCTCTGGGCTCTGTCCCCAAAATATTCCTACAGGTCGCACAAGATCTGCCTGCAACCCTCTTATGGTTGAACTGCCAAAATCAAGACTCTCTGCTCACCTTCACTCCTTCATTCCTCTTTTCTCCCGCCTCTGGAACAAACTCCCTCACTCTCTTCAATCCCACTCCTCCCTCCAGGTCATTAAAACAGCTGTTCACCACCATCTCTTATCTTCCCCCATCCAAAACCTTGATCTTTTCTACCCCCGCTAATTTCACCCCAGATTCACTTTTTTGAAATACCAACTTCTTTCCTGGAAGTCCTTGCAGTGTCCTTGTGTTTTATACTTCTCCCACCCCTCCACCCCTACCCACGCCTCCTCCCCCCAAGCCCTCCCACAGATCTCCCGATGCCCCTGCTCTCAAATGTTGTGTTTGTGTGCTTCCCCTTCTCTCCCCCATCTTGTCTACCTCTACCCTTATTATATGTTTTGTGTGTCTGTTTGATTTTTTTTTTTGTGATAAATGTTAGCTCTTTCACGAGCCTCGATCCTGTATACAAAAAAAACAAAACGATTATTTTACGATTATTATTTATTGATTTTAATTATGCAATTAATCAATCAAGTATTGTACACCTCTTAATTATGCCCCGACAATGCCATGCCCTGGATGCTATTTATTCATTTGGCATGGGGGTGGTGTCCTTTGAATTTATCTGGACTTTTTTTGTGTTGTTCCTCCCTGTATATGTCTCCCTACCCCATACCCCCACACCAGGCACCCCTCCTATTCGTCATGCTCTTTGTCAGTGCCGCATATAAAGAGAACCTGACCAACTGAACAATAAGTGCCATGTTGCTCCCCAACGAGCCACGACCCAATAAGCATGCAGAACGAGAGAAATGGGAGCCAATGTACATACTCGTACCAATATGTTTATTGCTCCAGATCTATGCAATTTAAGAGTACGAAACTTGGTGATATCATGAATAGAGACATTTTCTACCCTTTGAATCCCATCCAAAGATGATATTTTCAGTACCTTTCCTGTATTCACCGATTGAATTCAGTATACGTCAGCTGACTTTCGGCTCCGGATAAATTCAGAGTACTACGACTGATTCAGCACATCAAAAGGCCAGCTTGGACAGCATAAGAGAGAGAGGAAAATCTGTGTTCCCACCATAGGCGTAGTTTGACTTCTCTATCCAGGGGAGCGGGGGGGTTGGGGGAGGGTGGGGGGCAAGGGCTTAATATTAATAATGGGTAGCGAGGTCTGACTTCCAAAATTACCGTTTGTTGGTGTAGTTACAGTGTATGTGAAATCACAAATACAGTTTTCGTTCATTATTGTTACGTTTAAATATGGAATGTTTTTATCTTAATTGTAAACTACTGAAAAAAATTAAGGTGGCGGCATTGTACCATGCGTGCACTGCACTCCCCCCCCCCCCCCCCCCCAAACTCTGCCGGTGGCAATCAAGTTATGTTTGTTTGGAGGCGGGCACCAGAAAATAGGGAACAATACCTTTGTGTTGAGCGCATTCGGGGATTTGTACAAGACAGGATCAAGAAAATGACAGAATTTTATCGGAACAAATCGGGACACCGCAATTTCAATCAACAGTATGAACAAACGAAAAAATACATGACATTTGTGACAAAACACAGGGAATGAAAACAGGAGTTTCCAAACCAACATCGTCATTAGTTGTATATGTTTGTAGGGCATCGTAGATGGGTTGAACGCTGTCACATGATGATGACCAGTCAGATACACCTGATGTTTCTACTTCTTATTTTAAGGCCACTATTATCCCACGTTTTTGTAGAGTCAGCTGGGGGGAAGCTTGGCCCGAGTCTTCATGAACCAGCTGCACAGGCCTGACGTTCGACTAGTTAGGGCAGGAATTTGGCCTTGGTGCCGGCGATAGCTCACATGCTCTGTGAAGGACACCGTGGGATCTTTAATGGCCACCAATAAATCCTGGCAAGTGGGACGCCCGTTTAACATCCATCCGAGGGACAGGGACATTTATGATTCAACCTGCCTGTGAAATAACCGGATGAGAATTTCTAGTGAGGTTGGGAATAAAAATAAAACATAAAACATAAAAACACATTACCAACAGCCATGGGACATAAAAACATTACCTCAAAAAGAGAACCATGACAATTACAACTACATATGGGCAGGGGAAAGCCCGAAGTGGAGATCGGTTTCTGAGGTTTGGGACATGGAATGTAGGGACAATGACAGGGAGATCAGGAGAAGTGGTGGAAGTATTGGTCAGAAGAAGAGTGGACATATGTTGTGTGCAAGAGACGAGATGGAAGGGAAATGGTGTGAGAATGGTGAAGGGTAGGGAAGGACAGAAATACAAGTTTGTGTGGCAAGGGTGCCCGGAGGGCGTGAATGGTGTTGGTGTCCTGTTTTCTGAGGAGTTTGTAGACAGTGTGGTGAGTGTGACTAGAGTGAGTGATAGGTTGATGATGGTGAAAATGATGATTGGAAAGCTCTTGGTGAACGTCATCTCGGGATATGCTCCGCAGGTTGGTTGGAGCGATGAAGAGAAGGACAAGTTCTGGTGTGCGATAGAGAAGCTGATGGAAAACGTGAAAGATGAGGAAGTTGTTGTGGTAGGAGGAGACCTAAATGGACATGTGGGAAGGAGTATGGATGGTTTTGAGGGAGTTCATGGGGGTTACGGATATGGTGTGAGAAATGGAGAAGGTGAAAGGATTTTGGAGTTTGCTGATGGAGCTGATTTGTTGATTTGTAATAATCAGTTTCAGAAAGAGGTTAATAAGCTTGTTACATACACGTCAGGTGGGTCGACGACAACCTTTGACCACCTGATGGTGCGTAGGCGAGATAGGGGGCACCTCCGGGACACAAAGCTGATCCCGGGGGAGGAAGCTGTTTCACAGCACCACTTGGTTGTCTGCGACATAAGGGTGAAAGGTGCGAGGAGAGCTCGGCGGCTGAAGTACCAACCGAGAATGAAGGTGTGGAGGTTGAAAGAGGTGACAGTGAGGGAGGCATTAAAAGAGAGGCTGAGTAGGGTCGAGGATGATGTGGTTGAGCTTGAAAGTGGTTGGATGTCAATGAAAGGTAGTCTGTTGGGAGCCGTTGGTGAGGTATGTGGATGGACAAAAGGACCACCGAGGCACTCGGAAACATGGTGGTGGGATGATGAAGTTGGAAAGAGGATTGACGAGAAGAGGAAGAAGTTCAAGGAGTGGCAGAAGGTGAAGGGTATGGGAACAGAAACAGCAGAGCATGAAAGTTATAAGGCAGCCAGGAAGGCTGCAAAGAAAGAGGTAGCAAAGGCGCAGGAGGCATGTAGGAAAATGTTCGGAGAACGCTTGGATTCGGAAGAGGGTCAGAGAGTAGTATTCAGGATTGCAAAGCAGATAGCGAAAGAGATGTGTGATGTGATGGGGGTGAGTTGCTTGAAGGATGAAGTGGGACAAATCGTTGTGGACCCAGATGGAATTAAAGGAAGATGGAAAAGATATATGGAAATTCTGTTGAATACAGAGAATGAATGGGATGGCAACATGGAGAGTAACCCAGTTTTAGGACCGGCAGAGAAGATAACTGAGAAGGAAGTTGAGGAAGCGATAAAAGCAATGAAGAGTAGAAAAGTGGGAGGGCCGACGGGAGTTGTGGGAGATATGTTGAAGGCAGCAGGAAGTTGGGGTGTGAAGAGAATGACAGAGATCTGTAATCTGGCGGTGAAAGAAGGCCGCATTCCAGTGGATTGGGAACTGAGTACCCTCGTCCCTCTATACAAGGGGAAAGGTGACCCTCTAGAGTGTGGCTTGTACCGAGCGATAAAGTTATTGGAGCATGGAATGAAGGTATTGGAAAGGGTGTTGGAGAGGAGGATAAGGAAGAAAGTGAAGATAGACGAAATGCAGTTTGGATTTATGCAAGGAAGAGGAACAACAGATGCGCTTTTCATTGTGAGGCAGTTGCAGGAGAAGTACATGGAGAAGAGGAAGAAATTGTTTCTTGGGTTTGTTGATCTGGAGAAAGCATTCGATAGGGTTCCACGCAAAGTATTGACATGGGCAAGGAGGAAGTTAGAAGTGGAGGAATGGTTGATCAGAGTGGTGATGGCAATGTACAAAAGAGCGCGCACAGCTGTAAGGACGAAGGACGGGAACAGTGGTGAGTTTGAGGTGAAGGTGGGACTGCATCAGGGGTCGGTACTATGTCCACTACTATTTGCAGCTGTGATGGAGGTGCTGGCTCAGAACGTAAAGGAGGGTTTACCGTGGGAGTTGTTGTATGCAGATGATCTGGTGTTGATTGCGGAAAGTATGGATGTACTGAAGGAAAAGATGAACAAGTGGAAGGAATGTATGGAGACAAAAGGTCTGAAGGTGAATATCGGAAAGACGAAGGTGATGGCAAGTGGTAAAGCATGTGGTGAGGTGGAAAGAACTGGGAAGTGGCCTTGTGCTGTGTGCAGGAAGGGAGTCGGAGTGAACTCCATTCAATGTACAATGTGCGTTGAGTGGGTTCATCAAAAATGTAGTGGTCTTAGAGGGTCATTAACCAGTGTGGCAACTACATTCAAATGTAAGGTGTGCACAGAGGGAGCTGCAGATGGAGGAAATGTTGAGTTGGATCTTGGAGACGGCGTGAAGCTGGAAGGTGTGAAAACATTTTGCTACCTCGGAGACATGCTGAATGGAGAAGGTGGATCAGACTCGGCAACGGTTGCTGGAGTGAGATGTGCATGGAAGAAGTTTCGGGAACTGAGTGGCGTGCTGATGAGGAGGGGTGTGTCGTTGAAGCTGAAGGGAAAGGTGTATGCTGCATGTGTGAGAAGTGTTATGATTTTTGGGAGCCAGTGTGCGAAATTAACGCCAGCCCGACAGCCCGTGGCTGGTAGCTTTTGTCCCGGGCTGGTATCTTTGTTGAGTTGCCAGCCCGGTGGTCTGGATAGATTTTGCCCTACACTTTCCTGTGTGCCCCAACATCCTGGCAGTCATTGACCTGATATTGACACTGCCATCCAGCTCGGCCGAATGTGAGCGAGGATTCTCGCAAATGAAGATCATGAAGAATGATCTCAGGAACAGGCTCAAGTCAACAACAATGTCGGATTTTCTCTGCATCCAACTAGAATCTGCGGACATCACCGACTTTGAGCCTAAGCCAGCAATCAACTTCTGGAACAGCTGTTCCAAGAGAAGGAGAAGGCCCAACTTCACCCGGAGCGGAGCAGGGGCCAGCTTGTTGCCAGAGCTGGTGCGGGATCAGGTCACAGAGATAGATGCTGCTGCTGTTGCAGGTGGTGAACCTGAGGGAGCTGGTCTGCCGGAGCCAATATCAGCAGCTGACAAACAGTCGGATTATGAGTCCGGCCTTGACACTGACTGCGAAGTCGTGGTTCTGGATGACATTGAGGACTTACAGGCTGCCGTGGAAGATATGTAAAACTAACAAGAAATGTGATAGATCATAGACCGACTACTAGACCTCAAGTTTTTCTCAACTTTGTATTACTTTAACTCACCATCAAGTTATCAACTGTGACTGTCCTGCACATGTTGATCGATCTATGCACAAACTTTTTATAAAATTTCCTCACTTTTCTGACAATAAAACGTATTTGGTGTCGTGAAAATATTATTCACTAGTGTTTTTTTATTTAATTATTCGAGAAGACCTATAGTTGCTATTAGGTTTTTCGGGAGTTTATTCCTGAACACTCCTAAAATGCACCAATTTGAGTCCTTATTTTCATCTCAGTTCTTCGGGCTGGTAACTTTTTCTTCGGGCTGGTAACTCTCAAAAGTTACCAGCCTAAATGCCTCGTAAATATATGCCCCAATTTCACACACTGATGGGAGCGAGACATGGGTAATGAACGTAGAGCAGCAACGAAGGTTGGAAAGGGTGGAAATGCAAATGGTTCGATGGATGTGCGGAGTATCGTTGAGAGAGAGGAAGACAAATCATGAATTGCGAAAAATGATGGGAATAGAGCCTGTGATTGATGTTGTGAAGAGGAACAGGTTGAGTTGGTTTGGTCATGTGTTGAGGATGGATGAAAGTGACTGGTTGAGAAGAGTGATGGAAATGAATGTAGAAGGAAGTAGAGGACGGGGAAGACCGAGAAAGACTTGGTGGAAGAAGAAATGCGGGCAAGGGGGTTAACAAGGAGAGATGCAGAAAATAGGGCAAAATGGAGAAGATTGTCATGGGGACCGCAAGGCTAACCCCCGCTCTCGCAGGGAAAATTGCCTTAAAATGCATGTTGTTGTTGTTGTTGTTGTTGTTGTTGGGAATAAAAATAAAGGGAACTTTGAAAGAAACTTGTCAATACTCATACATCTCCCTGGTAACTGTTAGAGAACAAACTGAATGCCACAGATTGCAATTGTTTGCACAGGCCAAATGACATGAACTGCAATCTGCCGTCTCACAGCATCTATTTTTTCTAAAAGGATCTAGGCTCACGGAGGAGCAAAATAACAAAGGGGAGCAGGTTCAAAACTACCACAGGCTCAGTCAGTGGTCTCTTTTTGCACCATGTATTTTCTGACATTAGTAAGGGAGGAATGTTGGTTCTGAGACCTCTCCTTTCTTTTCCCTCCACCCCACCCTCAATTTTAAGTGCAAGTGAATGGTGAAAACTATTTGACCCCCACCTTTAAGACAACAACCAATTTATCCCCACCTTAAACAAAGTAAAACCCTCGTAACAAAGTAATCCCACTTTCAAGTCCCGTATTTACCTCCTTATTGGGGCCACCGCAGAGTTTGACCACATGGGGGATACTGACAAGGTATTCCTCAACGGTCATGCTGCCGAGTTTCTGCAGAGGAAAGTCTTCACCTGTGACCTGGCTGTATTCCCACGTAAGCTTCTTCAGAGGGATGCCATTTTTGCTGGTCACCAAAACAGCCCGCAACATTGACTCAATTTCTGGCAGAAGCACCATGTTGTCTCAAGCAGAGTGATCAAGAGCAATTGTCCTGTGAGGCATAACAGCACATATTAATACAGCAAAAGAGACATTTCTTTCCCCACACTATTTTGCTGGGGAAAACGCTGAACTTTTGCTCGATGCAACCATTGAACAGAGCCTACACTTTTTGCTGAAACTAAAAATAAAACTATGGGGCAATACCCCTGGTGCTCACCTGGTAGAATAAACAGTATACTGCACTGATTGAAGGTATTTTTTTCAAGGTAAACCAATTTCAATGGTTTCTAGAAGACAGCGCAGCATGTAGAATCATACTAACATAATCATAAGACTTTTAACAAACAAACAAAAAAATACCTATTTTGGGGGACAACAAATTAAGCCCAACCCTGTATACTTCCTCAGACCCCAATTTTTCTAATGCATTGAACAAACTTTGGTCCATCACGGGTGATGAAGGTTGTGGTCAAGTTTCATCGAAATTGTGTGTGTAGTTTCTGAGAAGAAAGCAAATACGTATTTTTGAGGGCAACTAAAGTATAATTCAATTTCAAGGAACAAACACCAACATGTCGGGACTCTCTATGTGCAGGCACCTACATCCTCCCAACCCCCTAACCCCCGTCCACGCCTCACTCCACCTTTCACCCTCATACAACACTCCGAACTTCTCCGGGCAGTTTGTCACTGTGCCTTTATTTAATTTCCGCTCAATGCGGAAACTACTCTCCACTCTACAAACTCGTATCTGAACAGATTTTCAAAATTTAAACAGCGGAATTGAGATTAACAGCAGTTCTGATTGCTAAAAAGTGTTCATTTGCTAAAATAGTGTCTCCGGGCGATGTTTAGTGCGACCCCCCTGTGATGCACCAGTTTATTCATGGCATAAAATAAATCAAGGTCTAAAGGGGGTTTGAGCCCCCAAAATAGGAACTACACACACGACAGGTGTTTGACGAAACGTGTCCACAACTCTCATCACCTGCGATGGACTAAAGTTTGTTCACGGCAATCAGGGGGTTTCCCCCCAAAATAGGTATTTACTTTATTCGCAGTTACATATTTTATGCGTCATCCCCACCTATCAGATTCAGTGGCTCCCTGCTTGTACCACGTGAGCTCAGGAGCATTGCCACCATTTTGAATCTTTGGCATTACCAGGCCGAGGTTCAAACTACCGACTTCCCAAGCAAGCTCGTTCTAGTCAGGTTCACTATGTTTTTTCGTTCAAAATCATGGTAGATTAGCAAACCTATACATTTTTGGAAACGTTATTACATGGAAAATCTGAAAATCAATGTTTACATTTGCCAATTCCGACCAATTCGATTCGACCAATTCGACCAATTCGACCAATCGACCAATTCCATTCGACCAATTCGACCAATCGCTTCGATCGACCATTCGACCATTCGACCAATTCGATCGATTCGATTCGATTCATCGAATTCGATTCGATCGACCATTCGACCAATTCGATTTGCCAATCAATTTGACCGACCTTGGCTTGTGTGGAACGGACTGTGAAAACGATGCGGACTATATTGTCGGATACGACACACAGGACAGTGATGACGAACTCTAAATGGCATATTCTGTAATCGTGTATGTTTGATGCCATTGACTGCCTGTGTATATTTTGTCATTGACTGCCTGTGTAGATGTGAAGTTATACTGACTGCATGTGTATATATGATTTTGCTGACTGCCTGTGTATGTTTGGTGATATGAATTATTGTGACACATTTTGATGTTATTAACTGCCTGTACAAAATGATAACATGTATTTGATTATGCAACTTATCGCGAATATAAAGACAGTATTTTGCAATTCAAAACCTTTGATTCGTGTCTTAACATTCCCCATAGCACTAATTTGATACTTTCATTGGATTCCTTGTCCCTGAAAATATAGGTTTAGTATATTTTAAAAAGTTTTTAGGGTAATTAGAGGCAGAAATAGAACAAAATATGTATTTTACAGTGGCCATTTTGAAAATCCAAAATGGCCGCCATACAGGTATCTCTCCAACTGTAAACATTGATTTTTAGTTTCCTTATGCTATAACGTTTCCAAAAATGTATAGCTATAGGTTTGCTAATCTACCATGATTTTGAACGAAATATAATTTATTGACAAAGTGAACCTGACTTCAATTAGACCACTAAGACTGGTATTTAACAATCAAACGGCAGAACGAGATACTGTATAACAAATAAGGAACACAAACTAACACAAGTTTACATTTTCATTCACAAAGAAAAAGTCTCTCAAACTCCACGGAATTATACATCACGTCGAGATCAGTTCAATGTTTTTAAACGACGTTAACAAACGTTAATATTTTGAGCTTCAAATATCTCGAACGCGAATCGAAGTATCGCTTTTGCTGTAGCTTACAGACGTTTGTCGGTTCAAAATTATACTTCAAACTGTCAAATAATTAAACGCCTCGAAACACATTCCTTCAAAAGATGGCTTCAAGTTACCGTTCGATGATGGCGGAAAATGCAAGGACGAAGGAACCGAGGACGTGGTCTTTGTCTTTTGTTTAAGGTTTAATGGCGCCTTCAGTTCAGAGCCGCGAGGCTGTATATACGCCGAGGACGTGGTCAAACTTAGGCGGCAAACATAGATAATACAACCGCCCTGAGGGCAACATTCAAATGTTAAAGAGCGCCCTAAGGGTAGAGAAGGAATGGCTTTGGGCTCACGGTCTCACGTGGTCTCCAGGTCTCACGAGATTTTGTTTTTTTTTAACCACACGAAGCGAAAGGCGGAATTAAGCAATTGGTTCATGTCCATCCGTCTACAACGTCAGTTTATGATCGACAACTTATTTAAATTGAATGTTGTGGCGGACACGAAAGCACTGACGTGGTGACATCACCCCGCACACCAAGTGGGGGTGGGCCACGCCCGGGAGAGAGGCGTGGCCTCACGATATACACGGGGCGCGCAGCCCTGAACTGAACTGAAGTGACCAAGTGACAAGTGTTCAGTGTTACAGTGAGCTCTTGAATAAAGACTCTTACAAGTTACCGCTTGTCCGCTTCCTCCTTGCTCACAAGCAGCGCGCGTAACGCCGCGCTTTAATGTCATATTTTGAACACGAATCGGAAAACAAATCTTCCGATTAACGTTACATTGGCTCTGAATTTGACTCGACTGCGCATGGGCAGAAAGGAGCGAGATTTTTTTCACTGCCTCTCCTGCAGTCAAACAAAAGTGAAAATCATTCCAAACAGGAAGTTCCTGTTTATAATGAGGTCATACAGGACTCAACCAACAGGCATGAATAACTAATATTATGTGTTATAAGGTGGTGCAATAGACACAATGTCAATGGCGGTATACTTTCAGAATTCATTTATTTATAAGACTTTTACAATCTTTATTTTATTGAAAATTAATTATATACTTGAACTATCGAACACAAATCGCCTTAGTTGCACTTCCAATAACCTGAATTTTAGCAGTATAGGAACAAGTCAAATGGAGTGGTGTATAAGGTTTAGTGCTATTGAACACTGCTTCAATAGCACGAAGTTTCCTGAAAAAAATTTTGACGATCTTTTTATTAAATCATTTTAAAATTGAAGTATGAACACTGTATGGGATATCTTCCTATGTACTCTCTAGTTTAAAGCTGCCTTTCATTTCCACCTTATCGTGAATTGAAATATAACTAATATAACTATAAGCACCTGAAATGAATTGCAGCTCGAGGTAAAATGCATACGAGTTGTTCGGAATTTCGCGGGTTTTGATTTTATTTATTTATTCGACGTTATCGGATACTGCGCGCGCAATCCTGAAGAGTTGTGATGTGTCTTCCGTGAAGAAAAATCTGATGACGTCATACAGCCTTGCAGATTGTCCGAATACTCCAAATAATTGGGCCGTGGAGTATTAGGAGACCAAATTTAACGAATAGAATGATTAACGAGAAACCAAAGTTAACAAAAAGCTTAATTAACAAAACGGGTCAAACCCGTGAAATGCGTTTTGAAACTCATCTTGGTTGAGACAACAACAACATGCATTTTAAGGCCATTTTCCCTGCTAGAGCGGGGGTTAGCCTTGCGGTCCCCATGACAATCTTCTCCATTTTGCCCTATTTTCTGCATCTCTCCTTGTTAACCCCCTTGCCCGCATTTCTTCTTCCACCACCTTTA
The DNA here is from genome assembly GCF_964187855.1 of Myxine glutinosa. Classification (NCBI taxonomy): domain Eukaryota; kingdom Metazoa; phylum Chordata; class Myxini; order Myxiniformes; family Myxinidae; genus Myxine; species Myxine glutinosa. Next base: position 109,579,106 of record NC_136267.1, read on the forward strand.
GCCAAGTCTTTCTCGGTCTTCCCCGTCCTCTACTTCCTTCTACATTAATTTCCATCACTCTTCTCAACCAGTCACTTTCATCCTTCCTCAACACATGACCAAACCATCTCAACCTGTTTCTCTTCACAGCATCAATCACAGGCTCTATTCCCATCATCTTTCGCAATTCATCATTTGTCTTCTTCTCTCTCAACGATACTCCGCACATCCACCGAACCATTCGCATTTCCACCCTTTCCATCCTTCGTTGCTGCTCTACGTTCATTACCCATGTCTTGCTCTCATAAATCATAACACTTCTCACACATGCAGCAAACACCTTTCCCTTCAGCTTCAACGACACTCCCCTCCTCGTCAGCACGCCACTCAGTTCCTGAAATTTCTTCCATGCACATCTCACTCTAGCAACCATTGCCGAGTCTGATCCACCTTCCCCATTCGGAATGTCTCCTAGGTAGCAAAATGTTTTCACACCTTCCAGCTTCACGCCGTCTCCAAGATCCAACTCAACATTTCTCCATCTGCAGCTCTGTGCACTCCTCACACTCCCCTCTGTGCACTCCTCACACTTGAATGTAGCTGCCAAACTGGTTAATGACCCTCTCAGACCACTCCCTTTTTGATGAACCCACTCAGCACACATTGTACATTGAATGGAATTCACTCCGACACCCTTCCTGCACACAGCACACGGCCGCTTCCCAGTTCTTTCCACCTCACCACATGCTTTACCACTTGCCATCACCTTCGTCTTTCCGATGTTCACCTTCAGACCGTTTGTCTCCATATCCTTCCACTTGTTCATCTTCTCCTTCAGTCCATCCATAATTTCCGCAATCAACACCAGATCATCTGCATACAACATCTCCCATGGTAAACCCTCTTTTACATTCCGAGCCAGCACCTCCATCACAGCTACAAACAGCCTCCTCTGTCGGGATCACCTTTGTAACAGTATCAACGGTTGTCGTCCACCCACCTGACGTGTATGTATCCTCTTTCTGGAACTGAGTATTACAAATCAACAAACCAGCTCCATCAGCAAACTCCAAAATCCTTTCACCTTCTCCATTCCTCACACCATATCCGTAACCCCCATGAACTCCCTCAAAATCGTCCATACTCCTTTCCACGTGTCCATTTAGGTCTCCTCAGCATCACCTTTAGGTCTCCTTCCCACATGTCCATTTAGGTCTCCTCCTACCACAACAACTTCTTCATCTTTCACGTTTTCCATCAGCTTCTCTATCGCACACCAGAACTTGTCCTTCTCTTCATCGCTCCGACCAACCTGTGCAGCATTTCCCAAGATGACGTTCACCAAGAGCTTTCCAATCATCATTTTCACCATCATCAACCTTTCTCTCACTCTAGTCACACTCACCACACTGTCTACAAACTCCTCAGAAAACAGGACACCAACACCATGCATGCCCTCCGGGCATCCTTGCCACACAAACTTGTATTTCTGTCCCTGCCTACCCTTCACCATTCTCACACCACTTCCCTTCCATCTCGTCTCCTGCACACAACATATGTCCACTCTTCTTCTGACCAATACTTCTACCACTTCTCCTGATCTCCCTGTCATTGTCCCTACATTCCATTTCCCAAACCTCAGAAACCGATCTCCACGTCGGGCATCAGATGTTTCGTTGTCATAAATGGAGTGATTTCCCCCCTTGCTTCGATCGGGTTCCCCACCTTGATTTTTGACGAGAGGGAGTGAGGTCCCCCAAGGTGTACTTCGGGCTGCACCCTGCCCATATGTAGTTGTAATTGTCATGGTTCCCTTTTTGAGGCAATGTTTTATGGCCGGATGCCCTTCCTGACGCCAACCATTTTAGTCGCCTCTTACGACACGCTGGGATAGTGTACCTATTCTAAACCGGGTTACACACCGGGAAGAGATTATCTCAAAAATCCTTCAAAATTAGTTCTCTCTTAAAAACCTCGATAAATCACTAAAATAAAATGATGAGAGGAGAAATTCCAACAGGGAAAATGACGTCGTTTAATTGAATTTCACAATGGAAAGAACAAATGCAGATCTGATGATTTCTGAATATATCTATACGCACATAGCTCTGTCAATAATGACCCGTTCGGCCGATCACTAACAAACTGGGCACAGATGTAGTACGGACTGAACATACTAAAAATGACGAATTCTGCAAATAAAGGTCAAAGGCAACAACTCGAGAACAGAACAAAGTGAATGTCACATCATTCCGACAAGTGCTCAAAAAGATAATGATTTTGAAGTATTACGTGGTGGAATTCGTCTATTATGGATATACGCTCGTAAATTCTTCAGATATTGAGGGGATGCGGAGAAGATCATCAAACATATATGAGTCATGGAGTCAAAATATAATGTCACACACAACAATCATTGACGCTATATAATTTCACCCTTCTGCTTTCCCTGGATGCAAAGTCGTCAATAATGTCATCATACTTCAGTCTTCGTCCAAAGTCCTTCTCGATTGAGATGATGGCCAGGTGTGACAGTCTGTCCTGTGACATTGTAGAGCGCAAATCGCTCTTTATGAGCTTCAGCTTTGAGAAAGAGCGTTCTGCAGATGCAACAGTTACCGCAATCATCAGTAAAACCCTCAGAGCCACGTGTACATTTGGATAAGTGTCAATGAGGGAGTTTTTAGTTGTTTCGCTCAGTGTTTCAAGTGGAGAACATCTTTCTGGCATTGAGTTGCGCAGAAGCTTGAGTTCTTCCAGTAGCTCGATGGGTTCCAAATCACTTGAATTTGATCAATTAGCAGGATATGTAGGTCGATACAGCTTTCTCTAATATCATTGTCACTTAAAGCTTTCGTGGCTGTGATGTTAAATAGAAAGTTGAATGGCTGTAGGATGCAGCACATCTGCTCAAATCCACTGTCCAGTGCAGTCAGACAAACATCAACAAACCCTGTAGAAAAAATTTATTTTGAACTTTGTCTGTGGGTCTGAAACTGGTTCATCTGCAGACTCGTAAGAAAAGTAACGTTTCTTGCTAACCTTGCGAGTGTCACGAAACGTTGTTTCTGCCTCCACTGACAGCGCAAGACACTTGGCAGTATCCATGGCCTGATCAAATCCAGAATAGCGATAGTTCACCAAGTGAGCATGACACGCCTGGATTAGGTCTAATGCAACATCCAACTGCATGTCCTTTGACTGCAATACCTTGCTGACTCGGTTAATCTGGACAAATATATCGTACCAGATGACCAGACATATCAGAAATCTGAAAGTCCCCACTTCCTTAACTCAGCCATTGCCTCGCTGTAACATTTAGCATCCTTTCCTTTTGCAGTGTCAGCCAAACTCAGTAGCGCAGCCCTTACATTCTGCAGCTGATAGCGCACGACCTTCTCAGCCTCAGTTTTACATTCCCATCACGTTTCAGAAAGTGATTTTATGGAAATGGAGGTGTGTTCCCTTAGAATATCCCATCTTTGTTTCGAAGCCGCAAAAAGCATGTGGAGCGATTGCATGAAGCCGAAAAATGATATTGATACGACTGAGCACTGAGCAGCATCTGAAACCACAAGGTTGAGACTATGAGCACTGCAGGGGACATAAAATGCCCGAGCGTTCATCTGCAGAATCCGAGCCTGAACGCCAGAACGTTTCCCTTTCACATTGCTGCCATTGTCGTATCCTTGGCCTCTGCAGTCAGACAAAGGCAGACCAAAGCCGTCCAATATTTCCAATAACTTCTCCGTTAGTTTCATGCCGGTCGTGTCTTTCACAACAAAAAATGAGAGGAAATGTTCGCATATTTCAGAAGCCTCTCCATCTTGCACACGAACTTCCACCATCTCTTATCCTCCCCCATCCAAAACCTTGATCTTTTCTACCCCCGCTAATTTCGGTCCCCTTGTGTTTTATACCTCCCCCCCCCCCCCCCCCCCGCCCTCCCCCTCCCACGCCTCCTGCCCCCAAGCCCTCTCCCTCCCACACTTCTCCCTGCTCTCAAATGTTGTGGTTGTGTGCTTCCCCTTCTCTTCCCATCTTGTCTTCCGCTCCCTCTTTTTGTGTGTTTTGTTTGTCTGGTTGATTTGTTTGTGAAACAAGTGAATCCTCTTGGATTGCGCTGAGGTTCGGGCTTGGAATTTCTAGGAGGAAGTATAATTTGTATGCAATGAAAGTACATGTAATATGGGATCGAGTAAGATCGAGTAAGCTTCACCAGTGCGCGTGCGCGAATTTACGTCACGTCGGCAGCGAGAAGGCGTTCCCCAACACGAACCAATCAGGAACTGCCACGCCCACTTATATGATCTCCGAATTCCTGTGACAGGAATTAGCGTTACACTGGCTGGAAGTCAATCGCTAAAGGCGCTTCCTCAGCGCCAATAAATGTTAGCTCTTTCACGAGCCTCGATTCAGTATACAAAAAAAAAACAAAAAAAAAACGAAGCGGATGATGACGGAAAGTTGCTCTTGGTGGCCGATATCTGGGGTCTAATCAAGCAACACCGAGTAGAACTTGGAAGTTGAAACACGTGCATGTATTTCACTTCTGATTTTGTTGGCTAATAATCTAAGGAGCTCGTTCTGAATATCGGCACTCAGATAGTTATCTCTTACTTCCCCGGTTGATGATCTATGAATATGCTCCTGCATGACCGGGTCAAATCGAGCCATCAACTCCAACTGCCAAAGAAAAGGCTCGTCGAGGCCTTTCCATGACCGAAGGAATGCCAGATTTCTCTCAGCTAAAAAAATGAACAATCGCAATCAAATGATCAAGGACGTTTCTCCAATGTTTTTCCTCCAGGTCTATCAAACTCTGAAGCTTATCATCATCATCAAGTCTTTCCGGCTTTTAACCTTGCATCCAATTCCTTCCACTTCTGCATGCAAGCTGTGTCGTGTGGTGAGGTTTCATGTCGGGACAATGTTTTTGACAAATCTTTCCCGGCTGAAAGACCATCACAGTTGAGGTGCATGGCGACATTTCCAAAAACCTCACAACAGAAGCAGGTGCACAGTGTCGGCCGCTATAGAATATTGTTACGGGTCGCGGACAAGATGTTACTTTGGGCCGAGCGGATGGTCAACCGCGACCGTTACAGGATCCCCGATTAGCCCGACTTCCTGAACGTTGGCCAAAGTCGCGCCACAGATATTCAATATGGAAACCTCTAAAGCGACCGAAAGAGAAGGAAGAGAGAAGAAGACAGAGTACGGAAGAATAACAGGATTTATTATACACACAAGCAAAAAGAAGGAGCGATCAAGTTATTTACAAGCAATGGATGGAAGAAGCAGTCACACAGTGAATCGTTAGCTTATCTATGCAGTTTACTTATAAACTCCAGGACAACATTCAAGACAGACGACGTTCACACTTACACGGGGAAAATTGCAGGCAGGTATGGCTTGAGGATGGATGGCTATTGAGAGGCAAGGGAGGTTCAGCTTCCACGTGTATTGCTGCCTGGCGCGCCCTTTTTGTGGCCTGCGTCCTCTTAACTGCAGCGCAGTTGGTCGCACGATGGCTCGCAGGCTCGGTCACACCTGCTCGTTCAGGCGTCTTCCTTCTCCCCAGCACCAAAGAGCGACAGCAAGCAAGAGGACGGGGTCGGAGCAAGAGGACGGGGTCAGAGCAAGAGGACGGAGTGCGTCCCGCGGCGGTTTATATTGGTTTTTCACCGAACCTTCGCGCATTTTCTCGGGGGTTCCCGCTCCGCCCTCTCTTAGCCAAACCCCTTGTTCTGGGTTGGATGAGCGGGGCCGACTTACTCCTCCCCCATATGACGAGGGGGGCGACCCGTCTTCTCTAGCCACTCCCCTTGTTCGTAATGGCCGCAAATGTCGAAAACCGGTCAGCAGCTGCAGGTAATGCGCCGTCACGTTGCACAGCACTTCTGTGCTGTTCAGTTCCTCCTAGCAGTTCAGTACTGCAATAAATGGTTGCTGTGAAAGCTCAAGTGGGGGAATCCCTGGCACTTGAGCTGCCATGGATCATCGGAGGGGCCTATGCTTATTTCGTTTGATGCAATGCAGAGTCAATCTAGTGGGAAACACATATTTAGCCTACATAGAATAAGGAAATAAGCTATTTAAAAAGATATATCGTGTCCTGTCTGTAGGTTCATGGAATTAACTAGGGGGACGTCTTTCGATCTTATTTACTCTACGAGGGCCAGTTAAAACACAGCAAACCAGTTCTCACATTCTTTACACTTTCCAAATTCGTTACAATATATTAGTCATGTGCGCTCGATTCGTTCACCATTTTTGAGTTTGCTATAATCATTTTCAGCTTAGAATCTCCTATACGCATCGTTTTTTTTGGAAAACCATGCACTTTCACATGCTTCAGACCAAACTTGACAATGGCATAAATCGTCCCCTGGTCCAGCACTTGAGGCCACTCTGAAGTGGCAGCAAAATTTTCGACAAAATCCACAGACTGTTCACCTCCAACTGATTCTTTCTCTGCCTGTCCAGGCATCTGCTCTTCCATTGAAAGTGTTGTCTTCATCCAGGTCCCCAGAATTCCTATCTTGCTCCTGGTGCTGGAGCTGTGGCGTTGAGTCAAATGTGCTGTGCTCCGCCCTGGGTGGTTTCATCAGAAATTTCTCAAGACAGCCTCTCAATTTTGTTTCTTGAACCTTCGACGTATCTTGCTTTTTTTTTTTGCTGCTCCAGACTCGTAATGCCTCGGACCTCGGTTTATGTGCCAATCACTGTTCAATATTCCCAGGATAGCTGATGTGAGCCTAATGCCGAATGTGTTAAGATAAAGAAGATAACGTGCCTCAAGTTCTGAAGGTACTTCCGCAAGATGGAGGAATTGACATAAATCGAGTAAATAATTCATAGTGAATTTCATTCGATTTACTTTGAAGTCGTTTGAAAGTTATTTAACAAGTAATAAAAACATTTTTTTAAATGAAAAAGGATGTAGGGATGTTACTGGAAAAAGTATGGAAACAAGAAGAAATGATTGAGTATACTTGGAAAAAAATCAGTCTGTTTAAAACATAAAGATACAGGTTTCTATTTTAAAAGTCCGTCTATCTTTCTGAATTGGATGAAGAAGATGTTTAATGTATGGCAGCAAGAACTATTCAAGATTTTAGAATAAAGTGTGACGGACACGGAAGGAGCACATAAACAACAACAATAACAGTTCTGCCACGAAAGGTCCGGGTTTCGTGTGTTTCACTGTATTTTTCATCCTCATTGAGATTTACAGATATGTTTACCATGTGGTTGTGAAGTGCAACATGAAGTCTTTGATTAAACCCATCAGTGAAGCGATTGTCAGCCGGTCGGCATGCAGGATTGTGTTATTGGAAACGTCTATGTTGCACAACTGGACTTTAAAGAAAGCCGATGTGGGAGGGCCCTATTTGTGGGGGGGCCCTAGCGGCCGCTGGCTCCGCGGGCGCCTAACGGAGGCTCTGGCTGTGCTGCCTCTGGCACTGGGTGCCTTGAATGTGTGCATGGCATCATGAAATCAGGAGATTATCCAGGCATTTTGGAGCACAATGTTCAACCCAGTGTCAGAAGGCTGGGTTTCCGAAGGTCATGCGTCTTGCAGCAGGACAATGACCCCAAATACACTTCAAAAAGTACCCAGGAATGGTTCAAGACAAAACACAGGGCTGTTCTGAAGTGGCCAGCAATGAGTCCAGATCGAAATCCCGGTGAACGCCTGTGGGAAGATCTGAAAACAGCAGTTGGCAGAAGGCACCCTTCAAATCAGGGAGAACTGGGGCAGTTTGCACACGAAGAGTGGGTCAATCTACCAGTAGAGAGGTGTAGGAAGCTCATTCATGGCTCGAGGAAGTGCTTGACTGCAGTTATTTTGTCCAAAGTCTGTGCTACCAAATATTAAGTGTGGGGTGTGAATAATTTTGTCAATGCCATTTCTTTTTATTTTCTGATAAAAAGGATATATTATGTTCTGAATAAAAAACAAAGGTTCTGTAATATTAACAGTGGAATAAAGAATTGTGGAGACCAAATACTTTTGTCAATTTCAACTTATTTTGTCGAGAACATTGTGTTATTTGAAAAAAGTACAAGGGGGCCAATATTTTTGACCACGACTGTAAAGGCCTATCACGCAAATTAAATCAATCTCGTCTGTAAGTTCACTTGCTCATGGCACACCTCGCACTTAGTGAATGCAATTTTCCAGACATGTACGTACACAACGTGTACAGTTAAGTTATAGCTAACTAGATTGTTCTGGCGATAGTGCGCGCATTTATCGATCTCAAGAACGAACTTTCTCAATAGTTTTAATTGAGCTACTGAAAAAATACAGTAGAGTTAAGTATTAAAATGGTCTTCATTTGTGTGGCAGTTTCAAGGGGGTGTAAAAAGTTCCAAAAGATTTAAATGGTCAAAAGGAGCCTACAAAAGTCAAAAGGGTATGTTCCAGCAGTAGTTACAGGTCTAAATAGTCAGAGAGATCCAGAACTGAGAAGTGCAGTATACCCGACATGATAAAGCATTTGCAAACCAAGCCCAGACTGAGCACCAATTCGTGACCGTTGAGAATACAAATCAAACAAGAAAGAGCAATCAGAGATTGCAGACTCTCGCCAGGATGTGTTTTCAGTGGTATTTAAGGCTTTTGTGTTAAAAACAAATATAGCGGCCGAACCATGTGACCGATGACGTCATCATTTTTTTTCTCCACCAATTTATCCCTAGATGATGCTCAAGAAATTTCATCTTGATCGGATGAAGTTTTGTACTTGTCGAATTATGTATGATGTCATAATGGAGGCACCTATGACATCATCATTAACATATATTATTCCCCATGGAGAGGTCTTTACAATGAGACATCTCAATTTTTTCCATGCAGCGCTTTCAGAGATATAGAGGTGCAAAGTTTTTCAGTTTTTCCAAGATGGCGCCCATACCACGTGACCTATGACGCCATAATTATCATAAAAAAATTATGCAGGTGTAGTTCCACCTATGGTGGAAATTTCCTATTAATCGGACCAACGGTTGCCGAGAAAATCATATTTATTCTGTGCGGACAAAGACAGACAAACGGACTCAAATGCAATACCCTCTTCTCAGGCGAGGGTAACGAGAACGTCACTCAGGAGAGAGCATACCTCCACCTGGTTGGCCATATCACGCAATGGTGAAGAATCACTTAAAAAATTATACTAGCTGGATCCAGATCTTCACCAAAATTGAATCGTTTCTTCCTCATCACACACCCAACCTCTCCACCAAGTTTCGTACAAATCCGTCCACAAGTTTTTGAGATATCCTGCTATGTAAAAATATACCAGCCGGATCCAAATCCGGATCTTCACCAAAATCGAATAATTTCGTCCTTGTCACATACGCCACATCTCTGCCAAATTTCGTCCGATTCTGTCCGCAACTTTTTGAGATATTTTGTTCACAAACAACCAGACAACGTTTTGGTGGTGGCAGAGATAACAACGCCAGTAAAAGTAAACTCTTCTCCTTCCTTCGGAGCGAATGTCCGACCAAAACACGTTCAGGCTTTCTTGTAATGTCAGCTTTAATCATCACACTTTAGGCTCACGATGCAATATCGGCCCCAAGATGGCCGAGACACCGGAACAACAGAATTATACGGCTTTGGGGAGAGAGGGTAAGGGTAGAGAGAGGAGAGGCGTGTGTTGGACGGAGGTTATGTTTTCACCTCTGTCTGTCTGTGAGCAAGATATCTCAAAGAGTTATGAACGGATTCAGACGGAATTTTGCGGACAGGTCGGGTGTGTGCAAGGATGAATTGATTAGATTTTGGGGAAGATCTGCATTTTCACCTCAAAACCAATAGCCTTCCAGGTTGTCACGACAAGGTGGTTAAGTTCCGTGAAGATTGGAGTACAAATGTAACCTGTAAGCAATGGACATACAGACAGAATAACAGACCAGGCCAACCAATATACTTACGAATCTTCGATTTCGCAAATAACAAACAAACAAGAAACATGTCGTGCATGCAATACTTGCGAAATCCAAAAAGGCCATATGCTTCCAGGTTTTGATTGGTGAACCAATTCAATGACCCAATAAGCAAATCCTGGTCAAAGCCTCGGGATGGGTGGAGATTTACTTTACTTACTGAAAAAAAAAAAGTAAAATCTGTGTATTGCAAGAAGACTATAGATGTTTGTATGGAGTGTGTCGAAAGGGGTCTGAGAGGTCTACACATCTAAGGGGTGTTAAGATCCAAGTGTTTCAAAGCATCTCAAGGGCTCAATAAGGATCTAGATATAAAGGGTATTTTCCAATAGTAGTTATGGTCGGTCTAAAGGTGTAAAAGTCAAGTGGTCTCACCAGTCTCAAGGGGGTCCAAAAAGTTACAAAGGATCTACAAATGGTATAAAGGGGCCGAAAAGCCACTTGGACTATTCCAGCAGTAGCTAAATAGTCCAAGAGCCCAAAGGCTTTTAATTAGACTCTCGAGCACAAAAGGTTTGACCTATCCAGAGTATAGATGTTGATAGTCTAATCATCTAATGCAATAATGTGGATTCCTGCGTGTCCCGACGTAGACTCAAGGGGTCCTGGCACTTTTTGACCTAAAAAAACAAAAACAAAAAAAACAATCAGCTTCATGCTTGTGACTACCTCTACCAGGTGGTGAAGTTTCGTGAAGTTTGGAGTAAAAATGCGACCTGGAGACGATTGTCATACACACACAGACAGACAAACAGACCAGACCAACAAATATAAAGACTTGGCATTTACTATGGAATATTTTTTTTGTGGGGGTGAACTTACTTTTCAAGATGACCTAGAACCAAAAGTTCATTGGAATTATGTTGAAATTATTCTAGATTTGTTAATGTGACCTTTAAAAGAAACAAAAACCACATTTGACATTTCAAAGCAAATAAATTGATCCTTGAAAGTGATGTAAACTGATATCGAACTCAATTCACGGACAGTACTGTGTTAAAACCTCTGTACGTTTTCCTGAAGTATCTCTTTATTTTGCAGAATAGCCAATTTTTTTTTTTAACAAAAACAAAAGTTAAATTACGACTGGGATTATGGACAGTAAAATTACAGTTCAGTACTTCGTGTAACCCCCACGAGCATTCAGGAGAGCACGTACACGTTGAGGAATGCTGTTCACGAGATTTGCCAAGGTTTGGACAGGAATCGCTTGCCATGCAGTGACAATAGCCTGCTGCAATTCACGCACAGAGGCAGGCTGTCGATTTGACGACAGGCAGGCTGCTGGTCCAAGTTGTCGATTTGACGCGTTAATTCTGCCCACAAGTTCTCTATCGGATTCATATCCGGGGCCATGGCAGGCCACTTCATATGCTCTACACCACGGTCAGCAAGAAAGTGTTGGATCATGAGAGCACGATGAGGCCATGCATCGTCATCTTGGAAGACAAAGTTTCCTCGAAAGGCTGCACGAGAAAATGGAAGCAATGTTTTTGAATGGCCCTGTACTTGAACTGGTTCAGGTTTCCATTCAGAGCAACCAGGTCAGTTTTGCCCCCTGCATGAAAAGCAGCCCAAACGGTCACCCCACCACCTCCAGCTTGGACTCTTGGCACTATACAATCTTCGTTGTAGGCTTCATGCACTTGTCTGTGCACTCGGACGTGGCCATCTTGACGATAGACCAGAAATCTAGACTCATCACTGAAGATCACGTGATTCAAGTGTCCAGGGCTGCCATTGACTGTGCTCTCTGACCCACTGCAATCGGCGCTGGCGGGTCAGGCGTGGCTTTCTCAGGGGATGCCTGGCACGATAGCCTGCTTGAACCAGTCATTGGTTGACTAGCCTTCTGGATACAGATACATTTGTCAGTTGCTGCCACTCAGCCCTAAGCCAATTAGCTGACTTGGTACGGCCATTGCAGACTAACCGGTGTAGCTGGCGATCATCCCTCCTTGTGGTTCTGTGGGGACATCCTGGCCTCGGTATTGGAGTGGGGACATCCCTCTGAGCATTTCGTTTCAGGATCTTTGACACCTGACCTTGAGTGATGCCATACTGCCGAGCAATAGCACGCTGTGCCGGAATGCCGGTGTTCTAGCACGGTTCATGCCGGAATTTCGTAAAGACACCACTCTTCACATTGTCGACAAACAGCATTGTCGGGTTGACGGACCATCTCCAGAGGAAGCGGCAATAACTTTTGAAGATGTGCAGCAGTTGTTTTCCACGAATACAGACCGCATCAACCCTTATATACCCGATTGTGAAGCCAATCGTCAAATGTACCTGTCTGTACATTTTGTCATGCCACCTGTGATATATTCCTGTTATTGACTTCTTGCTGCGACAGACAATCAGTGACATGGTCCTTTTAACAAAGAAATCACCAAAGCATAAAAGAAACTCACCAGATTGATATACTGAGTTCAGAAAGTAAACCCAAGTCAAGAATAAAAAAATTAATCCATATTAAATGCCAAGTCTGTACTTGCGAATCTTCGATTTCACAAGTAACAGACAACCAGGGGTGAATACCTAACCTCCGTCTGCCTTCGGTGGTGGAGGTAATAAAGTAACAAAGTCCAAGCTGTGATATCATTTATTTTCCACCATTCTATGCTGCTTTGGCCTTCACATTTTTACATCTTCAGCAATTAATCAATTCTAGAGCGGCACAAATGACAGTTTTAATGAAACTGAAGTTAAGTACAACAACAGTACAGGAGATTTGTAGTGTGAAAGGCAAGTGTCCACAACATGTTGGGTTTCACATATTACGTATGAACAAATGAATGGATATGTTTATTGGCAAAAAGTTTACTGCTGTATGATTTTCTTTTATTGAATATCCATCATGAGCATATATGGTCACAATCCAAACACCATAACATGGTAAAATATTTGAAATATATAACACCACAGGGTAGCACATCTTTTCTGTCAAAAGATTGGAGAAGGAGAGAAAGTGATAAACACCCACAGAAAAATGCACCATAAATAATTGTTACCAGGTGATATTGTATGAGGGCTTCGACAGAGGTCCTCAGGATCATTCAATAAGCTGTTGTTTTAATGTGTGCAGGTAGTGTCTGTTGGAGAGACTGCACAATTGCAGGACGCCCTGCCAGTTATTTGCTTCATCATGTCGGTGAGTGACAGCCCAGTACACACAGAGTTGCGAAAGTTGTTGCAGTTTCAGTTGCTTTGACAAATTGCGAATCTGTTCCACCAGTCAGCTAAACTGTAAGGTGTATGTAGGAAAAGTTTTAGCCAACAGGAAAGTCCATTTGGTTTCCGAATTACTGTCAGCAATATTTCACCAACCTAAAATCAGAGTTGTGTTTAAGGTAACAGCATCTGTAATAATAACATGCTGTGTATTGTCCATGATGTGCGTATCTCGATTCTTGTGTACCCTACTCAACTCCGTAGTGTAATGGTTAGAGTGTCCGCACCGAGTCTGAGAGGTCTGTGGTTCAAACCCTGACCGAGTCATACCAAATGCTTAAAAAAAAAATGGCGAGTGCTGCTTCCTCGATTGGTGCTCAGCATTTAAAAGGATAGTACACAGATAATCCCCATTGGTTAGCATCCATGGGGAGAAGGAAATTTCTCCTGCAGAAATGCCACGCTGAGTGCAGAGAGAAAAGCGGCACCAGTGTTGTGATGTCGCTGGTACATAGAGTATTTAGGGAAGTGACGGCACTTCCCACAAAGTCAATGGCTGTGTTAAATGTTTGTCTCATCAATATGTCCATGTATGTGAGTGTGTGTGTTTGTGCGTGTGTCAGCTCCTTTAGCCTTGGAGCTTATGTATAAAAAAAAGACAAAGATGTGACAATATTAACCAAGAGGAGGCTGGTGAATACCCTCGTATTTCCAGTTGCAATATATGGATGTGAGCCATGGACAGTGAAGAAAGAAGGAAGAAGATTGGTAGTTTTAAAATGTGGTGTTGGAGGCAAATGATTAAAAAGTCCATGGACTCCAAGAAGAACAAGCACCAAACTCCAGGGACTGCATCAGTGCTTGAAGAAATGAGAAATGAGACATTAGACGTGCTGATGCTAAAGCAGAAACTATCATACTTTGGACACATCAAACATGCAGAAAACGAAAATCTGGAGTAGTGAACCATGCTGGGTATGGTTGAGGGAAGAGGAGGCAGATCTTGTGTACGTTGGATGAATGGGGTAAAGGCTGCAACAAGCGGTCTCTGTCACAGTTTCAGGAAACAGTACAGGATAGGGATGTTTGGTGAAATCTGATCATTAATGTCACTAGAAGTCAGACACGACTTGACAGAACTAGCAGAAAGCCGAGTGAGCTCAAACTTCAGTATTTTCTGTTATTTTACTACGGCATTTTGATTCGACATATTGTTGAGTTATAAAAGGAGACCACCCATGAAAGAAAATGCAACACATTCACATAGATGTTCATCATAGAGGTAGAGATCTGATAAGAATCATGACGGGACCAGGTTGTATGAAGAACAGAAACATAAGTTCATGTCTGTCAAACAAAAATTAACTTTTGGTTCCCAGTCACAGCTCAACCTAATGATTCCTAATCTTGCAATCTGTCATTTCCTTGAACCACGAGCCAACAGATATCTGTCCTTAACATTTGTGGATGTCGACTATTTCTAATTAATTATCACACCAATATTGTTCATGACGAAGCTCGATGTACAAGCCTTAACACAATATGGCAGACTTAAAGCGGATGGTCTTGATTTGATCATGCAACTCAGAACTATGTATTCTTCAAAGTACTGCGTTGCATGGATTGCATTCTTGGAATAACTTTGTGAGTCACCAACAATACAATATCATCACCAACAATTGTGATATTATTATTTTGTCTTGTTTCAGAGCAAAAAAAAAATTGAATTGGTAAATGGATAAGTGAACAAGAGTAAGTAAGCTTGAATTCAAAACAAAATCTGTGCAACAAGGAAAAGCAAAAAAAGAAAATTGTGGAAAAGGACTGAGGAATTCACAGCAAAATGTGTAAATTGAAACTCTGCTTGATATTCAGCAGTATTCCAATCAAATTGTGTTAATATTAAACAGTAGCTTACTCAAGTATATTACACAACATAAGAATAAAAAATATGTACATCTAGCTGCAAAATTCCTGTCCTCCCCCAGACTCCGAAGTATTCATATCTTGTTCTTTGCATTTGTCCATTTTTCCAATCAAGTCTGCAAAGAACACAAAAATTAGGGGTTAAAAAAACCAACTTTGTACAAGCTGTAAAGGAACCAGAAGATATTTTTTATATTAAAAAGGCAAGCATGCAGACACCGTCTACAGCAGAGAGGGAAGCGGTGGAGGGAGGGACACCAACAGCAGGGTTGAAGGAGAAAATAGGAGGGAGACATTTTTGTATACCAAGTCAAGGCTCGTGTAAGAGCTAACACATAGAACATATAATAAAGGGAGCGGGAGACAAGCGGGGGGGAGAGAGAGGGAAGTACAACACCAGTAGAGAACAGGACATCGGGAGATATGTGGAAGGGGAAGGACGGGGGAGGGGTACATACGATAAACAAGATGGATACTACAAGGACTTTCAGGAAAGAAAACGGAATTTGAAAGAGGTGCATTTGGGGTGGATTAACGGGAGTAGAAATTTTGGATGGGGGAAGATAAGAGATGGTGGTGAACAGCTGTTTTGAAGACCTGGAGGGAGGAGTGGGATTGAAAAGAGTGAGGGAGCTTGTTCCAGAGGCAGGAGTAAAGAGAAATGAAAGAGTGAAGGTGAGCAGAGAGTCTTGATTTTGGCAGTTACACCAGAAGAGATGCTGGCAGATCTTGTGCGTCCTGCAGGAATATTTGGGGGACAGAGTACAGACAGAGCAGGGGGAGCAAGGCTGGAGAGGAGTCGGTAGAAGACAGAAAGACTGCTAACCTGCCTGCGGTGAGTGAATGATAGGCCCTCAGAAAGTTTTGGATCAGCTTCATCGCCGGAGATACCAATGATTCTAAAAGCTTTGGTTTCTACAGCGTGAAGCCGAGCTAGGTGTGAGGCAGGAGCACCAGCCCGGAGGGCCAGATTTGGACAAATAATGGGTGATGGTGGAATGATGGGAAGGGGAGGATGCATGGGGTGGACAAGATAAATACAGAAGCAAGCTCTCAGGAAGGAAAAACTGGAAATTTGGAAGGAAGTGGGCTTGGGGGTGAGTTAACAGAGGTAGAAAAAAAATCATGGTTTTTGATGGGGGAAGATCTGAGATGGTGGTGAACAGCTGCCTTGAAGACTTGGAGGAAAGGATGAGATTGAAGAGAATGTGGAAGTTGGTTCCACAGGCCAGAAAAAAAGAGCAACAAATGAGTGGAGGTGAGCATTGACTCTTGATTTTGGGAGTTTCACTAGAAGAGGGTTGATGGTGGACCGCATGTGCTCTGCAGAAACCTGGGGGGACAAAGCATGGGAAGAGCAGAGAAGGCCGAAGAAGAAACCTGAAAGGACGCAGTAGAAGACAGAGACCACCGACTTGTCTGCGATGAAAAAGTGATAGGTCCATTCAGCTTCATTGTGGGACACTACAATCATCTTGAAGGCCTCGGTTTCCATGGCATCAAGCTGAGCAAGGTGGGAGGCAGGGGCACCATCCCAGTGCAGTCCTCCATCAAGCTGTGGTTGAAGGCCTTATAGGTGGATATGAGTTCAGGTGTGCCAAGGCAGGACTTTGTAAGATGCAAGATGCCTGGATCAGCAACTAGCTTTGGAGGCCAACGTTGAAATGTAGTTTGTCCAAGAAAGATCATGGCTGATACAATTTACCTCTGCAAGTTTTCACCAATATAATATATCACACATTTGCTAAAAGTTCGGGCTGGCAGGAAAGCGGAGAGGTATGCACGATCACCTCTGAGGTGTCAATGATTTGAATCCCGACCCAGCTATGAACTATCATCCTAGTATTTTGCATGCAGAGCAAGTCATCAATGTGTGTGCCATCCATTGGATTGACTTTAAGCTGAGCATCCTGTTTGCCAGCATTAGACGGTGGACGTTTAAGATCCACTGCTGGCCTTCGCGAAGAGTAAGTGACCTATCGCTGGCACCCTGGTGAGAGATTCCTACTCTAACCTACAGGGGGAACTGCATCAACAGCACAGCTATGCCCCAACCCTCAGCCCTGTGACGTGCTGCCAACAAAATACCATACCACATTGAATAAATGAATTGTTTATATACACTTTACCATCCATCACTGCTACATACATTCCACCTTTATTTATTTATTTATAGACGCTTTATCTCCACCACCAAACAACCGAATTATTTATTTATTTCTTGATACACACTTAACCATCACCCTTAATGATATTCCACGATGAATACAGCCTGAATTATTTATTTATATAGCTTTTACCTGCCTTTCTTCAACGTATAGTTATTTATTTAAATGTATAATCTACACATCCCATTTTTTAACATGTAATTGGGGGCTTCATCTTCGATGAAGATTCTCCTCTTCAAAAGCACAGTTTCCATTAAGTTGAAATATCCATGTGCACACACTTTGACCCTTTTGAATTTGGAATTTTCCCATTGTAAGGCAATGCTAGCTGTGTCCGAAAAAGCGAATGCCCTGGACAAAATGGCAGGGATGGCTATGTTGCTGCATGGGCACTATTACAGAAATGACTGAGCCTTATGAGGTCTCCTTTGCAGAAAAGGACCTGCCACAGGGGGGAAGTATTGTTCCCATTTATACCTTCCCAGTTAGCTGAACACTCCTTTTAGCGATGATGCTGTTCCACAGTTTGGTCAGTGCATGACTGGAGCCATATTCTTTGTACAATGGCTAGGCCTCTTCTTCTCCAGTTCACCAAACAACACCTGTTTCAGCATCCACTCAACCCCCATGCGGCCTCTGTGACTAAGCTAGACAGTGCGTCATAAGAGCAGCAAATATTGACTCCTCCATACCAGCAGCAACATCAGTTGGTTAGAAAAGATGTGTTCCTTCCACTATTGGTACTTAAAATCGCTCCGAGAATGGTGCGAATACAACGATTATGGAAAGATTTCAGTTTCCTCACATGTTCTGCTTTGATTGTCCATGTCCCAATCCCATGAAGCAAAACTGCCAAGGCCACAGAACACTCACACTCCCCCACTCAGCTGCTAATGATGGCCCGTTTTTCAGAGTTGCAATCTTTCTCAAAAATGCGCATTGCGCATGCACGCACATGCACGCACATGCACACACACACACACACACACACACACACACACACACACACACACACACACACACACACACACACACACACTTTACCATCACCACCTTACACCTGAACAATCAACAGATGTGTGGCAAAATTTTAGTTTAAATATGGTTGGAAGAATACAGTAGGGGAGCCAATATCTGGGAAAGCAACAGCAGCAATAAATGAACAAAACATGGATGTGGTGGATTCCATCATCCTGAAAGAAGTGGGATTGAGTGTAGTAGTTTTTGAAACCATCTCCGAGCTATACCTTTGGAGAAAAAAGGTTGTAGGCTGATGGGTTCCATAATTTATCTTCCCTGAACATAAAGTCAAAGCATGCATTCCTCACAGTCACCTTTCGTTCATCTTTGAGAAAGTAACGCAGCATCTTCTGTCTCAAATGATAACCCGGGATGTAACAGGGATTCATCACTTTGATCCAGAATCAAACAAGCTTCAGTGGAAGTCTACAAGATCGATGCCTTACAAAAAATTCCAAGTCAAAGGCATCAGTAGGAAAGGTGATGGCTTCTGCTTTTTGGGAAGCAGGTGTATGATACAGCTTAGAGAACAGATCAAACAGAAATGTCTAGTAAAATTGAGAGGTGGAGTTCTCACGCTCCAGCTCACAATCCCGATGTTGCCACTACAACCTTGCAATGCTGTGGATTAGAGCTGTTCCCACACTCACCTTATTCACCCACCTTCGCACCATCAAACTTTTCTTTCCAAATATTAAGGAATATCTGAAGACATTTTATGTCTGATTGAGAGGTCGCTGTTCCTGTTAAAAACTGGTTGCAGGACCAGAATTTTTTTTTTCTTGGAAGGCCTATAATAACTTGAACACTGATGGGAGAAGTGCTTAAAATGTTTCAGTGGGTGATGCTGAAGAATAAGGATTGTGTTTATGAAACTTCAAGACTTTCCCTTCTATATTGCAGATAAACCTTTTCAACAACCCTCAAATATCTATGAATAAGCCAACACTATTGTTTCATCCTTGAAAATCACATATACTGTAATCAGAAATTATGGAATCAATCTTGTTTTGCTTTAAAACTTTAAAAACAATGCGGAAGTGCATAAAATGTATATTTGTTTTTTTCTTTTCATTCTGACCTTTTGCGGGGTTAAACACACCCATCGTCTGCTGATCACAAACATAACAGCGTTTTGACTTCCTGTAATGTTGCAGTGCACAGCTTTCACAAAAGTAATGTTTGCACCTGAGGACAGAGGGGCCAGTAATAAACAAAAGGAATGCTCAAAGTTTTATTGACCACAGTGTATGGAACTGGATTACACAAGAAAACTTAACAGTTCCATTTGGTATCCATAACTAAGCAATGCACCACTAAACTTTACTAAATGCTAAAATTCACCATTCAAGATTTACACTTACTATTGTTACAGTTGTGGGGGTAGATGAAATACCTTAGTCGAGATAGAATCACATAAATTAGCATGCTCCGAGTATCGCGAAGAAGAATAAGCCATCTCGATGTATCAAAGTAGAGTCGAATGTCTGGGTAAGTGTTTAGGTGTCTCCACACGGTGGAGTGGAGTTATGCTATATCGGTAGGGTCTGTAAGATTAAATTTCCCTGTACATGTTTGCCTCCTGTGATCTTCCCGCCGTCTTTATTACAATTAAAAAGCCCGCCAAACAACAACTATAACAAATGGGCTCATTCGCTCACAACGCCGCTCGGGCTAACCAACACCCAGCACATTTGTCGATAGTACCAGTCAAGCCCCATCTCACGGCCTTCGACGTCATCCGAACATTCCCAAACAGAGATTGGACTCCGCCCCCCGATGACTCATAAGGAGGAGGCCACGCCCCAGCCTTCGTGATTGGTGGAGGCACGATGGGATGATTGAGTAGAACTTGGTGATTGGACAGAGTGTGACATCAGCGTGGAACATTCGAGAGCTGGAAGGAAAAAGAAAAGCTGTCTCACCATCTTAGTCTCTCTCTCGTTCTGGCTCTCGTCTTGAGTGGACGCTGTTGTCTCGGGTGCGCTGGTGAGATGTGTCGGGGCTTTGGGACTTTTGCAACGTGGAAGGAAGAGGTGTTAGTTGACGGTGGTGCTCTGCGGAGAAGGAGGGGGTCATGAGCGAAACAAAGTCCTGTCTGCTTGCCTAATGCTGGCGGCTGTCTAAGGCCTTGGTTCAGCGGCATCTTGTGCGCTTCCCACACCTTCAATTGGCTACCATGGCAACGGTTCCAATATTGGGCCGCGGGTTGTAAGGATGGAGTTTCTGGCAGTCTGGAGGTCAATGTGGTGTTATGGGTAGCCGAGGTGTGTAACCATTGTCTTCTGGGATTGAGTCTCCTGGTGGAGCACGGCTGTCAACGAGACCTTGGGTGAGGTCACATGTGGTTGGGCACTGGGGGCTGCATTTGGTCGGACTAGGGGATGCGAGGAGGTGCAGGGAACATGATGGGGGATGCCATGTACTGCGACCGTGCCCCCCAGGTCCGAGGCCTTGGGAATGGCAGAGTTGGCAGCAGGTTCTCACTACATTGGCCAGCTTGGGCTAGTGGAGTGGTGGTCCTCACAGGGGGCCGAAGGATGGATGGTGGGTCACACCCATGTGGACAATCGTGGGCCATGTTGGCGGTCCGGCTGTTCAACTTATCTGATAGCCTCGCACGGTAAAGGGGAAAAGCTGTCGTAGCCAGGTTTAGTAGTGTAGGAGAGGTCACCGGAGGAGGCGGATCCACATGCTTGCCAGTACGGCCGTACAAAAGGAAATTTGGGGAAATTGATTGGCCCCGTGGGAAATTGGGAATTTGGTGTGGTGGATGGCACTCTTGGAACCGACCAACATGCGATGCCCTACACTGAAGGTAAGGTGCCTTGATGCGTCTTGTCCCAAGTGTTCGGTACTTGCTCACAAATTGGGACATGAGTAATTTGGAGAGGGGGCGGGCAAGAGTGATTACATGGTCAGTGAGGGGAGCAGTTTGTGTGCCACAAAGTGTCTTGTGGGTGGGCGTTTGTTAAATGTGTAAAAGGTTTTGTGTTTTTGTGTTGTGAGGAAGGATTGAACTGTGATTGAAGCGTGAATGTGGGGATTTCACATGTAAGCAGGCCAGGACAGTGTAGGTACACAATGACATGGTATTTTTGCACTACATTGTTGGAGAAGTGAATGGCAGCGGGGGAGGAAATGTTTTTGTGGATTTTGTGGGTGGGGAAGGTGTGAGTGTGTCCGCAGGTACGGATCAAGCTCTGGAGGAGCGGTGACTGCGGTCTCCTCTGCAGTAATTGCCCCTGGCAGCCAGTGGTGTGTGGAAATTGAGAGCCCGTTGGGGTGGGGTCTGTTTGGGCGTCCGGCGGTATGGAGACCCTCGGCGACCCAGAAGAGGCTATGAGAACCTGAGGCCAAAGGAGCCTGGTGCGGAGACCCACCCGGCAGTACGCAGGTGACTTTGGGCATTGTGGCATCCACCGGGGAATGTAGTCTTTAGTGGGGGTTGTATAAACGTTTCGCATTTGAATAAGTTTTGTGGTTAAGGTAGATTTTGTATGTTTCTGACATTTTTCTACACACCCCAGGAGTTAGGAGAGAGGAACTCAAGTTTTGTAAATATTTGAATTGTTGCTTAAGGGGTGTAGAATGGTAAGGAGAACAGGTAAGTTAGCTACGGCTCGCTTCCCACAGCCCCTCCTAATTTATTTCATAGGCTAATTAAGTGTGAGTCGGTAAGTGTTAAGTCTCGAACAGTAACGCTTGCATTGAACCTTGCAGGAGCTACAGTTCCGGGGGGGGGGGGGGGGGGGGAGGGGGAGGGAGGAGGAGGGGGAGAGGGTAGATGAAATACCTTAGTCGAGATAGAATCGTATAAATTAGCATTAATTTGCATGCTCCGAGTGCCGCGAAGAAGAATAAGCCATCTCGATGTATCTAAGTAGAGTCGAATGTCCAGTTAAATGTTTAGGTGTCTCCACACGGAGGAGTGGAGTTGTGCTATCTAGGTAGGATCTGTAAGGATAAATTCCCCTGTACGTGTTTGCTGCCTGTGATCTTCCCTCCATCTTTATTACAATTAAAAAGCCCACCAAACAACAACTATACCAAATGGACTCATTCACTCACAAAACCACCAGGGCTAACCAACACCCAGCACATTTGTCGATCGTGCCAGTCAAGGCCCGTCTCCCGGCCTTCGACCTCATCCGAACATTCCCAAACAGAGATTGGACTCCGCCCCCCCCCCCCGCCGAAATCTCGTAACGAGGAGGCCACACCCCGGCCTTCGTGATTGGTGGAGGCGCGATGGGATGATTGAGTAGAACTCGGTGATTTGACAGAGTGTGATGCCAGCGTGGAACATTCAAGAGCTGGAAGGAAAAAGAAAAGCTGTCTCGCCATCTTGGTCTCTCTCTCGTTCTGGCTCTCGTCTCGAATAGATGCTGTCGTCTCGGGTGCGCTGGTGAGGAGATGTGTCTGGGCTTTGGGACTTTTGCAATGTGGAAGGAAGAGATTTGTTTGACTGTGGTGCTCTGTGGAGAAGGAAGGGGTCGCGAGCAAAACAAAGAGGGGTCCTGCCTGCATTAGTTTGTGGGGGTAGTTGTAATTGATTAACCCCGTGTGGCCATCTTGTGCGCTTCCTGCGTGGTCGCAGGACTCTGTGCGTCGACTCTGGTTCGACGACCAGCAAGCCCTACCAGCCATTTGGGGATGCAAAGCTGAGTGCCGGACGATTAACAAAGCATTATTTACGTCTCAAATTAGGAAATAACTTTTTTAAAATTCGTTATTTATTGCATCTTACATTTGTGTGTCGTGTCCTTTTCCTCATTTGTGGGTTCGGATTAACCCCGTGTGGTTCCGATCAGATAAGGCCTCGAACCTTCCCCTGCGTGTCACTACCGCCAGGTTGGGAGTACGCCTCGAGTTAAAGCTCGTTGTGGCTATCTGTCAGCTCGGGGATCTTAATCCCCGGGTGACACCACACTATGTACTAAATTTAACTATGCAAATTAAACTGAACCAATTAAGTTAAACAAACATTTAAAGGAAGAAAATAGTCACCGAAATTACAAACGTACAAGTCATTTAAAACATATACAGTTACATAAATAGCAATCTTACAAAACAAAAACTAATGACATCTCAAATAACAAATCGAAGAAGAGCTCATAAATAACAACAAAAACTCTTTCACGAAACTTTCACGAAACGTTGCGCTCTGTGATAAAATATTAACATTAAAGTACTGTAAATAAAGCTTACTTTGTCACAACAGGATTCCGAAATGATTCTCGACAGATAAAACATTTAAAAGGCAGATCATCTTCATCACTGCTGACTTCATAGTTTTCTTCTTCTGCAGAAAAAAGTCAAAAATACAAAAACAAGCTTCAAGCCAGGAAATAGAAATTTAAGGATCACGAGCGCCGGCAACCTGAAAAAATTATGAATTCCTGCCCGGACTACTGCTGAGAAGGCCCAGACTAATGCTGCAGGCCTGCATTAGCAGCACTTAACCTGACTTTTGGCAGAGCACCAGAGAGAGATTGAGAAAAGGGTGATGCCTGCCTAAACACAGAAGGATTAAAAAAAAAAGGTTGTAATTGAGTGGTACAGAGCAGTGAACGGCTTGAGTCCCATGATTAGCAAGCAGTAGGGTGAAAATGTTGGTTCAGGGACACCGACACACAACAGCTATTGCATGTCATACTAAAATACCCCAATTATCTGCATGAAAACGATAGATATCATAGAAGTGGGGGAATTATCATACTAAATATCATGCTGTTTGTGTGCATTTGTTTACGTGTGTTTATTTATGTGTCTGTGCTTTGTGTGTGTGCATCATCGATTGTTTAATCTCCATATGCGGGTTTCAGAAGGTGGAACAGACTACTCCAAGGTCTCGAAATATACACCTGCGTTTCAGTAAGGTATCATGATTCATGAACCAAGTTGTGAAGTTTTCTTGTTTTCAAAATTTTGTTCTGAGGGCTCTTTTAAGGATCGTCACCGAGCCCCAGACAGCTTCAAACTGTGGTTTGTTTTTAGTATTATTCCCAGGGGTGGTTTTTAAGATATCTGTGAGGTTCTTTGTATCATGCCCGTTGCTCCAATGATCAATGGTACAATTTTTTCGTTCTTCAGCTTCCAGGCTCTTTTCACTTCATTTTTCCTTGTTTTGATATCTAGTTTATTAATTTTCTCTTGTGGCCAGTTTATTACTCCGCAGCTGTATTGGAATACTGGCATTACGAGTTGGTTTCAAGACGCTCGACATTTGCAATATCATAAACATACAACTTTAAAAGAATGATTTTTCTTTTTTATTTATATCGTAGATTTATATCAGGCTAACCCCCGCTCTAGCGGGGAAAAATGGCCTTAAAACGATCATTCATTCATTCATTCTTGTTTTAAATAAATTTTATGAATGTTTTTGTCATGTGATTTTGTCTTTAAAATAAAATTTTACTTTCATTATGATTTCATCTTTAAAATAAAAATTGTTTTTTTATTACATGATTTTGACTTTAAATATATTTGGCCTCTATTTCAAGAGCTACAGAGAAATCACAAAGTTCCAGCTACCTTACATTAATAACTTGCACTTTTTGCTATTGCTTAAGTTTCCACTCTGTGAAAGGTGATTAATAATTATCACACGTGCATAGCTCAAAGTGGGGTTAAGCAATTGGTTCACTCTGTCTGCCTGTGTGTCTATTTATGTGATTACGGAACTACTTAATTACAATTTAATTTTATAGTTTGAGCACTGTAGAACATGAATCGGAACACAGACCTGAAATTTAGCATTACTTTGGCTCTGAATTTGGCAAATTGTGTGGAGTCTCGTCCCGAGCGCACATGCACACTCAGGGTAAAGCAATTACTTTAGTCTGTCTGTCAGTCTCGTAGTCAAACAAAATTGAAAATTATTCCAAAAAGGAAAGTTACTCTTTTTGGGGACGTCATAAAGGACACAAACAATAGGCATGAAGAACTAATATCACGTGTTAAATAAGGTGCTGTAAAAGACGAATCATCAATGGGGGTAAAACGCCGAATAAATGGTTTTATCTCTACAGTTATGCGTCGCTTTACGTCCGTCCGAACAACATCCAATCGCTTATACGTCCATGGCCCATAAAAATAATAAGAAAATAATGGGGATAAAAAAAACTCCTTCAGACAATGGGACGTAGCGGACGTAAGTGGCCTTAGAGCGGGCGCGCTCACACATGCATCACGTGTTCTTAAACAAAATAGATTGTGCTGCCAGGCATATGATGATACAGTACAGTAACTATATATCCATAATATGTTTTGATAGATATAAGAAATGCCTATGTTACTGGTTTATGTTTTTTGGCTATTGTAGTGTACAGTACTTGTAATTTGATTTCCTTACTTACGAAATAAAAACTTACGAAAACTGAGTACTCCCTGTATAACAGTGTATGCTTGGTTTTGCATCGTCGGCAGCGCCGCAGCATCATCAGCATCCAGTCTCGATTACCCCCGCGTATCGTGAACGTTATTCCATTGTCTTTTCATTTGATTTTATAAAAATCAATCCACCCTAAAGTTAATCATGGGTCCCAAACGCAGCGCAACCAGCCCTAGTGGTAGCAGCAGCAAGAAACAACGCAAGAACATTGATTGGGAGGAGAAGCAGAAAATAATAAGACAGCGTGCGGCAAATCTGTGAATGCTATCGCACGTGATTTCGGCATGTTTTTCGGCACGAATACCACCTTTGATTCAGCCTATGGATCAAGGGGCTATTGCAGCTTTCAAGTCCTATGTTCGGACAACGTCCAATTCGGTTAAAATCACGTTTCCAAGAACGTATCTAGGACGTTAAGCGACGCATGACTGTATATATAAAAGAAAGTTTTTGTTTGTTTGTTTGTCTGCACGCGCTAATCTCCTGAACGGTGAATGATAGGAGGAAACCACTGAAACAAAAAATGTTGGGACAGGCCCCGGAAAGGTTATAGGCTAGGTGGCGAGGCCGGTCGAGGCCGCCTCGGCCGGGTTGGGCCCATTTCACAATTAAAAGCTGAGCTGAATTATAGTAGTCAATCTTCTACGGCCGCGAGCAAAAGCTGAATTATAGTAGTAAATTCATTCAAAAAGAACCCGGGCAATGCCGGGTGCTTTCAGCTAGTATATTATAAGTTTTTTGAAATACTGTATATATTTAGTTCATCGATCTTCTATCTATCTTCTATCTTCTATCTATCTTTTATATATATAAAAGAAAGTTTTTGTTTGTTTGTTTGTTTTTTTTTTTTGTTTGTCTGCACGCGCTAATCTCCTGAACGGTGAAAGATAGGAGGAAACCTCTGAAACAAAAAATGTCGGGACGGGCCCCGGGAAGGTTATAGGCTGGGTGGCGAGGTGGGTCGAAGCCGCCTCGGCCAGGCTGGGCCCATTTTGCAATAAATCTTCTTCTTCTTTCAAAATTCTCTTGAAGTACAACTTATGCACTTAATAGGAATATCTGACTATGGTAATTGCAACACATGCTTTCAAAATTCTCTCGTGGCGCCTGACAGAAGAAAGAACAAGGAATCGTTGCGCACTAACTGATACTGGGCTCGCATCAGACCTATGTACAGAAGATTAAATTCATTCAAAAAGAATCCGGGCAACGCCGGGTGCATTCAGCTAGTTAAATTATATATTTAACACTGTAGAAACCAAATCACCTTGCTTGCACTTCCAAAAAACCCTAAGTTTAGCAGTACTTGGGCAAAACTTTATGCCATCTTGATCAATCAAATTTGCTGCATAACCCGAGGGCAGAGTTGGCAGAAGGTTCAGCTCTGGACTGTTCCGTTTGACCCATCAGCTTTGGAAAGTCATCACGCACATTATTCAAAGTTCACCAACAAACCTATATATTGATCATGCTCAGAAACGCAAAGCAAGAGTTTAAAACTCTTCCCATGTCCTTTTTCTCAAGACTGTGTGGGGTAAGGTGTTCTATGAACTCTACAGTTTAATAATGTCATTAGTTTGTTTGAAAAGGTATTAATTGGTAGTTTGGTCACTTCGTCAATATGCTCACTGTCAATGTGCGCACTGTTATGGGTGTGTCAGTGTTGGGGTAGTCAATCTTAAGTGTCCCAAAACCAGCATTTTCACTCTATTATGGCAAAACAAAGAATGGATCAAAAGTGGGTGCTGTATTCACCATCTTTTAGAGCTGAAAATTATTAAACACTCTTAAAATTCCAAATACAATCGTAAGATGTGTGATAGCAAATGATGGTCATGCATTGCTTACTCTCACATTTGGTTTGAATTCACATTTGTATAAGCATAAATAAGAAAATACTTTGGTATTCATGAAAGACTACAGAAGAGTTGCCTTTAGCTCACCAGCAGCTCCATATCTGCCCTCTTGCAGCTCTCGTTCGATCTGCCAGCCATGCTTGTAGTCTGATCGATCATGCAGGAACTTGCAGCTGTCTGGAGAAAAAAGAAGAAGAGAGAAACAAGTCCAGATACATTCAAAGTACACCGCCCCCATGCCAAATAAATATATAACATCCTCCAGTGTGCGGCATTGCCGGGGCGCCCTTGGCGCATGGCGATATCGCCGTGCAGCACATAGAGACGGTATAGGGAGGGAGAGGTGTACAATAATTGATTGATTAATTGCGTAATTAAAATCAATAAATATCAATCGTAAAATAATTTCTTAATCAATTGGCTAATAGCATACCTCAACCACCAGTGTTTCATCCGAAGGTGTAACTTTTTGAAAAACATTAAACAAGTAATTAATCAAAAAAATAAATAATTAAACGATTAATCAATAAATCAAAAATATCCTTTATAGCCACATCACTTGGTCACTGTCATGTCCAAATATCAGCTTCCTAGCTCAAAAGGTACCTGAGATATTGCCCAGATGAGAAAGTAAATAAATAAGCACTTAATTAATCAATAATATTTAAGTAATTAATCCTTTAATTGATTATTCAAAAAAACAAAAAATACCGTTTTTGCCAAAGCATTGTGCACTATTGTGCCCAAATTTCAGCTTCCTAGCTCAAAGGATGGCTGAGACATCGCCCGGACAAACAAACAAACAAACAAACAAACAAGAAAGAAAGAAAGAAACCAGAGTGAAAACTGAGTCCTCCCTTTCAGCAAGCATCATCGCTGGGCCCCCTTTGGTGCCCAGCGATTACATCATGCAGCACCTGGACATGGAATAGGAAAGGAGCGGTGTTCAATAGTGAGAGACAATGAGAGGGAGAGGGAGAGAATGAGGGAGGAATGAGAGAGAGAAAAAGACTGAGAAGGAGAACAAGAGAGTGAGAATGAGACAGTACTTGAAGCCCTTTCTTTATGCATGGATTTTGTTTTTACCCTTGTATTTTAAATGGCAGCAAAAACGATGTATACATAGAAACACTATACAGTTTCACCACAAATACAGTACGACCCATCCCCAATTCACATGTGAATGTGTGCTACGTTCCCCACGCATTCGCAAAAAGACCACCAGTGCACCATAAGTCATTAACCCATATACACGCAGTGGCCAAGAGAGCAGGCGGGGCACTGGGAAAAGTTAATTTTAAAAAATCAATATGATATGCATCCTCTAATCTCATACATGCAGATATCATAACCTAAGAGCAAAAAAGTGCACATTCATTTCTGCCACTCACTACCCAGGCTTTCCTCGTTTTGTAAATTGCCAGCTTGGCAATGCCAACTACAGAATTCAAAAACAGACATACTGATTTCTTCTCAGTAAGGCAATGAACACTGGAAAAGAAAAAAAATTAAAAATTAAATTACAAAAATTACAGCGGAGAAACAGAAAAAGAGATCACGGTCTCCTAACAGCTAATATAAGCATGATGATACAAGTCTTCCCTTGCATTGCAAAATGGATATTCAGCCAATGAGGAAGAGTTAAATTAATGAATCAATGATTGCGCGACAAGGACTCCATGGGCTAGTCTCCACTGGGGATCTCCCCATTGACCAACAGTCTGAAAACTATACATTACACTCCAAACCCGAGTGAGAAATACTCCCCCAGATAAGGACTCCTTCCATCGATTCCTTAAAGGTTCCATGTTGTCAGGTAGACACACTTCCAAACAAAACTTTAAAAAATACTGTTTCCCCCAGAAGGTGGAACATACAGGAACCATCACGATGTGAAGAGAACATACTTTGTTGCTTATGGGAGTAACTGAAAGCTCGGGAAATAACAGGAGGAAATCTACCTCCTCATCAAACGCATTCCACCCTAAGTTTCAAAAAGGAACGGATGACAACCCTCATGACGCCGCTCGCAATTCTAATTGAATGAACACAGTCAACTCTTGAGGAGATAGAAGCGGCAGGCAACCATTGATGCAAGGAACGCTCCATTATATCTTGCACTTTGTTTATTCCAGCATTTGTGAAACATCTAACCGATCTGCTGCTGGTAGTCATTCCAAAAAATAAAAGATAATGGGACAGAGGTTCATGCAAGCCTCTAGACATCGTACAAATCTTCTAAAGCACTCGTAAGGCTTTGATGAAACTCGGGGTCCTGAACAATACTGACCTGCTTCAAATCAACAATGAAGAGCTTCCCGTCAGAGCCCATTCTATCTGCTTGCCAAATAAAAACATCAGTGAGGGGATGCCAGGATAGCACTTCAATGTATAATAGGTGCTTTATAGCCATCAGTCGAAAGGCCATATTTCAGCTGGGGATGGTCACCGCTATATCGAGGCCTGCACAACACATCTGCCTTAGGTCAATGATAGCCTCATGAGAAAAAGGTTTATCAGAACCTTCTCAATGCTAATGACCAGAGCCCTGGGAGGCTGGAGTTCAATAGATTTGTGCCATAAAGTTGATATCACCAGGTTGTATATTACGGCTACGCGTGCATTTAACCCTTGGATGCATGACCCATTGGACCCGGTTGCCCATGGAATGCCTTTAGGCCATGTATGCTAGGGTTAAAGACAACAAACTGAACATTCCTTTCCACCTTGCTCCCTTCTGGTTGATGTCTAAAAATACCATCCCAATTATTCTGCAGATAATCTGTAGCACCCAAAAAGATACCAAGGTATCAGGTTTCCTCTCTTCCCCATAGTAACCACCCTGGGCGAGTAGGGAGAAAAGGGACCGAAGACAATGATAAGGGAGGGGACTTGGGGCCCACCCAAAGAGCCATACTTTTATTCCAATTAACCCTTGCAGATGAGGTAAGCTCAAATTTGGCAAGAAATTGGGATATCTCAACAACAATTTTCTGGTTTTATACAACCACACAGAGATCATCAGCACAAGCCGAGATAACAAATTTTGAGTTGCATGGTGATATGGACACACCTGAAACAGAAGCGTGAAGAAGAGCCAATAAGGGCTCGACAGCAAGAGTGTACAATAAGCTGCAGAGCAGACACCTTTGACGGATACCCCGCTGAAAGGGGAAAGGACGACACAGCCCGTTATTGACTATTAACAAACATGATGTATTTTTGTGTAGCACGTTTATAAGAAATGACATTTTCCCCCAATCCTGCTCTGGTCAACACTGTAAACCAAAAAGGAATGGTCGATACAATAAAAAGCCTTTTCTTGATCAAGGAAGAGAAGGCCAAAACCACTTTATGTACTTTGACCAACCTCAATTAAATCTCTTGCCAGAAAAATATTGTCATACATCAATCGCTCCGGGATACTTGACACGGAATACAGGATTGACTTGATCATTGCCAATCAGAAAAGAAATGATATTCTTCAAGTGCGTTGCAAGTACATTTGCCATTATTTTATAGTCCGTGCAGAGCAAGGGATGCGGAGATAGGCCGCAAATGTGTAATCTCCTGCAAATCACATTTTTGGAGAAGGCACACAACGGCCTTTCTGCAACTCTGGGGTAATCCGCCATGATCTAAGGATTCTAAGCTCTCCCAAACTACCTCCAAAACGCTTTATAGAATCAGTGGGGAGTCCATCAGGTGTATTGCTTTCAGAATCATTTGTATCTCCCACGATGAAGCTGATTCTGAGGGCCTTTTACTCGCTCACCGCAGGCATGTTGATGGTCTTTCTGTCTTATACTGACTCCTCTCCAGCCTAGCTCCGCCTGCTCTGTCTGTGTTCTGTCCCCCAAATTTTCCTGCAGGATGCACAAGATCTGTCAGCAACCCTCTTCTGGTGAAACTACCAAAATCAAGACTCTCTGCTCACCTTCACTATTTAATTCCTCTTTTCTCACACCTCGGGAACAAACTCCCACACTCTCTTCAATCCCTCTTCTCCCTCCATGTCTTTAAAACAGCTGTTCACCACCATCTCTTATCTTCTCTCATTCAAAACCTTGATCTTTTCTACCCCCGTTAAAATACCTCAAAATCCACGCCTTTCAATCTCCAACTTCTTTCCTGAAATTCCTCGTAGTGTTCATTTGCTCTATCGTGTAGCCCCCCCCACCCCCGCCCCTCCCTCCAGCCCCTGTCCCTCCACAAATCTAACGACATCCCTGTTCTCGACTGTTGTTGTGCCTGTATGCTTTCCTCTCCCTCCCCTTCTTGTCTCCCACTCCCTTCACTGTATGTTTTATGGGTCCGAGCATGTTTTCGTGTTTAATGTGGTAGCTCTTACACGAGCCTTGACTCTGTATACCAATATATATTGTTGCGGATCTCAACGTCGGCCCCTTTTCCCCTTACCAAGGGGGAATTAATCCCCTTGTATGCGACTGACCGACGTCAGTCCTGAAGCTGCCCAGCTCCCTCCAGAGAGGCAGGTGAGCAACCTCGTTCGAGACCGCGGACAAGATGTTAATTTGCCGAGCGGATTAGCAGCTGCGGCTCGAACCATTAACAGAACTAGACCCGATTCTTAGTCGTTGGCCGAATCGTGCCACAGGTATTCAATGGGGAAAACACAAAGACGATCGGACGAGCATGAAGAAGAAGACGAAGGTAGGAAATAACAGGATTTATTATGATTTACACAAGACTAAAGGAAGAAAAGCAATCAAAGTAATATACAGCAAATGGAAGGAGCAGAAGGACACAGAGCAATTTCTACTTAGACAAGCTTACTTATACCCAGGGACAAGACACACAAAACAAACTCACGTACATGAAAGGATGGAATGGCAGGGATGGTACGGGTCGGCAGAGGAGGGTCCAGGTAGATGGTGGCGTCGAGGTTCGGCTCCAAGCTCGCGCTTTGGTCCACGCTTGTGGGTTCAAGGCGAAACCCGGCACACAGCTCCGCTTCGGGCTGGCAGTGAGGAGCCGGCAGCTCCACGTATTCGGTTTCACACTGGCAGCTGTCTCACGCGTCCTCCGCCTCCTGCGTCTCCGACGCTCTTTTACTACTCCGCAGAATCTGCCTCTGGTCCAGCGCACCTCCCTCAAAACCCTCTCTCAGCTTCTCCTTAACTGGACTCTTACGCATCTCTCTCCCTCAATCATCTGAGGTGGGGGCGTCGCGCCGCGGGTTAGATGACACGCCCTACCAAGCCATACCCACTGATTTGTGGTTGGTCGTTCGGGGCTTTCATGGCTCCACCTTCTGAAGACGATGGGCCGGCCACGCCCTTCTCCCCTGAGTTGACCGCGTGCGCAATGGAGTTTGGGGCAATGGTGATGTCAATAACCCCACCCAAAGTTACTGGCACTTTGAAGAGGCCATGGGGGTGTCGGAGGGATCTATCTTATTTCAATTTGGTGCAATGCAGGGTCAATTAATGGGAAACAGAGCCTTATACTAACATAGAATAAGAAATAACTATAGAGAAGGGTATATGGTGGCCTACGTGCTTGTACATGGACTAACTAAGGGGACGACCTTTGACCTTTACACAACTGAGGTATTTACAAGACTCATTACATTTACACAGGGTGATATTTACAAACAGGATTCTCAAATCCGCAACACTGCACCCTCATCCTCCAGGCATGTCCCGGGCCTATAAAACTTTAACTTAGTGTGACACGTAGGTGTAGTTCCCTCTACAATTAACCTGACCCTGAGTGCGACAGTTTTAAAACACAAATAGGTATGTCCCTCTGCTGCATTGCACCCTACCTAACAGATTCACGCCCACAGGATAACCGAATTGCGGAATGGTTCTCAAACTAAACATGTACGGTGGGGAGCATTATTTACAAGTGACGTTACTTGGACTATTTACAAAACGCAACCCAGGACCTGTGATTTTTCTTTTGGGGGGGGGGGGGGGGAGACAGCCTGCGCTGCATCGACGCACCAGCACCAATTAAGAGCACCAAAAAGCACCATAAAGCACAGTCCCCAAAGTTCCATAATAAGAAAAAACAAACAAACTGATGGTGGTTTTGCTCTTCGGCTCCCTCTGCTGGCCGTTGTTCTTCCTGATGTTGTCAACTTCATCTTCTTGGTTGTGGCCTATTTGGACATAAAAATGCACAAAACGTGTCCGTTTTTTAAATTTATGGCCCACAGGGGACGACTGAGTGGTTCACCTGTGGGCATGGTGCCACCTCACTGGGTCCGCAAGCAAGATCTTGGGCCATCGTGGCCGGTCCCAGCAGAGGGGCCATGCCCCAACCCGTGGGGTCCATGAGTGGTGCTCAGCCACAGATATGTGGTCCATAAGTGGTGCGTGGATGCAGGCAGCTGGTTGCGGGGATTCGGGCACACCGACGCAGCCCCCCCGCACGCTCCCCTCAGTGCCCAGAGAGCACGATCCATGGGTCGGGGAAGGAAGACAGAGAGGGCAGGCTAGCGAGGGGTAAGGGCGCAAGGGTACACATCAAACAAGGCAATGCAGAGTGAGGTGCATCTGGAGACTGAGCGGGGAAAAGCTCGTCCCAACCGTACGTCACCCCCCCTGTTACCTACTCTACCCTTGCCCTTACCCCATATTTACAAAAATCTACACCCTTACCAATTCGTCACTAATGTCACGTCTTCCCCATATTTCCCCTAATACCAAATTCATCACAATCTCACTAATCCAAAATTTGCCATCACCAATTCATCATCAGTCCTCATAAGGAGGGAGAGATGGAACATCAGCACAATGTCACACCCATGTCATGATGCGTCTCACATTTCAAACATTTGCATCATAAAAAATCATCAAAACATGGCATGGTGTGGAGTACCTGTCACCTCAGGTGAGTGGATGCAGATGGTGCGAGGAGATCCTTCATCCTAACTATCCTCTAAATGACTTTAATACACTTTACACTACCCGGGGTCTTTCCCTGCCAATCCATTGGCCATCTTACTCTATTCGGTTTTAAGAACCAAATTCCCATTGACCAAACTGTGGTGCTTCATCAATTTGGGGTCTCACCCCTCCCCCCCCCCACCCCCCCCCCCCCGATTCAACTCCCTGTGCCTTTGCACAATTTCAGGACTGGGTCGTGTGGCTCTCCCAGCAGGTCTGCCCACCTGCACACCTCCACCACTGCAGTTGCCTCCGAGCTTACCTGCTCCTTACCCAAACCTATCTACCTGGGGAAGGCCGTCTGGCGCTCTCCCCACTCGGTGCCCTCTCTGGCACTGGGCTACCCAGGTCCGTCCTCCGGATCCTCGGGCCCCATCCACAACTCTAACGGCTCCCAGAGCCCAACTGCGGCCTCACCTGGCCGACATCCTAACAGTGGCGGAGTGCCCATTTAACTACACACACTAACAGGCCACACGCCCAGACATTTCCACGTCACTAATGCACCCATCCAAACACCATTCTTCCACCACGCACCACAGATGCCAATATCCAACCACAATTTACCTACTCCCTCTACCTAACTCTTAAACTACCCTCCCCGGGTATTCGTGATGGGGTCCATCCTCCCCATACACACCTTCGCACAATCCACTCCACTTCACAGTTTCCACCATACTCACTCCACACCATCCATTCCATACTCCATGTATTCCATACTCCATGTATTCCACACAACCATGCTCACCTATATTTGCACACTTGTGCCATCACTCCTACACCTGGTGCTTCCTGCACCCTCCTTCCTCCCAGGCTTCTTCAATCATTCAATACAATGCACAACCACAATTGTTCCTCATACACTGCTCCATACACTTCCACGCTCAATACAACTCACAATCACCTCACACTTTTCACAATACACTTCTAACTCTCCAAACCATTGCCTCAGGCACCCAAATTCTCCCACGCTCATACACACATCTCTCCCGAGCATTGCCTAGCAATTCCTTATTTGCTCGATACTAAGACTCTCACACATACGGCATCATCTGATCTACCTACTCCCCTCTGAAACCCACGCTTCCCAGTCGCCCCTTTAAACTAAGCACATACCACGTCATTAACAACCATTCTAACCTCTCTATGTCCCCGACTACCTGTACAATGTCGCTACTTAAATCTCCAGTTACCTATGGTCAATCTTCTCTAGATCCCTATCATTTTATCCTAACCCTCCTGGGCTAGTTTTCACTGCCAAACCCCATAAAACTATAGCTCATGTGCCCCCTGTGTGTGAGGGATGGCAGAGTTGCCATCCCACCACATCGGGCATCTTCCAGTAGCAATTTTGCCATCAAATTCCTGCAAATCAAAATTTTGCCAATCACTGCCAATCCTATCCATTATTCCAAAATTTCGAATCCAAAACACTATCATCATCAGAGTCCACTATATCAGCCTCGGTGCGTCGTTACATCATTAAAACCCGGCTTCGCAAAGCCGAGCAATGAATTCGGGTGGTTTGGTCGCCTGAAGGTTGAATCCGTCCGGCATTCGGTTCAGGGGAGGCGGTTTGGTCGGGCCGAGATTCCACGGCCCATCGTGGCGCGGCACCTTCCGGTCCCCGGCCCGATGGCTCAATCTCGCTCGGTCGGAACCCCGCCCCCGCCAGGGGGCACCGTTCCGCTTCCTCCTACCTGCTCCTGAACCGGACCGGTCGCCTTGCCCGGCAAAGCCCGGACTCGACCGTGCGGGGCGGGGCCAGGCCCGAATCGGCAACGACGCTTCGAAGAGAAGCGATGCGGCACCGATCCATGCCGGGCCTCGCATCCAACAAAGTGCACCGCGCCCCGAGTGTTCGCGTCAGCTATCCGTCGCCCCAATTGCTAACCCGGTTAACGTCGATGCTTCACTTGCATTGCTCACACCACGCGACCCTTTTCATACTCACCAAACCCGGCGTCTCGGTACCTCCTCCAGTGCATCCCACACACTCCGTACATTCCACCACCGCACTCCCTGTTACACACCACACCTCTCACGCACCCTCTTGCGCACACTCGTCGTTCGCACACTTCGTTCCACACCTCTCCTCCGTTACGTCCTCCGTAACACTCACCATGGGCGATTGGGCGTGCACTCCTGCATCCACCCACTCACGCGCTTCCATGGGCTCTCCCACACCCGCGCCACAACCAACTCAGGTGTGCTTTCTCGCACACTCTCGCAGTCCATCCCAAACGTGCATCTCGCACCCGCTCCTCCACCAACTCACTCTCCGGGTCACTCTCACCCTCGCACGTACACTCCGTATCGCTCTCACTCTCTGTGTCACCCTCCGTACACTCCGACGTGCATTCCCGCTCGCACTCGGTTTTACTCCCACACTTTATAACACACTCACTCGCCGGTGCACACTTTTTCCTCACACGAGTGTCATTCTTTCGTACACCATGCCCCACGGACCTCCCACAAACGCCCGGGTGCCATATCGACCCCAATCGCGCGACAATTCTCTTTGCGCCAAATATCCTTCTACAAAATCTCCCCGCACAATATACAGCACGACTCACCTTCGGGGTTCTTCCTCCTCCATGCACCAACACCTGCAAATCTTTATAAGGATTAAGCACGGCATCAAGGTGTGAATTCAGACTTTGCGCATTATCCATTCCTTCCTCCAACTGTTGCTCTTCTACGTCTGTCGTCTCTACAATTTCAATTATACCCACCACTACTTTTTCTTTATTCACCTCGACGACCGCTGGCTTTATTAAAATTCCCTCTTCTACCTCAGCGGTCGCCGGCTTTTCCATACCCTGGGTCGCGATGTCTACCCCGGTCCAGTTACCTGTGCTTTTCTCCGACTCACTCAACCTGCGCTCCTCGAGTCGCGTTACCTCGTCGTGCACCCGTGGGACCTGCTCGCCCAACCTGCGATCTCTGTCCCTCTCCGCTTCCCTTACTTCATATGCGGCCTGCCCCGTTGCCAACCCCTCGTTTATTTCTTTGGCTTGGCCAATTATTCCCCCCAGTTTGTCCCCTAATCTGCTTCCGAATCCCTCAAATTTGCTTCCCAACCTGTTTCCTACTCCTCCCACTTTGCTGTTTAATCCCTCACATTTATTGTCTAAACCCTCAAATTTGGCTTCTAGCCCCCCGATTTGATTTCCTAATCGCTTACTGGTGCCCCTCGCTTCGTCCCTCATTTTATCCATCTTTGCATCCATTTGGGTCAGGAATAACCTAAAATCAAACCCGATTGGCACAGCGGCCCCAGCCGCCACCGCGGGCTCGACCCCCGCGGCGCCGCCATTTTGTGCGTCTGAAACCTCGTGCGCGAGGGCGCCATCTTGTGCATCTGATACCCCCGCAACCACATCCTCATTGCTTTCCTCCTCCATTATTACTCCCACCTCCTCCCTGGGGTGCTGGGTCGCTTCTACCCCTTCTAACTCTACCCCCACCGGCATCCGATCGCCTTGATTATCCATGGCACGATTTTAAATTTGGATGTGTTTAACAAAATTTTGGCCACTCGTAATTTGAGTGCGCTAAGTGCACTTCAGGTCCGAATCTCGCTCCTGACACCAATTGTTGCGGATCTCAACGTCGGCCCCTTTTCCCCTTACCAAGGGGGAATTAATCCCCTTGTCTGCGACTGACCGACGTGAGTCCTGAAGCTGCCCAACTCCCTCCAGAGAGGCAGGTGAACAACCTCGTTCGAGACCGCGGACAAGATATTAATTTGCCGAGCGGATTAGCAGCCGCGGCTCGAACCATTAACAGAACTAGACCCGATTCTTAGTCGTTGGCCGAATCGTGCCACAGGTATTCAATGGGGAAAACACAAAGACGATCGGACAAGCATGAAGAAGAAGACGAAGGTAGGAAATAACAGGATTTATTATGATTTACACAAGACGAAAGGAAGAAAAGTAATCAAAGTAATATACAGCAAATGGAAGGAGCAGAAGGACACAGAGCAATTTCTACTTAGACAAGCTTACTTATACCCAGGGACAAGACACACAAAACAAACTCACGTACACAAAAGGATGGAATGGCAGGGATGGTACGGGTCGGCAGAGGAGGGTCCAGGTAGATGGTGGCGTCGAGGTTCGGCTCCAAGCTCGCGCTTTGGTCCACGCTTGTGGGTTCGAGGTGAAACCCGGCACACAGCTCCGCTTCGGGCTGGCAGCGAGGAGCCGGCAGCTCCACGTATTCGGTTTCACACCGGCAGCTGTCTCACGCGTCCTCCGCCTCCTGCGTCTCCGACGCTCTTTTACTACTCCGCAGAATCTGCCTCTGGTCCAACGCACCTCCCTCAAAACCCTCTCTCAGCTTCTCCTCAACTGGACTCTTATGCATCTCTCTCCCTCAATCATCTGAGGTGGGGGCGTCGTGCCGCGGGTTATACGACACCCCCTACCAAGCCATACCCACTGATTTGTGGTTGGTCGTTCGGGGCTTTCCTGGCTCCACCTTCTGAAGACGATGGGCCGGCCACGCCCTTCTCCCCCAAGTTGACCGCGTGCGCAATTGAGTTTGGGGCGATGGTGATGCCAATAACCCCACCCAAAGTTACTGGCACTTTGAAGAGGCCATGGGGGTGTCGGAGGGATCTATCTTATTTCAATTCGGTGCAATGCAGGGTCAATTAATGGGAAACAGAGCCTTATACTAACATAGAATAAGAAATAACTATCGAGAAGGGTATATGGTGGCCTACGTGCTTGTACATGGACTAAGGGGACGACCTTTGACCTTTACACAACTGAGGTATTTACAAGACTCATTACATTTACACAGGGTGATATTTACAAACAGGATTCTCAAATCCGCAACAATATATACACAAAGAATTAAGTTAAGCACCCCCCCCGTTTTTTTACAACCTCGCACATTACAAGGTTGTTGTCGTAAAAACAGTGTAATATACCCATGATATTGCTATATTTTCTGGAGAAGTGATATTATGGTCACATAAA
Organism: Myxine glutinosa; assembly: GCF_964187855.1. NCBI lineage: Eukaryota > Metazoa > Chordata > Myxini > Myxiniformes > Myxinidae > Myxine > Myxine glutinosa. The sequence goes on from NC_136267.1 coordinate 109,618,505, forward strand.
AACATAACAATCATGCCGTTTTCAATATTTTATTCTGAATAATTTAAGGTGAAATTTATTGGGAATTTTAGGCATATTTTCACCTCAATTTAAGTATGGAGCTATAGGTCCATCACGGACAGTGTGGATGACGTTTATGTTTTCTAACGTACAGTCATTGTTCTGAGAAGACCTCTAGCGATCTTTGCGTCAATAACGTGTGTAGAACCCACGTGATCGGATCACTGACTCAACCCTACGTCTCATAGACCCTGTAAGCCGTCGTATGCGTTGCTGTGGCAGGTTGTTCCATTCCCGATGTAATGCACGTTCCAATGATCTCACAAGGTATGATCTCACATACCTTAGAATATATGCCAATGTATACATATACACAAAGAATATATATTAGGGGGTGCTTAACTTAATTCTTTGTGTAGGGGTGCTTAACTTAATTCTTTGTGTATATATAAGCGAAAAAGTAAGTACACCCCATGTAAAGTTTTGACTTTTTCAACATATTTCAACATACAGCTATTTGATCTTCATTTCAACAATATTGAGAGATAAAGGTGATATAATATAACAAATATCATGAAACATTTGTATTTTGTAGTCCATTGTATAATTTAAATAAACATAAATGCAAATTTCGCATGTGGAAAAAGTAAGTACACCCTTGGCTCTAATAGGTGGTATTGCCCCCTTTGGCAGAAACAACCTCAAGTAGGCATTTTAAAATAACTGTCTACCAGTGTCTGACATCGACAGGGAGAAATTTTTGCCCACTCCTCCATGCAGAATTCTTTCAGCTGTGGATGTTTGAGGGGTTTCTTGCATGCACAGCTCATTTCAAATCCCCCCACAACATCTCGATGGGATTTAGATCCAGGCTTTGACTTGGCCATTCCAGAACCCTCTATTTCTTTCTTTTCAGCCATTCCTTGGTGGATTTACTGGTATGTTTAGGGTCATTGTCATGTTGCAAGGTCCACCTTCGGTTGAGCTTCAACTTTCTGACAGATGGCCTCACATTATCCTCAAGCACCCTCTGGTACAATGAAGAATTCATAGTGGATTCTATGATGGTGAGCTGCCCAGGCCCTGATGCAGCAAAGCTGCCCCAAACCATAATATTTCCACCACCATGCTTTTCAGTTGGTATCAGGTTCTTGTGGTCAAATGCTGTCTTTGGTTTTTGCCAAACATCTCTACCTTTGACTCATCTGTCCAGAGCACATTGCTCCAGAAGTGCTGGTCTTTGCCTAGGTGTCCATTGGCAAACTTTAGTCTTTCCCTGATGTTCTTTCTGGACAGCAAAGGTTTCCTCCTGGCATACCTCCCATGTAGATCAAGTTTGTGCAACCTTTTTCTAATGGTAGACTCGTGCACTTTGACATCAACAGTGGCAAGAGCTACCTGTAGGTCCCGTGATGACATTCTGAGGTTCTTCGAGACTTCTTTCAGCATCTTGCGGTCTGCTCTCAGGCTGAACTTGCTGGGGTGGCCTGGCCTGAACAAGTTGACAGTTGTTTGGAATCTGCTCCACTTGTAGATGATCTTCCGGACAGTCGAATGATTGATTTCAAATTGTTTGGAGATCTTTTTAAATCCCTTCACAGACTCGTAGGCATCTGTAACCTTCTTTCTGAAGGCCTCAGAGAGCTCTTTTGATCTAGGCATGGTGACGCTGCACACTTCAACAACAAAGAGCAAACCAAACTAAATGTCTGAGGTTTAAATAAGACAGGTTCCTCCAAGATCCTCTCTGACGATGTTCTAATCATTTGCATCTGAGCTGGTGCACCTGATTCTAATTTTAGGTATTTGAAGTAGTGATAAATAAATGTAGGGGTGTACTTACTTTTTCCACATGCGAAATTTGCATTTATGTTTATTTAAATTATACAATGGACTACAAAATGTAAATGTTTCATGATATTTGTTATATTATATCACCTTTATCTATCAATATTGTTGAAATGAAGATCAAATAGCTGTATGTTGAAAAAGTCAAAACTTTACATGGGGTGTACTTACTTTTTCACGTGACTGTGTGTGTGTGTGTGTGTGTGTGTGTGTGTGTGTGTGTGTGTGTGTGTGTGTGTGTGTGTGTGTGTGTGTGTATGTATATAGTTCAGAGTTCAGAGTTATGTTGATATTTCTGAAAGAAATCCTTATTGGGTGTATCCAGCTGAAGTACACATCCGTAGAAGGATAAGTGCCCCAACAGCACGTTCTCTAAATGTCTCAGCAAGTTGCCATTGATGTTCATTCCCAACAGATGCTCTGACGTCCTTTGGACAGCCAAGCACATGAGCTTTCAAACTGGACATCAATGGAGCCAAATTACGAGTGGTGTACAAGCAAAACTGTTGACAAAACATGTGAATCTGGGACTTCCTGCAGTCCCACCATTGCCGAATACTTGAATGAGAATGTTTCTCCATTCTTAATTTATTCCGCATGAGTCTTAAGGGCCACTTTAAAATGCACATCTTGCAAAAGCATAGTGTTCAAAGTTCAGTTTGTGCTTCACAAGAAGAAAGCGAGGGATCTACCCCTGCTAATTTCACCCCAGATCTACTTTTTTGAAATGCCGACTTCTTTCCTGGAGGTCCTTGCAGTGTCCTTGTGTTTTATACTTCTCCCAATCCCCCCACCCCCCTTTCCCACGCCTCCTCCCCCCAAGCCGTCTCCCTCCCACAGATCTCCCGATGTCCCTGCTCTCAAATGTTGTGTTTGTGTGCTTCCCCTTCTCTCCCCATCTTGTCTACCGCTCCCCTTATTATATATTTTGTGTATCTGTTTGAATTTTTGTGTGATAAATGCAAGCTCCTTCACGAGCCTCGATTCTGTATTATAAAAATAAAATAAAAAGAGGTAGAGAAGAAACCATGACAAGCACGTGGTGGTCAGAAACCCAGATGATCTTTATTTTATTTTTTGACCAGATTGAACAGCCCCTGATTGACAGACAATCCATCTCGGAAGTCCATGGTTTACTGGTCTTGTGAAATACAAACCCATGTGCACCGATGAGTACCAGGATGCGGCAGGTGCCATACAACTACCAGTCTGTACATATCTATAATTTTTGCTTAGGCCCTTGCACTACATGTATGAGGCTCAGGAGTGTTCCTCTCATGTAGAGGTATGAGGGTACAGTTGTAATCTACCCCCATGCCTATGAACTTCGTAAAGTCAACGGTGTAGATGCACTCATATCACTTACGAAGAAACAGCGATCTCTTAGACGACTTAGAGCTATAACTAGGACAATACACATTAATGACAATGATTTTTTTTCGAACTACGAACAAAGTCAACAGATATAAAGAAACCTTAACAAATCTCTAACAATAACTTCTGAAGCCTGGGATGCAAAATTACTGCCACACCAGCCCTGGCATCTTCAAAAGCACTAAATAATAAAGAACACCCATTAAATATATTGTTACGTTTGTGGGGGGTAGTGATAATTAGTCCAGGTAGATTGTATAGCGTGCTCCGACTGTCGTGAAGAAGAACAAACTCCATGTAATAAGTAGGGATCTGGTAGACTGTGTTGTGTAAGTGTGTCTTTGTCCCCATGAGAGGGGTGGGGCTTGGTAATTAGCGAGGGATTATGGGTAATTTATTCCCTGTTTGTGATTGCGTCTGTAATTTATTCCTTTGTTCCTAATGACACCGCACTAGACACCTTGCCAGATTCGCGCATTTAAACACACTAATTAAAAACCTACCGGAGGCCAGGCATGAAGCATTGTCGTGGATAACACCGACTTGGTAAGCGCACAGGACAGGCAGCTCCGTGGAGACAGCCCAAAGAGCCGTGATTGGGCGGGGGATTTGATTGGCACATGCACAGGTAAGATGGAACTCACTGATAGAAACAGAGACGGAGACGTGGTGAGATGACGTCAGAACCGCGGACACAAAATAGTTGGAGTGGCGGACATTTTTCCTTCTCAGTTTTGGGTCTGGTGGTGGACAGGCGTGCACCAACGTCTCCTCTTGCGCCTTCTCGTTTTGGACTTTGTTGTTCTGAACGATCGCATTTTGGCTCTCTCAGCATTGACGTCCTCTCGCCCTCTCGTTTTGGAACTGTTGGCGAACGGTCACGCTTTGCTCTCCTGCGCAAGGAGGGTTCATTGTGAATGGCCGTGTTCCAACATCTAGCTGTTGATCGTGAGGACTAGCACAGCTGGAGGAGCGAGCTGCACGCCTGCTCGTTCGCATCGCACACTGAGCCAGGAGTGAGCGAGACGCACAGCGAGGCCTGGCTTCCCGCCCACGCGCTGCACGCCAACGAACGTGCGTTTCCTGCCAAGGCCTCGGACGATCCCTGACGAGATTTCGGAGACGCTCAGAGCTAAGTGCACACGGACGCATTCATTTTCATACAAGTCTGTGTGGAGGGTCCCTCAATTTTGGAATTTAGTGTTATCGTGTTTCATTTGGTTACCAGCATTTCTTAATAAAGCCGGCATTTATTTGTACATTTTAAATCCTGTGTCATCTGAGTTTTGCAGGTTTGAGGACTGCCGGTGGGATCGGGAAGGTAAGCTCATCAGCCTCCCCCCCCCTCCCCCCCCCCCGTGCGTATTAACTCCGCCATTGAACTGAACGCCTTGGAGTTAAAAGCTTTTTCGGCAATCCGTTTCCTTTGCATGGAAGAAAAAAAAAAGAAAAAAAAAAAGAAAAAAAAAACGGGCCCTGAGGAGGTGTACAGGGTGGGGGGAGGGCGGGGGTGTGCCCCCCAAGGTATGTATTTGCTCTTTTCTCTGAAACTACATACACTATTTCAATGATACTTCACCACAACCTTAACTACCCATGATTTACCAATGTTTGTTCAAATAATTATAAAAATTGGGGTCTGAGGATATATACGGTTTGGGGTGGGGTGGAGTGGGGGGTGGGGGATTACCCCCAAAAATAGGTAATTTTTTTGTTTGCTTGTTTAAAGTCTTATGATTACGTTCGTATTGTTACGTTTGTGGGGGGTAGGCAATACCTTAGTCCAGGTAGAATTGCATAGGTAGTATGCTCCGACTGTCATGAAGAAGAAGAACCCCCATGTACATAAGTATGGATCCAGTAGACCGTATGTCGTGTAAGCGCGTATCCTCGTTCCCATCATGAAGGGTGGTGATATGTTAATTAGTTAGGGATTATGGGTAATGAATCCCCTGTATGTAATGGCCTCTGTTATTTTTCCTATGTTTCTTATGACACCAGCAGCAGACATAACACACAAAGCCAGGCAATCGCGCATTTATAACACTAAATAAAAGCGACAGGAACAAGACATTGAACAATACTGCTGGCACTGCCAGCCGCGACATCACCACATTAAGCAGGCAGGGCCGTAAGGCCACACCCCGAAGAAGAGTGATTGGTCTGGGATTGATTGGAGGAAGGACAGCTAAGATGGGAATGACTGCGATTGCAAGGACTGCTATTGGATTGGTGGAGCAGGCACGGATGACGTCAAGCCTTTTTTTTTTCTTTTTTTTTGTATACAACATCGAGGCTTGTGTAAGAGATAACATTAATCACACAAAAAGTCAAACCGACACATAAAACACAAAATAAGGGGAGCAGTAGACAAGCTGGGGAGAGAGGGGGAAGGAACAAACACAACATTTGAGAGCAGGGACATTGAGAGATCTGTGGGAGGGAGAGGGCTTGGGGGGAGGTGGGAGAGGTATAAAACATATGGACACTGCAAGGACTTCCAGGAAAGAAGTTGGAATTTCAAAAAGGTGGATCTGGGGTGAATTAGCGGGGATAGAAAAGATCAAGGTTTTGGATGGGGGAAGATAAGAGATGGTGGTGAACAGCTGTTTGAAAGACCTGGAGGGAGGAGTGGGATTGAAGGGAGTGGGGGAGTTTGTTCCAGAGGCGGGAGAAAAGGAGAATGAAAGAGTGAAGGTGAGCAGAGAGCCTAGATTTTGGCAGTTTAACCATAAGAGGGTTGCTGGCAGATCTTGTGCGACCTGTAGGAATATTTGGGGGACAGAGCACAGAGAGAGCTGGGGGAGCAAGGCCGGAGAGGAGTCGGTAGAAGACAGAAAGACCACCAACCTGCCTGCAGTGAGTGAGTGAAAGGCCCTCGGAGTTAGCCTCGAGTATAAAAGAACGCTCTCCCTGACATTTTATCCTCTTGAATTCCTCTGATCTTCTGTCTTTGGTGGTGAGCGGTCGCGATTTCGTATCTCGCTCTGCTTCGGGATTTCACGGCGAACAGTCGGAGTTAATAGTGCTCCTACACGAGAGGGATTCATTGATGAGCACGTGGACATTTTGTAGCTCTCTTGCACCGGGGACATTGAAAGTCTGGATGATCAGAGGAGGAGCGCAGCTGAATGAACAAGGGCGCACGGAGGCATTTTATCCGCCAGGGCTGGTGCCGCGTCCGGATTGTGCATTCGGGGCCTGGACGATTCCTGACGAGGTTCAAGAGCTGCTCGGAATAAAGTGCCCATGAAACAAACACACATTTTTTACTTTCGTTCTTTTATATTTTCCTTTGTGTGTGTATACGGGTCTGTGTGGGGACGTTCCATTTAGGATATTAGTCTTATCATGCATTACCTTGTTTGCTGACATTTATTTTCACTAGGACGTGCCCGTACGTGCGTGCAAAAAAACATGCGTGCAAACAACAACAACAAAAAACTTTGAAACCACGTGGCAGTAACGACCACAGAACCCCCCCCCTCTATTTACATGAAATGGTTTGGTCCATTCGCAACGACCACAGAACCCCCCCCCCCCCCCTCTATTTACATGAAATGGTTTGGTCCATTCGCAAAGCCAAAGCGAACGGCGAACGGCTAAATCGCCATAGCTCGGTAACTACTTCTCCGATTAATTTCAAACCTTGAAAAGGCACATCCTCGGGTCCCCAGCAATATACCTGGCAAGTTTCAAGTATATCGGACCGGTAGTTGTCGAGAAACAGCGGTCACAGACAAACACACACACACACACACACACACACACACACACACACACACACACACACACACACACAGACACACACACACACAGAGATTACTGGAATTATAGATAGATTAAACCTGTTTATTTGTTGCAATTTGAATTCCGTGTCGGGTTTGAATTAATAATCATCAGGTTCGAAGACGTCGGGTGGAAGACGTCGGGTGGAAGCCATCCAGGTAAGTTCGTCATCCTCCTTTCCCTCGCGTGTAAAGAATACCATCATCATTGGATTGAACGCCTTGGAGTTAAAGCTCGTTTGGTCATCCGTGTCGCCCTGCGGTGTTCACTGCAGGGCACACACACACGACAACTGGTGTCATTGAAGCCCTACTACCACGATTCCATGAGAATGCAGCTACACCAGGAATGATTCGACATGGAATGGAACCTCAACTGAGTACCTCAACCCACAACAACCTCCAGTATTGGTGGCGGACCAACCACTTTACGACATCGCGAAGAAAATGCAATGGACCTTCCCTGACATCTTTGGAGAAGACAAGTTTCTGGTGATGCTGGGAGGGCTCCACATCGAAATGGCTTTGTGGGCCACTATGGGAGATCTCTTACATGGGTCTGGATGGCAAGAAACCCTGGCAAAAGCCAGCATTACTAAGACAGAGGCAGCAGCCAAATCTTTTTTTAAATAATCCGATCCAATGAGAATCAAGTTACCATTGTGGTTCTCAACAGCCTTCTGAAACGAGCCTATGAGGACTGTGGAATCGAGATGACGTTTGAGGATTGGGTCTTGGTAGCTTACAGGGAGAAACCAACAGTGCAATTCTGGCTACTCATTCACAAGTACCAACAATTCATATTCATGTTCATGCGGTCACATCGGGAGCGCAAGTTCAAACTCATGGTCACTACTCTCCAGAAGCATATACCCCTATTATTTGCCCTAGATCACCAGAATTATGCTCGGTGGGTTCCTGTCCTTATCAGAGACCTAGAAGCTCTTCCGGCTATCATCCAGGGGGAGTTTGAAGTGGGGCACTGGATGTTAATTAGAAACAATCGTCGGTTCTCATCCATACCAATTGAGCATGCACATGAGCAGGCCAACAAAAGAATAAAAGAAGTTGGTGGTGTGATTGGTCTCACAAAGCTCCCTGCCAAGTTAGAACGCTGGATTGTGACTGGTCCAGAGATTAGCCGTGTTGTGAACAATTTACTGACGCAAATGACGATGCTGATGATGATGAAGAGATCCCTCATCACGAGGAAAGATGTGCATCTCAGCACCGTTTTCGGTGCCAAGTCACAGACCTGTTGGATATCCTGCTAAGCAGAGGGAATCCCTTTGAGGAGAACAGTGCGGATCTGGTCACGTTAGACAACAAAGTGTGTATCAACGAGTCCGCTGCTGCCTCTGTCCGTATTCTAGAATCTAGGGGACAAGAGCAATATGACAATTTTAGGAAAGATATGTTTGGCTTGAATAACGTACTTCTGACAGCACCGATCAATAAAAACAACTTGGTGCTGTTCCATGAGCAGAAAACTCAAACGAAGACAGCACTTAAGAGGAAAATACAGCACTTCAAAACAACATGCAGAGTTGTATGGACAAGCATTTGTTGTGCTTGAGATCCGAGGTGGAAATCTGGAGGAATTTTTCTACCACAAATCTTCATCATCTCCACCTGCACTGTCTTCTGAAGGATCTCTCAACTCATGTAGCAAGTCAGATCTATTGCCATGCAATATGGAAGCCAGTGCAACTACCGACCCAACAGTATATGAGGAGCTGGTGGCACCGGATGTTTATGGGGTCATCGTTATCGATGGTGGAGCACTGATCCACGCTCTTCCTGGTACAACCGTCCAAGGCAAGTCATTCGATGAATATGTCACCAAGGTTTTCTGCCCAAGGATCCAGCATGACTTGAAAAGAGCAGCGAGAGTGGATATTGTCTGGGATCCGTATCGCACAATGACAATCAAAGGGGCCACAAGGGGGAAACGAGGAACGGGTACACGACAATGCGTGTCTGGTCATGCCAAAGTACCGGGAAAATGGCATAATTTTTTGGTAAATGCAGAAAACAAGAAGGAACTGTTCTCATTCCAGTCAACAAAATTTATGCAAGTACAGTTCCAAGATGACAAATGTGTCTATATAACTTCAGGTGATCAAGTCCTCACTGCAGGGGAAAGTTCAAATTCGAATCGAATCGAAGGGAAGTTCGAATCCCGGTCCTCCTATGGGACCATGCAATCACGAGGAGGCAGACACTCGTGTCCTGGTACATCTCCTTCACGCCCTCCAATATTCCTCACTTGCGATGGTTCATACTGGGGACACAGACGTTGTCGTAATACTTTTAAAGTAATTTCCACCACATCATTGCTGTGAACCCAGCGGCAGAAATTTGGATTTCATTGAAAGCATTGAAAGCTTTCATTACCCGCTAAGCCTGGTGTTGGCTTAGCGGTTAGGGTGCCAGCTTGGGATCCTAGGATCCTGGGTTCGAATCCCGGTTGATCGCTGAATTAACGCCAGGGGGGTTGACTCAGCCTGTCATCCTTCCGAGGTCGGAAAATTGAGTACCAGTTCAATGGTAATTTCCTGTGTGTCGCAAGAGGTGACTAACAGGGTTGGTGGCAGGAAGGGCATCCGGCCATAAAACATTGCTTCAAAAAGGGGACCACGGTGCCCGAAAAAGGCCAACCCCTGCTCTACGGGGAAAATAGCCTCTAAAGGTGGTCTCTCATTGAAAGCAGGAGAAGCAACCAAAATGATCTCCCTCAACACCATCACCTCAAGATTAGGAGTGACAACGTGTCAAGCCATGGCCCTCTTCCATGCGTTCACTGGATCAGACAGCACATCTTCTTTCAAATTCAAGGGTAAGCGATACTGCTTCAAGACGAAGGACAAAGTTCCATCCCTCATGGAAGAATTTGCGACTGTCGCTAGCACCCCGTTTCATATATCACCAAAGCTGAAAGAAGTGGTGATGCAATTTGTCTGCAGGCTGCACGCCAACGAATCTACCACCGATGACAGCAACGTTGACCTCGTTTGAATGAGGGTGTACTGCCATAAGACGAGGGACGTGGAAAGAATGCACCGCTATGAGTGATGCATTGGACCAACATCTCAAAAGGAGTGTTTTCCAAGCGAGCATCTGGACTACAGCTCACGAGCCATTGGCGCCTGTCCAAAACCCCAGCAATCATGGATGTATGGAGAAAGACAGCAAGCTGGTTCCCATTTGGACGACGCTGCCCCTTGCCAAGGATGTCTTCGATCTCGAGGTAAAATGTACTTGCACAAAAACCTGTTCGTCGTGCAAGTGCAAGAAGGCTAACTTGAAATGCACACGTTTGTGCAAGTGCAAATGTGCTAACTATATGACTCAGAACTGTTCCCAAGCCAACAAATAGTGTGTAATTTTTGCAGTGGTTTATAAATAGTTTAGTTCATAAATAGTTTAGTTCATATATATATATATTGTTTAGTTCATGTTCATGGCAAATGTCAGAACTCATCCCAACACTTATTAAACCATGTAACATGTTTAATGATAAATAAACATTTTGCCTCAGTATTGCTGAAAATTCTCTCAAAATAACATGTTTTTTAATGGATTTACACCGATACCGTCAACATGGTGGCCTCCAGAAGCAAAATACGTAGAAATGAAGTTGCTACTCTTCATCACGAAGCTGCCGATATCAAATATGTTCAGATGGGATCATCCGTTCAAAAGTTAGAACAGTTTGAACTTTTCACATTCCTCTCACGGTGGGGTCAGGCACTCCCTATGCCTCCAAGTGCCCCAATGGGGGCTGATCGTTGTCCACTCAGACCAAAAATGTTATTCAGACCGCAACCTTCAAGATGATACCAAAAAGTAAACTTTTGCATCAACTTGAAATGAAAATGAAAAATTGGCAATGCTGGGCACCCCACTACTAAGTGCCCAAGAAACAAACACACATTTTTTTTACTTTCGTTCTTTTATATTTTCCTTCTAGAAAGCATTGAAATTCTAGAAAGCATTGAAATTGGTTTAAAACACCTTTATTCAGTATATTATACTGCTTTATTCCACCAGGTGAGCACCAGGGGTATTGCCCCTATGTTCACTAATTATACACAAAACAAATCTTTTTTAAAAAATGGTTGAGTGAATACCTTACCACCAAATCCACAAAATCCAGTCTCCTTGTAATCCTTGCATAGGTCTGGCTGGTAGTCCCAGCGTACCGTTGCACGAAGATGTTCCGGAGCTCGAATTGGGCCTTTCCTGGTATTGGAACAACTCATTATTTTTTCAATTCCTTGTCACTTTAAAAATGTAATTAATTTTGCAGCAAGTATTAAATGGACATAAAACATTCCAAAGTAGAACGGCACTCGTAGAGCACATTGTCTCACCTTGTGTGCTCATTCTGACCAAAAACACCATCGTTAACTGAACACGCTAACATTATGGCCCATATACCCGTATCATCCATGCACCCTATTATGTCACATACATTACCATTATCAGTAGCTTTATTGATTAATAATTATTGATTGATTATTGGGATATTTAACAACCACTTTTGTGCTCATTAAGGCTAAATTGCATTAATGAAGGTGGATATGAAAAAAAATAATTAACTACTACATTCCCCATGGCTCATAATAATCTGTATGAAGCATCACATTAATCTGTTAAGCGGTTCTGGAGAAGAAGATTTTTTTACAGTTATATTTTCAATCCAATATGCCCACCAGACCACGTGTCCGATGATGTCAGAAATTTAATTCTTCACTCACATCGGGTCTGGTGTTGGCTTAGCGGCTGGGGTGCCGGCTTGTGATCCTAGGATCCTGGGTTCAAATAATAATAATAATAATAATTCATTTATTTTGTATAGCGCTTTTCCAGAAGCCCAAAGGCGCTTTGACAGAGTGGCAAACATAATGCATAACAATACATGAAAACATAATGCATGCATGATGCATAATGCAAACATAATGCATAACAATACATGAAAATCCCGGTTGATCGCTGAATTAACGCCAGGGGGTTGTCTCAGCCTGTCATCCTTCTGAGGTCGGTAAATTGAGTACCAGTTCACTGGTAATTCCCTGTGCAAGAGGCGACTAACAGGGTTGGTGGCAGGAAGGGCATTCGGCCATAAAACATTGCTTCAAAAAGGGGACCACGGTGCCCGAAAAAGGCCAACCCCTGCTCTGTGGGGAAAAATGGCCTCGAAAGGTGGTTCTTGTTCTTCTTACTCACATCGGGTCGTAGATCAGATATGAGGTTTCACATTTTTCGGATAAGGATTTTGATTCATCCAATTATGGCTGGAATACCACTTCACTGACGATGTCATCATTATCACCCTATATATACCATGGGGGAGTTTATGACATATGCCAAGTTTCAATTTTTTTCGTTGAGCGGTTTCAGAGAAAGTGTGGAAAGGGTGGAAATGCGAATGGTTCGGTGGATGTGTGGAGTATCGTTGAGAGAGAGGAAGACAAATGATGAATTGCAAAAGATGATGGGAATAGAGCCTGTGATGGATGCTGTGAAGAGAAACAGTTTGAGATGGTTTGGTCATGTGTTGAGGAAGTATGAAAGTGACTGGTTGAGAGGAGTGATGGAAATGAATGTAGAAGGAAGTAGAGGACGGGGAAGACCGAGAAAGACTTAGCTAAAGGTGGTGGAAGAAGAAATGCGGGCAAGGGGGTTAACAAGGGGAGATGCAGAAAATAGGGCAAAATGGAGAAGATTGTCATGGGGAACGCAAGGCTAAACCCCGCTCTAGCAGGGAAAATGGCCTGTTGTTGTTTTGTTGGTTTCAGAGAAAAAGATGTACAATTTTTTCCCCTTTAACCCAATATGGCCAAACCAAGTGACCGATGGCATTAGCTTCATTAAACCCCCTCCTCCTTCTCGTCTCGGCAAGTAAAACCTCTGTATGCATTGGTTTTTGTGGAATAGTTTATGAATAGTTAGAAGTTTCTTTGTTTTGGTGTCTTGTTGTTGATCTCCGATTGTGGCCAGTTTATAATTGCACAGCTATACTGGAATACCGGTACTGCAAGTTGGTTTATAGCTTTGATTTTGTTAATTGTTGAGAGGGGTGACTTCAGTATTAGTCTTATTCTGTGTAGGTACTCTTTGCTGATTATTTTTTGCATTTTTTGTGCTGTACTAGGGACCTTCTTCTATTCCGAGGTCTGTCTGTTTCTCTGTCTGGGTGTTTTTTGTTTTTTTTTCCTCCCTCTCCCTCTCTCTCTCTCTCCCTCCCTCCCTCCCTCCCTCTCTCTCTCTCTCTCTCTCTCTCTCTCTCCCTCTCTCCCTCTCTCCCTCTCCCTCTCTCTCTCTCTCTCTCTCTCTCCTGCACCGGCTCGTGTCATTGTTGTTTATCATAGTGGTGTGTATGCTCTTATGGTCAGCAAATTAAACGTAATGATCATATAACAAGTGTAGAAATTATGAGCATTAAAGTATAATTTACTTTCGATATTAAAACAATACAAATTGCTCACCTGACCATACCAGAAGAAGCATTTCCCATTGCGGTTTCTTTTGGTTTTACAAACTTTGTGTAGTTGTTTATGCCCCGATAAACGTGGTCAATTTCCTTCCCTTTTAGGTTCTGAAAGGCATAATCATTGAAGTAAAAGAAATTGTTTAAGAACATCATTTCAATCAAATGTCCAAATGTCATTGAGAACTTCATTTCACAAATATTTAAACACACCAAAAAACAATCAAGAATTTTAACATTAAACCAAAGATGAACTAAAAATACAACATTCACAAAAGCCCAAGACAAATATTTATGAAAAAAAATATTTTCAATACACTGTCCATTGCGTTTAATGGACATGCTGCAATTTCTCAGGTCTTCAAGCTGTTTATGCTGTTAAATGGAAGTTTTCAGATTATGTGTTCCAGCATACCTCAATTGCTCCAGTCAGTACCTCGTCAACAGCGAATTGGCAGTGCAGCAGGTATGATTTGTCGACACAGATGACCACTGGGGACTAGATCCAGACTGTATGATAGTGACACGATTCCTAGAGGTCAGAGTTATGAATGGTCATCTACACAACACGACCATTGTGTCCAGGTGCATTGTCTTGGAGGAGCATAGCTTTGGTAATATCCCTCAGTGTTTGTCCTTGATGGCCAGCTGTAATTTTTATTTATCCGTTTCATCAGCCTACACAAAAACGAAAGAGTTTATGCTTTTTACCTCCGCCACCAAAGGTGGATGGAGGTTATGGTTTCACCCCTGTCTGTCAGTTCGTCTGTCTGTCTGTTTGTTTGTTTGTGAACAAAATATCTCAAAAAGTTGTGGACGGATTCGGACGAAATTTGACAGAGAGGTTACGTATGCGACATGGACGAAATGATTAGATTTTGGTGAAGATCTGGATTCGGATTCAGCTAGTAGAATTTTTAAAGTGATTCTTCACCATTGGGAGATGGGGCCAAAAACGATACATAGAGGGATATCTCCAAAAAAGTTATCGATGACTTTGGACGAAACTTGTTGGACAGGTTGTGTTTGTGACAAGGAGGAATCGATTCAATTTTGGTGAAGATGCGGATCCGGATCCAGCTAGTTAACATTTTAAAGTGATTCTTCACCATTGAATGATATGGCCAACCAGGTGGAGGTACGCTCTCTACTGAGTGCCGTTCTAGTTACCTTCGCAAAAGCGGAAGGTTATGTTTTGATCGCTGTGTATTTATTTGTATGTCTGTGTGTGTGTGTGTATGTTATTCGCATAACTCAAAAAGTATTCAACCGAATTGCATGAAATTTGGTGGGATGATTGGTTATTATACGGGACACATTTGATTAGATTTTGGGAGCAATCGGGTCAAAGGTCAAGGTCAAGGTCACGAAAAGGTCAAAATCGTATTTTTGTTGTTCTGTTCCCTACACTCCCATGCCAAGTACAGAACAGTAGCTGCGGCGAAGGTATGCGCTCTACCGAGTGCCCGTTCTAGTTAAATATGTAATTGTCCTGGCAAACTCTCCAGATCTCCTTTACTTATGTGAACCGCAGATGGGATACTAATGTTGGGAGCTGGGTGATTCATGCATCTATCCTGCAGCCATTAAATCATCATTGCCTACAAGTAGGGTATGGGCGCCTCTTACGTTCACACTGGGACTTTGCAAAATATATGTCTTATGCAGCTCTAGCTGGGAAAATGGCCTTAAAATGCCTGTTGTGTTGTTGTTGTATGCAGCACCTATAAACCATTTAATGAGTTAGTCCATAAAATCGAAAGGACAAGGTATCTGTAGAATCTCAAGGCCTCAACATTTTTGGAATCTCCAGCAACGATGCACACACACAAGGTGTGTTGCTCGCACATCACAGACGTGATCTCTGTGATCTCTCTGTCTCTCTCGATCTCTGTTTTTATGGCCTCTTCTCCTCCTTCCTCCATATGCAGCATCAGGCTGAAAGTAGCATCATTGGCTGAGGGTGTGGTTATGCTGCTGATGCAACAATACCCTCTGATGGTGAGGGCAGGAATTTGGCCAGGGTTCCGGTGATAGCTCATCAACTCTTTGCGATATTTAACATCCACCAACTAATACTGGCAGATGAGCTGCTCAGTTTATCGTGCATCTGAGGGATGGCACACGCATTCAAAAATCACCCTGCCTGAGAGACACCCAGCTGACAGTTCGTAGCTGGGCCAAGATTCAAGCTCAGGATAGACAACTCAGGGATGAGTGTGCATACCTCTAGGCCCAGGGGCTAGGTCATCCTGACAGCCCCTCTCTACCCCTATCTAGCTCCCTCTACCCCACAGGAAGCATGCAATCATTCAGTAACCTTTCCTGAATAAACTCCCCAAATCCTCTCAAAAACAGTGGGTTCACAACCTCAGCTGTAGGTTTACATCAGCAGATCCACATCCTCAGCTGTGCCCAGGCAGTCAACCCAGCAATGCAACCTCATCATTAAGGCCGCTGCCATAGGTCACAATGCAACCTATGGCAGCGGCCAGGGGGGTTATGTTATTGTCCTTATTCAAATGTGTAATTCAGAATGCCTCTCCAAAATACCTCTCACTGCATAATTCAAAACACCTCACTGCACTGGAAAACGTGGAGACAGGAAAACTGAACTGTAAAGGGTGGGGGACATGTAATACCCTCTCCTACATGGAGGCAGTTCTACGTGATACACATTTACATAGATAATGTGCGTTCCAGATATCTCCCTCTCCTCTCAAAAACCACTGTTTTTGAGAGGATTCTGGCAGTTTATTCAGGAGAGGTTCCTGAACGATTTGCGTTCCAGATAAACATATATCTCCCTCTCCCCTCTAAGACCACCGGAAAAGATAAAAAACACCCCGATGCACTAATTTGGGTCATGCTGATCCTCTGTATCAAGTGGGGATGTAATTAGCCCAGAACTGTAGAAATAGTGCGACACACTCGCACGCGCGCACGCGCGCGCGCACACACACAAACACACACACACACACACACACACACACACACACACACACACACACACACACACACACACACACACACACACACACACACACACACACACACACACACACATACACACTACAGCAAGGATTCATTCATCATGCTCATCACACATTCTACCATTTACACTTTACCTTGTACATTACTCAGAACATCTATTATGCTTACAACTGAATAGTATGCAGTTATTGTCCCCCGTCGCACAGCGTAGCGAAAGGGGGACTATGGCTTTCCCCTCCGTCCGTGTGTCCGTGCGTGCATGCGGGTGTGCGTGTTTGCGTGCGTGCGTAAGCGAAGGACCGCTTTCGAATTTGGTGTGTGGGTGCAACCCACGTCAAAATCCAAGATGGCCACCGCCATGTATGTCTGATGCCATGTATGTCTGAACCTTGTGAGATTAATATCTTGAAAAATAAGCGAAGTACCAACTTCTAATCTGGTGTGTGGGTGTATCTAGGCATAGGAAGAACGCTATTGAAAATTGGGTCGCCACGTCAAAATCCAAGATGGCCGCCGCCATGTATGTCTGAACCTTGTGAGATGAATATCTTGAAAAATAAGCAAAGTACCAACTTCTAATTTGGTGTGTGGGTGTATCTCGGCATAAGGAAGAACGCTATTGAACATTGGGTCGCCACGTCAAAATCCAAGATGGCCGTCACCATATATATGTCTGAAACTTGTGAGTGAAATATCTCGAAAAAGAAGCGAAGTACCAACTTCTAATCTGGCATGTGGGTGTATCGAGGCACAAGGAAGAACGCTGTTTAAAATTGGGTCGCCACGTCAAAATCCAAGATGGCCGCCGCCATGTATGTCTGAACCTTGCGAGATGAATATCTTGAAAAATAAGTGAAGTACCAACGTCTAATTTGGTGTGTGGGTGTATCCCGGCATAAGGAAGAACGCTATTGAAAATTGGGGCGCCACGTCAAAATCCAAGATGGCCACCACCATATATATGTCTGAACCTTGTGAGCGAAATATCTTGAAAAATAAGCGAAGTACCAACTTCTAATCTGGTGTGTGGGACGTGGGTGTATCTAGGCACAAGAAAGAACGCTGTTTAAAATTGGGTCTCCACGTCAAAATCCAAGATGGACGCCGCCATGTATGTCTGAACCTTGTGAGATGAATATCTCGAAAAATAAGCGAAGTACCAACGTCTAATTTGGTGTGTCGGTGTATCTTGGCATCAGGACGACCGCTATTGAAAAGTGGGTCGCCACGTCAAAATCCAAGATGGCCGCCGCCATGTATGTCTGAACCTTGTGAGATGAATATCTTGAAAGATAAGCGAAGTACCAACGTCTAATGTGGTGTGTGGGTGTACCTCGGCATAAGGAAGAACGCTATTGAAAATTGGGTCGCCACGTCAAAATCCAAGATGGCCGCCACCATATATATGTCTGAACCATGTGAACGAAATATCTCGAAAAATAAGCGAAGTACCAACTTCTAATTGGGTGTGTGGCTGTATCTAGGCACAAGGACGAACGCTATTGAAAATTGGGTCGCCACGTCAAAATCCAAGATGGCCGCCTCCATGTATGTCTGAACCTTGTGAGCGAAATATCATATCATAGCATGTTGTCTGCGTCTTCCACTTTGTCAACTCACATCACGTCCCCGACGGGGGACCTAGGCGTAACGCTTGTTTTATTTAAGGCCTGGCCTCGATGAAGACTATCTAGCCTGTGGCTGGAGCCTTCAACATAAAAAAGCTGTTATTTAAATACAGAAACCGTCTGCAATAATGCATTTCCCACATGATTATACTGTGTCTCCGAATAAGCACTGAAAATGTTTTAAAATTCGCTTATTTACATGTGTCATGACTCATGAGCAATGTATTTACCGTTTTTATTGTATTTAATAAATTCCATTTTGTGTCGTTTTGTGACCTTAAAAAACAATTGTTTTAACCTGCAACCGTAGCTCCTTGTGTTGGTAAACATCTGACTCGTTGTTTTAACCCATTTATTCTGTGCTGTGTCTGGTTACTCTCAATGTACTGATTATTTCACATGCACATGTATCATAGAAGTCATGCTTGTCCAAAAAATGCATTCGCACAACATGGAAATGGAAAAGCCCAACATATATCAAACAATCTGGTGTGAAATTTATTGTTATTGATATTAATTTATAATTCTAAAAAGAGTCCGAATTGTGTTTGGTTTTTCTTTTTCAACTCTATCGCTTTTGGATAAAATTCCTCATGAAACCAATCAAATTATCATTATACATCATTATTTCCCAATAAATCATCAATTAATCTCAGGATGTTTCCACATCTTATTGTATATGTTCGTTTATCCCCAGTTAAGTCAGGTTCTGGATCCAATCAGACGAGTACATGGGCAAGAAAAAATGTGCAAAGAAAGGTTTCAGATCTGAACACATGGGTATCCACACTGCCTGCTGGACTATCTATCCCGTTACTAAATGTAAAGTAGGTAGGCATTATTCAAGATAAATCTGGTACTACAAGTTAGTTTTTGAAAAACTACATGAAACACACATGCACACAAACACCCCCTACCTCCTGGATAATCTGGCTCCTCTCAAAGATAGCTTGAGCATCTCTTTCTTTCTCCGTATCCAATTGATATGTTGCTGTTGCTCCCATGTCTTCTGGTCCACTGGGTTTCTGCCATAGACACGAAATAATAAGCATGATCAGATTGCATGTACAACATTGCATTATCTCAAAGTGATTATTAGCATTTCAAAGTGATCCAGCATCATGACAAAACAAAAGAAGTTATTGAAATATGCATATGCATCATAAAAAGTTCTGAAAATGGCCGCTTTGAATCTATATTCGTGTTATACTTATAATTGCTACATAAAACATATATCCTGTGATAAAGTACAAATTGGGCTTACAATAAAAGCCAGAAAAAAATGAAATATGGTGACATAATTTTATGTGTAATTTGTCCTTTTTACAAACATTACATCATCACATCAAACATTACATTACAGGATTGTGATACAGTTATATAAAAAGAGTGGTTATAAAACTTCCAATTCAAGATTAGACACGACTTACTGCTGAGCGGGTAGACTTGTACGTGACCGTGAACCCTCCATCACCCTCGCTCTCACTGGAACTGGCATGCCGTCTCTCTCTTGCTTCTCTTGCTTCTCGTCTTGTCTATTCAAACAACACAGGAATGCAGATAAGGAAATGACAAATTTTAATTTAAAAGTTACCCTTTTACAAACAACATTATGGTAGATACATTGCCCACCATAAGTATTGAAATAGTGGTCAAATTTGTTATTATTGCTATATACTCAATAAATTTGGATTTGAGGTCAAAAGATGAATATGAGGCAAGAGTGCAGGAGGCCAGCTTTTATTTATTGGTATTTTGATGGATATGTTTTACCAAATGTAGAATAATAGCACTTTTCATGTTTGGTCTCCCCATTTTAGGTAAGCATAAGTTTTGGCACAGATTCACTTAAAGTAAATGAAAGTAGTATTATACTTAATATTTGGTTGCATATCCCTTGCATGCAATAACTACATCGAGCCTGTGACCCATTGACATCACCAAACTCTTGGTATTTCCTTTGAAATGCTTTGCCAAGTCTTTGCTGCAGCCATTTTCAGTTGTTGTTTGTTTTGTGGGGTTTCTGACTTTAGTCTCCTCTCCAGCAAGTGAAATGAATGCCCCATTGGATTTAAATCAGGAGATTGACTTGACCAGTCTAAAACCTTCAACCTTTTTCCCCTGATAAACTCCTTGGTTGTGTTGGCAATGTGTTTTGGGCCATCGTCTTGCTGTATGGTGAAGTGCCGCGCAATGAGTTTGGGGGCATTTTCTTGTACATAGGCATATAAAATGTTTCTGTACACTTCTGAATAAACTGTGCTGCTGCCATCATTAGTTACATCATCAATAAAGATGAGTGAGCCAGTTCCAGAGGCAGCCATACAAGCCCAAGCCATGGAACTACCTCCACCATGCTTCACAGATGATGTAGTATGCTTTGGATCATCCACAGTTCCTTCCTTTCTGCACACTTTCCCCTTTCCATCTTTGGTAAAGGTTTATCTTGGTCTCATCTGTCCATAAAAAATTGTTCCACATCTCTACTATCTCACCTCTGTACTTCTTGGCAAATTATAATCTGGCCTTTCTATTTTTGGTGCTGATGAGGTATGCATCTTGCGGTGTAGCCTTTATAATTCTGCTGTCAAAGTCTTCTGCGAACAGCAGATTGGGATACTTTCACCCCTGCACTTTGGAGATTGTTGGTGATGTCACTGACAGTTGTTTTAAGGTTTTTCTTCACAGCTCTGATGATTTTCTCTCAACAACTGCAATTGTTTTCCTTGGCCGACCTGGCCATTGTCTATTGCTAAGTACACTAGTGGTTTCTTTCGTTTTCAAGATATTCCAAATTGTATTTCCAATGCCCAATGTCTGTGTCAGCTTTGGACATCTGGATTTGTGGAGTTTCTCACATCCTTCCATGCAGATTTTTTTTCTTTTTTGTATTCAGGATCGAGGATCGTGAAAGAGCTAACATTTATCACACAAAAAAATCAAACACATACAAAACATATTTTTGACTCGAAGGTCTCAAGAAACTCATTTTGCAATAAATGTGCGTTTCCCATCAATCGTACACTTTTCAAAATCCAATCTCACCCCTCCCCTCCAAATCTTCCCCATCACTCATCTCTTTCAAATATTCCCCCTTGCCCCTCCCCTCCAAATATTCCCCATCACCCATCCCTTTCAAATCTTCCCCCTTGCCCCTCCCCTCCAAATCTTCCCCATCACCCATCCCTTTCAAATCTCCCCCCTTGCCCCTTCCCTCCTAAACTCCCCCCACTCTTCTTTAACAGTATGGACCTCAAACATCCGGGGCCTTCGCTCAAACTTGACTGATCTCTCCATACAGGTTGCTTCTGACAAACCAGACGTGATCTGCTTAACAGAAACTTTCCTCCTTCATGATGTCTCTGATTCCTTGGTATCTCTCCCAGGTTACTCCCTCCTCCGGTATGATAGACCTGAGCCTCGTCCTGGAGGTGGGGTTGCTATCTTTATAAAAAAAAACTCTCTTCCTCACTCGCCCTGCACTGCCCTCTCTCCACCTCACCCCCAGGAATACCTTTGGCTATGGCTTCCCCTTCGCTCCCGCCTTTTGTTCATATGTGTGTTGTACCGTCCACCAAACAGTGATGACTCCATCTACATCTCGCTGTCTGATAATATGGACCAACTTCTATCTACCCATCCCAACTCTCTCTTCCTCATATGTGGTGATTTCAATTGTCACCATGCCAGTTGGCTGGGTGTGGGTACCTCTCTCACCAGCCATGGCTCTTCAGCAAAGGACTTCTGTGACTCACTGGGACTGACACAATCTGTCAATTTCCCGACCCGGATCTCAGTCAACGGAGCATCTTCTCTTCTGGAATTGGTTATGACTAACTTCCCTGAAAATGTCCGCTGCTCTTCTTCTGCTCCAATCGGCTCATCTGATCATGTGCTTGTTAAAGTGGACATCTCTCTGACCATTCTCAGAGAGCCTCCTCAGCATCGACGAGTCTGGCATTTCACTCAGGCCAACTGGCACGGTCTTCAAGCAGCCATCAATCATCTGGACTGGTCTCCCATCTCTACCGCCTCTGACATCAACTCATCCTGCGAATTCTTCCAAAGTAAATTGCTCTCTCTCATGCACAGATTTATCCCATCTCATCTTCAGTTGTCATAATACCCTTCCTCCCGTCCATGGTACACGGAATCTTGTGGTAAGGCTATTGCCCAGAAACAACTTGCTTTCGTCTCCTGGAAAGCATATCCAACGGAAGGAAATCTCATTTCCTTCACAAAGCCCAAAACAAGTGTGTGTCCACCCTCAGGAGAGCCAGGAAACAATATCTCTCCGTTCTCAGGACCGAACTCTCTTATCTGTCTCCCTCTTACAAATCCTGGTGGCATCTGGTCAAATCTGTTTCTGGTGTTTGTTCCCCCTCCATCTCCCCCCTCACCTCAAATGGCCACACGGCTGACTCCGCACGTGAAAAAGCTGAATGCCTCAACTCTGTGTTTGCCTCTAAATCTTGTGTCCCAAACCCATCCCTCTCTGTACCCAGTCGTACCCAGCTGCTCCTGGACTCTGTGTCCTTTCCTCCTGACAAGGTGGAAAAGTTTCTGTCAGCCCTCGACTCTGATTCTGCAACTGGACCTGACGGCATCAGCCCACGGGTCCTAAAATCCTGTTCTTCCGCTCTTTCACTCACTCTCTCTGTTCTCTTCACCCTCTCTTTTGTTCAAGGTCATCTTCCATCTGCTTGGAAATCTGCCAACATCACCGCTTTGCACAAAAAAGGTGCAAAAACAGATCCCAGCAACTACAGACCAATCAGCCTTCTCCCAATTATCAGCAAAGTCATGGATTCCATCATTGCTTCAGATATGAAATCTTCCCTCTTCTCCAATGGCTTGATCTCTGATCATCAATTTGGTTTCAGACCTGGTCACTCTACTCTGGACATGCTGCTTCTGCTTTCTCAACAATGGATGGAGGTCCTCAATGCCAAACAGGAAATTAGAGCTGTCCCCCTTGACATATCACGTGCCTTCGATACGGTCTGGCACCCCGCTCTGCTCACCAAACTCTCCTCTTTTGGTATCCATGGAAATCTCCACGCATGGCTGGTGGACTTCCTCTCTAATCGTAGTCAACGTGGGGCCCTGAATGGGTTTCTCTCATCTCCTCTTCCTGTTCAGGCTGGAGTTCCCCAAGGCAGTGTTCTGGGCCCTGTGCTATTTCTGGTCTTCATCAATGATCTCTCTGACTTTCTTGAAAATCCTCTCTATCCCTTTGCTGATGACTCTACTCTCTGTCGCTCCATTCTTCATCCCTCAGATCGGCAGTCTGCAGCCTCCTCACTCTCTGCAGACCTGGACAAAATCACAGACTGGGCAAACAAGTGGAACATGTCTTTCAATCCTGACAAATCTCACACTCTTACGATGTCTCTCCAAAAAGACCGACTGGACAACCCTCCCATCCACTTTCTGAATAATCCTCTCCAAGAAGTTCTGTCCCTCAAGCTTTTGGGTCTCACTATCTGCCATGATCTTTCCTGGGAAAACCACATTTCAAATCTGGCCTCCAAAGCCAGTCGCCGACTGGGCATCCTCCGTTGTGCGAAGTCCTTCCTTGGCACACCTGAGCTCCTCACCACATACAAGGCTTTCATCCGCAGCTCAATGGAATACTGCTCTCCCCTCTGGGCTGGTGCTCCTGCCTCACACCTAGCTCGTCTTCATGCTGTTGAAACCAAAGCATTCAGAATCATTGGAATCTCCCGCGATGAAGCTAACTCCAAGGGCCTCTCACTCACTCACCGCAGGCAGGTTGGTGGTCTTTCCGTCTTCTACCGACTCCTCTCTGGCCGTGCCCCCCCAGCTCTCTCTGGGCTCTGTCCCGCAAATATTCCGACAGGTCGCACAAGATCTGCCTGCAACCCTCTTATGGTTAAAACTGCCAAAATCAAGACTCTCTGCTCACCTTCACTCCTTCATTCCTCTTTTCTCCCACCTCTGGAACAAACTCCCTCACACTCTTCAATCCCACTCCACTCTCCAGGTCTTTAAAACAGCTGTTCACCACCATCTCTTATCTTCCCCCATCCAAAACCTTGATCTTTTCTACCCCCGCTAATTTCACCCCAATTCCACTTTTTTGAAATCCCAACTTCTGTCTTGGAAGTCCTTGGTGTCCTTGTGTTTTATACTTCTCCCACCCCCCCCCGCCCCCCCTTCCCACGCCTCCTCCCCCCAAGCCCTCTCCCTCCCACACATCTCCCTGCTCTCAAATGTTGTGTTTGTGTGCTTCCCCTTCTCGTCTTCTGCTCCCTCTTTATATATATTTTGTTTGTCTCTTTGATTTGTTTGTGAAGTAAATGTTAGCTCTTTCACGAGCCTCGATTCAGGATCCAAAAAAAACAAAAAAAAAAAAAACATACAATAAGGGTAGCGGTAGACAAGATGGGGAGAGAAGGGGAAGCACAAACACAACATAACATTTGAGAGCAGGGACATCGGGAGATCTGTGGGAGGGAGAGGGCTTGGGTGGAGGAGGCATGGGAAAGGGTGTGGGGGGTGGCAGAAGTATAAAACACAAGGACACTGCAAGGACTTCCAGGAAAGAAGTTGGTATTTCAAAAAAGTGGATCTGGGGTGAAATTAGCGGGGGTAGAAAAGATCAAGGTTTTGGATGGGGGAAGATAGGAGATGGTGGTGAACAGCTGTTTTAAAGACCTGGAGGGAGGAGTGGGATTGAAGAGAGTGAGGGAGTTTGTTCCAGAGGTGGGAGAAAAAAGAAATGAAGGTGAGGAGAGAGTCTTGATTTTGGCAGTTTAACCATAACAGGGTTGCAGGCAGATCTTGTGCGACCTGTAGGAATATTTGGGGGACAGAGCCCAGAGAGAGCTGGGGGAGCAAAGCTGGAGAGGAGACTGTAGAAGACAGAAAGACCACCAACCTGCCTGCGGTGAGTAAGTGAAAGGCCCTCGGAGTTAGCTTCATCGCGGGAGATTCCAATGATTCTGAAAGCTTTGGGTTCAACAGCGTGAAGCCGAGCTAGGTGTGAGGCAGGAGCACCGGCCCAAAGGGCAGAACAGTATTCCATTAATCTTCGGATGAAAGCCTTGTATGTGGTGAGGAGCCCAGGTGTGCCAAGGAAGGACTTCGCACGACGGAGGATGCCCAGTCGGTGACTGGCTTTGGAGGCCAGATTGGAAATGTGGTTTTCCCAGGAAAGATCATGGCAGACAGTGAGACCCAAAGCTTGAGTGACAGAACTTATTGCAGCGAATTGTTTTGCAAGTAGATGGGAGGGTTGTCCAGTCGGTCTTTTCGGAGAGACACAGAAAGTGTGAGATTTGTCAGGATTGAAAGACATGTTCCACTTGTTTGACCAGTCTTTGATTTTGTCCAGGTCTGCAGAGAGGGAGGAGGCTGCAGACTGCCGATCTGAGGGATGAGGAATGGAGCGACAGAGAGTGGAGTCATCAGCAAAGAGGTAGAGAGGATTTTCAAGAGAGTCAGAGAGATCATTGATGAAGACTAGAAAAAGCACAGGGCCCAGAACACTGCCTTGGGGAACTCCAGCCTGAACAGGAAGGGGAGATGAGAGAAACCCATTCAGGGCCACACGTTGACTACGACTAGAAAGGAAATCCGCAAGCCATGCGTGGAGCTTTCCATGGATACCATAGGAGGAGAGTTGGGTGAGCAGAGCGGGGTGCCAGACCGTATCGAAGGCACGTGATACGTCAAGGGAGACAGCTCTAATTTCCTGTTTGGCATTGAGGACCTCCATCCATTGTTGAGACAGCAGAAGCAGCATGTCCAGAGTAGAGTGACCTGGTCTGAAACCAAATTGATGGTCAGAGATCAAGCCATTGGAGAAGAGGAAGGATTTGATATACGAGGCAATGATAGATTCCATGACTTTGCTGATAATTGGGAGAAGGCTGATTGGTCTGCAGTTGCAAGGATCTGTTTCTGCAGCTTTTTTGTGTAAAGCGGTGATGTTGGCTGATTTCCAAGCTGATGGCAGATGACCTGAGCAAAAGAGAGGGTGAAGAGAACAGAGAGAGGGAGTGAAAGAGCAGCAGAGCAGGATTTTCGGACCCGTGGGCTGATGCCGTCAGGTCCAGTTGCAGAATCAGAGACGAGGGATGACAGAAACTTCTCCAACTTGTCAGGAGAAAAGGACACAGAGTCCAGGAGCAGCTGGGTGCGACTGAGTATGGTGGGTACAGAGGGGGATTGGTTTGGGACACAAGATTTAGAGGCAAACACAGAGGTGAGGCATTCAGCTTTTTCATGAGCAGAGTCAGCTGTGTAACCGTTTAAGGTAAGGGAGGGGATGGAGGGGGAACAAACACCAGAAACAGATTTGACTAGACACCACCAGGATTTGGAAGAGGGATACAGATAAGAGAGTTCGGTCCTGAGAACGGAGAGATATTGTTTCCTGGCTCTCCTGAGGGTGGACACACACTTGTTTTGGGCTTTGTGAAAGGAAATGAGATTTCCTGCCGTTGGATTTGCCTTCCAGGAGGCGAAGGCAAGTTGTTTCTGGGCAACTGCCTCACCACAAGATTCCGTGAACCATGGACGGGAGGAAGGGTATGACAACTGAAGACGAGATGGGATAAATCTGTGCATGAGAGAGAGCAATTGACTTTGGAAGAAATCCCAGGCTGAGTTGATGTCAGAGGCGGTAGAGATGGGAGACCAGTCCAGATGATTGATGGCTGCTTGAAGACCGTGCCAGTTGGCCTGAGTGAAATGCCAGACTTGTCGACGCTGAGGAGGCTCTCTGAGAATGGTCAGAGAGATCTCCACTTTAACAAGCACATGATCAGATGAGCCGATTGGAGCAGAAGAAGAGCAGCAGACATTTGCAGGGAAGTTAGTTATAACCAAGTCTAGAAGAGAAGATGCTCCGTTGACTGAGATCCGGGTCGGGAAATTGACAGATTGTGTCAGTCCCAGTGAGTCGCAGAATTCCTTTGCTGAGGAGCCATGGCTGGTGAGAGAGGTACCCACATCCAGCCAACTGGCATGGTGACAATTGAAATCACCACATATGAGGAAGAGAGAGTTGGGATGAGTCGACAGACGTTGGTCCATATTATCAGACAGCGAGATGTAGATGGAGTCATCACTGTTTGGTGGATGGTACAACACACATATGAACAAAAGGTGGGAGCGAAGGGGAAGCCGTAGCCAGAGGTATTCCTGGGGGTGAGGTGGAGAGAGGTCAGTGCAGGGCGAGTGAGGAAGAGAGTTTTTGATAAAGATAGCAACCCCACCTCCAGGACGAGGCTCAGGTCTATCATACTCGGAGGAGGGATTAACCTCGGAGGAGGGAGTAACCCGGGAGAGATATTAAGGAATCAGAGACATCCTGAAGGAGGAAAGTTTCTGTTAAGCAGATCAAGTCTGGTTTGTCAGAAGCAACCTGTCTGGAGAGATCAGTCATGTTTGAGCGAAGGCCCCGGATGTTTGAGGTCCATACCGTTAATGAAGAGGAAGAGGGAGATTTGTTCAAACTCTGTCAAATTGGATGGGGAGCGTGGGTGAATAGCAATATTCAAATCCACAGGTTCTCAATGGAATAAAAGTCTGGCCTTTGGCTGTGCCACTCAAGGCCCTGCATGTTCTTGTTCTGAGGCTATTCCAGTGTTGCTTTGGCTCTGTGGTTAGGGCCATTGTATTGTTGGAAAGTAAATCTTTGCCGCAGTCTCTGGTCTTTTGCACTCTGAAGGAGGTTCTCCTCAAGGATTTGCCTGTATTTGGCTCAATTAATTTATCCCTCTGTCCTTACAAATCTCCCAGCCCCTGCTGCTGAAAAGCATCCCGATAGCATGATGCTGCCATCACCATGCTTTATGGTAGGGATGGTGTTCGATGGGTGATGAGCTGTGCTCGGTTTCCGCCAGACATAGCACTTTGCATTCAGGCCAAAGAGTTCAATTTTCATCTCATTAAACCACAGAACCGTATGTCTCATGCTTTCAGAGTCTTTCACATTCCTTATTGCAAACTCCAGACATGCTGACGTGCACCTTTTTCTCTCAGGAGTAGCCTACGTCTGGTCACTCTCACAAAAATCCTAGATTTGTGAAGGGCTGCAGAGACTGGAACTCTGGAGTTGGAGATCTATGACTCCTCACAATTCTATCTCAGAATTCTACGCACAGTTCCTTGGATTTCACGGTAGAGTTTCTCCTCTGACATACACTGTCAACTGTGGGATCTTGTACAGAAAGGTGCGTTTCTTTCTAAATCATGTCCAATTAATTGAATTGGCCACAGGTGAACTCCAATCAAGGTGTAGAGACATGTAAAGGATGATCAAAGAAAATTGGATGCACCTGAACTCAATTTTGAGTGTCATCACAAAGGGCTTGAATACTTATTGACTCAAGACATTTCAGCTTTTCATTTTTCATTAATTTGGAAAATTTTCCAAAAACAAAATTCCCCTTTGACATTATGGGGTAAAAAAACCTATCATTGACCTCTAAATAACTCTGAGTTCATTACTATACAAGGCATTCATCTGACATATCATAGAATATGGGTCCTTACTCTGGGCTGAGAGAGCTACTTCCCATCTTGCTTCCCTGGAGATAATCCATTCGAAGACATTCCATGTCATTGGCATATTTCGGTAGTCGGCCACTTCCACTTCTCACCCACCACAAGCACAAATGTGGACTCTCAGATTTCCATCGCCTCAGGACTTGGTCCTTTCGTTCTCTTGTTCCTCCATACTCCCCCAGCCTGCCCAGGTCGCACATGTTGTTCCAGAATCCCAAACCTGGTTACCCTCCCTAAATATAAAAAGAACACTCACCGAACCCTAACACTCCTTCTATTTTCTCATATGTGGAACGGACTTGCTCTCTGTTGTATTCATGTCCATCCCTCTAGTTCATTACCTCATGCTTTCTTTGTTGCATCATACCTAATCCTAAACCGTCAAGAGAGCGCCGCTGATCATAACCTCAATGTTTTCTCATATACCCACCCCTGCCGTCTTCGATTCTTGTTAACATCTGCTTGATCCAAGGCAATGAAAAATGTATTCAAACAGTTGGCTATCACAAAAAGTACCGAAACGTTATGAAAGGCTGTACTATTAACAACATATTTCCTTTTGATAACATCATGATTTCTCAGGACCTGGCTAATCACAATGTCACAATGGCAACGTTCTACCTCAGAGACAACGTCAGTCTGTGAGGCTGTGATAAAAGGTAATCTACCATGTAAAACTGATAATGTAATTCCTGTTGGTCGAGTATTTGGAAATTAAAAATGGTGCACAAAATTCACAATGGTTATCTCACAGAACACTTGTCTTCTACCTTTTTATAGATGAATAATTACTCCAATAACTTTTCTACTACCAAGAATGTACCCCTACCCCCTCAAAACACCAACGAAACACCCTTTTAAACCAAGTCTCAATATCTCATCCTAAAGCCCCGCCTCTCAACCTTTAAAACCCTCCCACATTATTTTTCACGCCCCTTCCATCCCCCAAGCAATTCTTCTGCTATGACGAGTAATGCAGGGAGTGTTGTAGCACGGATGCCCCAAGTACATGATACTCGGACTCAAATAAAATTTTATCCATTTTAAAATGTACTATATATGTAGCCATGCATCATGGGATCATAACATGGATATTAGAAAAACCATACAAAATAATATTTGAGTGACGTCATGGTGTCATGATTAAATGATAACATTTATTCCTTCATTCCATCGATTTATGCAAAGCAGTGTGCAAGAAGGAATCGAATAGCCAAGCAAAGACAAATAAAATTGGGGTCTTAAACATTTATTAAAAAGAACACTCGTGTCCAACGGGCTGTTTAGATTTATGCAGACAAGGATATGTTCTGGGTACTAAGAGTCTGTGCAGGATAAAAATAGCGCAAGGAGAAAGGAGAGCACTGCTCGACATGCTGCACATCCCACAGCTCACCGTTTGGATCATTGGGTTGGAAAGCTGCCGCTTCTTCTCCCGCCGCACCACGGCACTGCCTTCTTCATCGGCACTGCTGTCTGGCTCAGGAAGGATGCAGAATATGTCAGACAATGAGAAATCCATGGAAGCCGCTGCAAACCTTGGCATACAGGAAAAGACAGACGGCTCCAAATAATCCCGTCTGTCCCCGTCCAGTGCTGTTTGTTTTTGTGAAAAGGTAGCAACGTTTGGAAAGGGGAGGGATTAACAGAAAGGAAAAAAAATGGAGGGTGTGAAAATGGGTGTCATCAAAGCACAAAATGAAGGTTGAACATGCGAGGTTAATAGAACGAAGAGGAATACAATTTCATTCAATACGACATTTTCAAAAATTGCAGGAAATTAAAAATAAATGTGGATAGCTGTCGTCACACGTTGGCAACAAAGCAAACTGTGCCAAAACAACTTAGAACTGCAACATTTGGATGGGATAACAATGTGTCTATAGATGCAAACGATACTCACATTTCCTTATGCAATACTGAACTCCAAAATAAAACTACTTCGCATCTCACGAACACAAACATTCCCAATAAAACGATTTGACACATCCATGCATCTATGCAAGCACTCCAAGAATGCTATTTCACGTCTCGTGAACAGGACATAACATGTTGGCGATTGGATGATACAATATTATTGGAAACAAAATGATTTAATATCGCACGTATGTGCATACTCCAAATCAGTAGATATCAGTGTACTTTTGCATGACAATTGACAAACATGATATATATGGGATTTGAACCTGGGTTCCTCAAATTGTGACCCCTGCCTGGATCAGAGGAAAATGGGAGGATTCCAATATAACACCACTGCGCTAGAAGGTCTCGCCACGATCCTATCGTAAGAACAGTCAAGTGGTCAAACCGTTGCCATTGCAATGACTCAAAATGCCCGAGTGATGGAGAGTCAAATATATATATATACATATACAGATACAGATACAGATACAGATATATATATATATATATATACTAGTGAGGTAGCCGTGCTATGCATGGGTGGGACGCCAAAAGCAAACAACCAATGCGGAACCAGTGAACCATGGAACCAATAAATTCCACATTATTGTGCCACCTTCAGTCAAACGTCAGACAATGACAGCAGGTTCCTGAAGGACTTGGGCAAAAAACGTACCCAGACTGAATGGTTCTATCCCCAGTCAATGGCGAATCTGCATATGGCATATCCGCGAATGTCTCGGTTAGAAAGTAGAAACCCTCACGTCATTTCCTCATTCATATTTGAGCTCAATATCTCTATTTTCATTCCAAACAGCATCAATCAAATCATACATTTATACTATGACAAAATACTGTGTTAAATCACGATTGTATTGAAATGTTATCAAACCAAGCCATTGTCATCATGTGTTCACTTCCAGATCCGGGAGCAGGTCCGTGTCGAGTCAATTTCAAAATCAGAATTTTATTGAGGAATTTATGAAACCTCCTACTTACTTTACAACATCCGCTGAGACTGAGGGAGTAGACAAAACTGAGGGAGTAGGGCGGAGCAAGATAGCCCACTCGTGCGAAACAGTGAAGTATCCAATGGACGCGCTCGGCGGCCATTTTAGCAGGCAGGCAGCGTGAGCTTGCGCTCGCCATCCACCATCTCGCAGTTTATCTTATCCATCGCCATCTTATCATATCATATCTTATCCATCTTATCCATAATCTCGCCATCCATCGCAGTTTTATCCATTTCCCAGTGAGTTATGACCATCATCATTTTGTATAGTACAGCCCATAAATCCATAAACATGGATTTCACTCCACCAGCATCCCTTTAACCCTTTGAGGTACATATACATGTACTAATATATCCATTGTAAATGCTTGGAAGGAGCGATTCATGTCTCATCGTGCTTACTAGGACAACTTCTTTCATACTCTGTGATCTGTATGATTTGAACGACAGCCTACATTTATCTATATTTGATCTACATGCAAATATATGGATATTAAAGTTCTTGTTTAATGAAGATCATTAATCTGATTTAATAATGGTTTCATGATATTTGCATGTGATAACATATATTGCACACCTTTATAGAATCTAATGTTCATTCAAGCACATGGCTCTGCAGCAAAACGAAGGAAAATAAACATATTCATTTCTGCTGTCATTTTTTTTTTTTTTTTTTTGTTGTATACAAGATCGAGGCTCGTGAAAGAGCAAACATTAATCACACAAAAAGTCAAACCGACACACAAAACACAAAAAATAAGGGGAGCGGCAGACAAGATGGGGAGCGAGGGGGAAGGACACAAACACAACATTTGAGAGCAGGGACATCGGGAATGTGTGGGAGGGCGAGGGCTTTGGGGTAGGTGGGAGAGGTATAAAACATATGAACACTGCAAGGACTTCCAGGAAAGAAGTTGGAATTTCCAAAAAGTGTATACAACACAACAGCAACATGCATTTTAAGGCCATTTTCCCTGCTATAGCGGGGGTTAGCCTTGCGGTCCCCATGACAATCTTCTCCATCTTGCCCTATTTTCTGCATCTCTCCTTGTTAACCCCCTTGCCCGCATTTCTTCTTCCACCATCTTTGGCCAAGTCTTTCTCGGTCTTCCCCGTCCTCTACTTCCTTCTACATTCATTTCCATCACTCTTCTCAACCAGTCACTTTCATCCTTCCTCAACACATTGTTACGTGGTCCTCCCGGTAACTACCTGGTCTCGGTGACCCCTGGACCGTGAGAGGAACTCCGCCAGAAAGATTTATTATGTATGCGCTTTCGCAACGCAATCAATATGAATTCCAACCAAGAAAAAAACCCCACACCAAGGATCCGGAATAATCAATGATATATTCCCTGAGCAATCAACCATCAACAATCAGCAATCAATAGTGCAAAGATGTAAACTCATCTACATTAACTCTAAGATGGCCATCTTATACATTCCTCACGTGAGCCCCACTCCCGACTCCCTCCGTGGTCAATGTCTCTCACAATGTCTCCGTACTCCTGTAGTTCGATCTCCGCACGTGGGCGGTTGAACGGACCCTTCCTGACGTGCTTTCACCGGGCACGTCCCGTACCGGGAACAACGGCTGCAGCGCGCACCTCCTGGCCAAGCAAAGCGGGTAATGTAAAGCAGGCAAAGCAACACGCGGCTTGCCCAGCGCGCGCGGCCCCAGGTGCGACCCGTACGCGGCCTTGTAGACGGCGAGGCGAACTGTGCCAGCTGCTTGGTTCCGTGCACGAACCCACAGTGACTTGACGTGTCAAAGGGTAGTTACACATCCCGGTAACTCCTCTCGCCAGACGGGCTTTGAAACGCCGATTCTCTTACGTTGCTCAATCGATACCGCTCGCGTCCGAGCTTGGCGAGGAAGAAGAAGAATCGTCGCGTCTCCAGGACCTCGTGTCTTTTCTTCTTCCGTTTCCGGTCTCCTTTTCCTCAGAAGGGCTCCTGACCCTTTAATCACAACAACCTTTAATCGACTACACATTGATAAGCAAAGCCCGGAATAGTAATTCACATAAATATGTAACACTCCCCCCCTTCAAGAAAGAAAGTTTGAACCCAGCGAAAACTTTCTTTGCCGGCCAACTTGGATAAACAAACCAGATAACTCACCCCCCCCCCCCCCCAACTCATCAGTTCCCCCCGGGCACAGTCATCACTTAAAAATAAAGCAACAAAAATTCACATAATCCCCTAGATTAATTCCCTCTGGACCAAGCGTCAACCACTTCTAGTTTCTCTTGAATGACGGTTAAGAGGTGGTGACCAAAGCCCCCAAATTTAAACCTCTCTGTAGCACTTTTTCGGGAGGCCCAGCGGAGTATTCCCTACATGGACGCCTTTAAGAACGGGGAGTTCACGGTTAGTCCTTGCAGGAAAGTTCACTACCTGGACGCCTTTAAGAACGTGGCATTCACGGTTAGTCCGTGTAGGAGCCCCGGCTCGGCGGCTCCCCCGTATATATAGTGCTTCAACTTCTCCAGGCTCCTAACAGTTACGGTGGGACCACTTGTCCCAGCCGTTACCTGACTGGCGGTCTCCTTCTCGGCCAGTGCTCTGACATTCATTTTTTCGGAAGGTGCCGTAACTCTGGGAGCCTCCATAGTAATATCGGCTGCTGCCAACCCCAAAACTACTGCCAAGTTGTCCTCTTCTGTAGACCTCTCGACGCCTACGAAATGCCTTCCCTACTGTTATGGTCCGACCCTCCAAATCCTTACCATTCCAATTCTTCTCTGCCTCCCTGGCGTCTCTTGTGCTTGCAAACGTGCAAAGCCGAACCCTCTTGACCGTTGCGTTTCCCTGTCTTTTACCACCCGCACTTCCACCAGCGGCCCATATCTGTTGAAGACAGAGGTCAGAACTTCTTCCTCTGTGTTGAAGTTCAGTCCCCCTACAAATAACTTGGAACTTTTGTCGCCATCCCGAGCTGGTGGGGTGTTATTTTCCCTGCTGTGCTCTTTACCAACCCTCGGGTTACCATAAATTTGCCCCCCGGCCAAATCATTCCCAATAATCACAGATACTCCCTCTACAGGAAGCGTGGCTTATAAACCGACGGTGACCAGTCCTGACACCAAATCGGATTCCAAATGGATGACATGAAGTGGGGCACTAACACAGCCACCGATCCCTTGTAACCGAACACTATCCCCCGTTGCGGTACTCTTTGACAATGGCAAAATGCCTTCAAGCATTAAGGATTGATGGGCTCCTGTGTCCCTCAAAACCCTAACCGGTCTTGGGTTAGTCAAGTCTCCCTTGAGTGAGACCAACCCCTCATAAATAAATGGTCGGTAACTCTTCTGTGGGCGATTTCTTACGCTTGCCATCGCATTCGGAATGGTAATAGTCGGACTCCGCTCTGGGTCTTCCCTTTTCATGCAGTAACAACTGGACATCAAGTGTCCAGGTTTCTTGCAAAAAGCGCAAGTAGGCCCGGAGGAAAAACTCGTGGTCTGCCTCGGGCCCCCGGAAATATAAGTTTGTCTTGGGCCCGCAGCCCTCTGATTTCGAACAGGTGGGGTATCCGCGTTGTCCCCATAATCCTCTCGAGGCCGCCGCCATGTATTGTCGTTCTCCGCACCTGCTGTTCCCCACCTCCCCTGCGGAGATCTAGGCGAGGAGTTAGGTTCGTGGACCCCTATCCGGTGTGTTAAGGCATAATCATCTGCCATGGTGGCTGCGTCCCACAACTTCGGTACTTTCTTTTCCTGCAGGTACACTTTGATGTCCTCGTGGACACACTGTTGAAATTCCTCCACCAGGATCAAGTCACGCAATGTTTCGAAGTCTTTCCCGACTCCTTTTGACTCACACCACCGATCAAACATGTTTTCTTTCACTCTGGCAAACTCCACATGGGTCTCACTCTCCCTCTTCCTGGCATTCCTGAATTTTTGCCGGTAAGCTTCCGGAACCAACTCATAGGCTTTGAGGATGTGCTTCTTCAATACCTCATAATCTGCACATTGGTCCATTGGTAGCGCCGAATAAATCTCTTGAGCTTTTCCCACAAGCACACTTTGCACTAGTATGGTCCAGTCCTCCTCCGGCCAGTTTAACTGTCGAGCCACTTTCTCAAAGTGTGGAAAAAATTTAGCGACTTCCTTTTCACTGAAGGGAGGAACCAGCCTCACATGTCTGCCCACATCCCAGGTGTTCTGGCGAGGTGTCGACCCCGTCAGCAAGGGTGGTACCTCTCCCCGTTCTCTCATTAACTCCAGCTCCTTGAATTTAATTTCTTGCTGAAGCTCCATGTCACGTTCCTTTAATTCCCTTTCCGCTTTTCTCTCCTCTGCTTCGAGGTCCCTTGCAGCTCTCCTCTCCTCTGCTTTTCTCCCTTCTAACCTTTCCTGGAGTTCTCGTTCCACTCTCCTTTCCTCTGCTTGTTTCTCTTCTCTCCTCTCTTATGCTTTCCTTTCTTCTTCTGCTCTTTCCTTTTCTGCTTTCCTTTCTTCTTCTGCTCTTTCCTTTTCTGCTTTCCTTTCTTCTTCTGCTCTTTCCTTTTCTGCTTTCCTTTCTTCTTCTGCTCTTTCCTTTTCTGCTTTCCTTTCTTCTTCTGCTCTTTCCTTTTCTGCTTTCCTTTCTTCTTCTTTGATCCGTTCCTGGCTCCGTAATTGCAACTCCAGTTTCCGGAGCTCAACGTCTTCTGGTTCTTCGGGTAGCCACTGCCAGGCTAACTCGTCCCATGTTCCTAATCCCACCATAGATTGTATCACCGTGGTCTGCAACTCTGCCTTCCTCACATTAGTTCGGACCTCCAAGTTAAAATGTTTGGCCAATTTCAAGAGGTCCGACTTTAGTAACGCTCGGAACTGTGCCTCACTCGGTGTTACCGCAAAGTTCTGTGCCACAAACGCCATGGTGACTATCGTTAACACCTGTTAACCTTCACCCAAGACTTTACCCCAATTTCCCCAAAAATTTACCAATTAATACTTAATTAATAAATTTTAATTAATAAAAATATTATTTTATTATTTTATACAATTTTAGATCCCGGACGTAGACCCAATTGCGAATCCGCAAATCGTAATTTGGACGAGCCCCCAATTCTGTTACGTGGTCCTCCCGGTAACTACCTGGTCTCGGTGACCCCCGGACCGTGAGAGGAACTCCGCCAGAAAGATTTATTATGTATGCGCTTTCGTAACGCAATCAATATGAATTCCAACCAAGAAAAAAACCCCACACCAAGGATCCGGAATAATCAATGATATATTCCCCGAGCAATCAACCATCAACAATCAGCAATCAATAGTGCAAAGATGTAAACTCATCTACATTAACTCTAAGATGGCCATCTTATACATTCCTCACGTGAGCCCCACTCCCGACTCCCTCCGTGGTCAATGTCTCTCACCATGTCTCCGTACTCCTGTAGTTCGATCTCCGCACGTGGGCGGTTGAACGGACCCTTCCTGACGTGCTTTCACCGGCCACGTCCCGTACCGGGAACAACGGCTGCAGCGCGCACCTCCTGGCCAAGCAAAGCGGGTAATGTAAAGCAGGCAAAGCAACACGCGGCTTGCCCAGCGCGCGCGGCCCCAGGTGCGACCCGTACGCGGCCTTGTAGACAGCGAGGCGAACTGTGCCAGCTGCTTGGTTCCGTGCACGAACCCACAGTGACTTGACGTGTCAAAGGGTAGTTACACGTCCCGGTAACTCCTCTCGCCAGACGGGCTTTGAAACGCCGATTCTCTTACGTTGCTCAATCGATACCGCTCGCGTCCGAGCTTGGCGAGGAAGAAGAAGAATCGTCGCGTCTCCAGGACCTTGTGTCTTTTATTCTTCCGTTTCCGGTCTCCTTTTCCTCAGAAGGGCTCCTGACCCTTTAATCACAACAACCTTTAATCGACTACACATTGACAAGCAAAGCCCGGAATAGTAATTCACATAAATATGTAACAACATGACCAAACCATCTCAACCTGTTCCTCTTGACAGCATCGATCACAGGCTCTATTCCCATCATTTTTCGCAATTCATCATTTGTCTTCCTCTCTCTCAACGACACTCCGCACATCCATCGAACCATTCGCATTTCCACCCTTTCCAACCTTCGTTGCTGCTCTACGTTCATTACCCATGTCTCGCTCCCATAAATCATAACACTTCTCACACATGCGGCATACACCTTTCCCTTCAGCTTCAACGACACTCCCCTCCTCATCAGCACGCCACTCAGTTCCCAAAACTTCTTCCATGCACATCTCACTCTAGCAACCGTTGCCGAATCTGATCCACCTTCTCCATTCAGCATGTCTCCGAGGTAGCAAAATGTTTTCAAACCTTCCAGCTTCACGCCGTCTCCAAGATCCAACTCAACATTTCCTCCATGTGCAGCTCCCTCTGTGCACACCTTACATTTAAATGTAGCTGCCACACTGGTTAATGACCCTCTCAGACCACTACATTTTTGATGAACCCACTCAGCGCACATTGTACATTGAATGGAGTTCACTCCGACACCCTTCCTGCACACAGCACAGGGCCACTTCCCAGTTCTTTCCACCTCACCACATGCTTTACCACTTGCCATCACCTTCATCCTTCCGATATTCACCTTCAGACCTTTTGTCTCCATACATTCCTTCCACTTGTTCAGCTTTTCCTTCAGTCCATCCATACTTTCCGCAATCAACACCAGATCATCTGCATACAACAACTCCCACAGTAAACCCTCCTTTACGTTCTGAGCCAGCACCTCCATCACAGCTACAAATAGAAGTGGACTTAGTACCGACCCCTGATGCACTCCCACCTTCACCTCAAACTCACCACTGTTCCCATCCTTCGTCCTTACAGCTGTGCGCGCTCTTTTGTACATTGCCATCACGACTCTGATCAACCATTCCTCCACTCCTAACTTCCTCATTGCCCATGTCAATACTTTGCGTGGAACCCGATCGAATGCTTTCTCCAGATCAGCAACCCAAGAACCAACTTCTTCCTCTTCTCCATGTACTTCTCCTGCAACTGCCTCACAATAAAAAGCGCGTCTGTCGTTCCTCTTCCTGGCATAAATCCAAACTGCATTTCGTCGATCTTCACTTTCTTCCTTATCCTCCTCTCCAACACCCTTTCCAATACCTTCATTCCATGCTCCAATAACTTTATTGCTCGGTACGAGCCACACTCTGGAGGGTCACCTTTCCCCTTGTATAGAGGGACGAGGGTACTCAGTTCCCAATCCACTGGAATGCGGCCTTCTTTCACCGCCAGATTACAGATCTCTGTCATTCTCTTCACACCCCAACTTCCTGCTGCCTTCAACATATCTCCCACAACTCCCGTCGGCCCTCCCGCTTTTCTACTCTTCATTGCTTTTATGGCTTCCTCAACTTCCTTCTCAGTTATCTTCTCTGCCGGTCCTAAAACTGGGTTACTCTCGATGTTGCCATCCCATTCATTCTCTGTATTCAACAGCATTTCCATATATCTTTTCCATCTTCCTTTAATTCCATCTGGGTCCACAATGATTTGTCCCACTTCATCCTTCAAGCAACTCACCCCCATCACATCACACCTCTCTTTCGCTGTCTGCTTTGCAATCCTGAATACTGCTCTCTGACCCTCTTCCGAATTCAAGCGTTCTCCGAACATTTTCCTACATGCCTCCTGCGCCTTTGCCACCTCTTTCTTTGCAGCCTTCTTGGCTGCCTTATAACTTTCATAATCTGCTGTTTCTGCTCCCGTACCCTTCGCCTTCTGCCACTCCTTGAACTTCTTCCTCTTCTCGTCAATCCTCTTTCCAACTTCATCATCCCACCACCATGCTTCCGAGTGCCTCGGTGGTCCTTTTGTCCATCCACATACCTCACCAACGGCTCCCAACAGACTATCTTTCATTGACATCCAACCACTTTCAAGCTCAACCACATCATCCTCTACCCTACTCAGCCTCTCTTTTAATGCCTCCCTTACTGTCACCTCTTTCAACCTCCACACCTTCATTCTCGGTTGGTATTTCACCCGCCGAGCTCTCCTCGCACCTTTCACCCTTATGTCGCAGACAACCAAGTGGTGCTGTGAAACAGCCTCCTCCCCCGGGATCACCTTTGTGTCCCGGAGGTGCCCCCTATCTCGCCTACGCACCATCAGGTAGTCAACGGTTGTCGTCGTCCCACCTGACGTGTATGTAACAAGCTTATTATCCTCTTTCTGGAACTGAGTATTACAAATCAACAAATCAGCTGCATCAGCAAACTCCAAATTCCTTTCACCTTCTCCATTTCTCACACCATATCCGTAACCCGCATGAACTCCCTCAAAACCATACGTACTCCTTCCCACATGTCCATTTCGGTCTCCTCCTACCACAACAACTTCCTCATCTTTCACGTTTTCCATCAGCTTCTCTATCGCACACCAGAACTTGTCCTTCTCTTCATCGCTCCGACCAACCTGCGGAGCATATCCCGAGATGATGTTCACCAAGAGCTTTCCAATCATCATTTTCACCATCATCAACCGATCACTCACTCTAGTCACACTCACCACACTGTCTACAAACTCCTCAGAAAAAAGGACACCAACACCATTCATGCCCTCCAGGCACCCTTGCCACATAAACTTGTATTTCTGTCCCTGCCTACCCTTCACCATTCTCACACCACTTCCCTTCCATCTCGTCTCTTGCACACAACATATGTCCACTCTTCTTCTGACCAATACTTCCACCACTTCTCCTGATCTCTCTGTCATTGTCCATACATTCCATGTCCCAAACTTCAGAAACCGATCTCCACTTCGGGCTGTACCCTGCCCATATGTAGTTGTAATTGTGGTCACCAAAAAGTGTATCTGGGGTGAATTAGCGGGGGTAGAAAAGATCAAGGTTTTGGACGGGGGAAGATAAGAGATGGTGGTGAACAGCTGTTTTAAAGACCTGGAGGGAGGAGTGGGATTGAAGAGAGTGAGGGAGTTTGTTCCAGAGGTGGGAGAAAAGGGGAATGAAAGAGTGAAGGTGAGCAGAGGGCCTAGATTTTGGCAGTTTAACCATAAGAGGGTTGCTGGCAGATCTTGTGCGACCTGGAGGAATATTTGGGGGACAGAGCACAGAGAGAGCTGGGGGAGCCAGGCCGGAGAGGACTCGGTAGAAGACAGAAAGACCACCGACCTGCCTGCGGTGAGTGAGTGAAAGGCCCTCGGAGTTAACTTCATCGCAGGAGATTCCAATGATTCTGAAAGCTTTGGTTTCAACAGCGTGAAGCCGAGCTAGGTGTGAGGCAGGAGCACCAGCCCAGAGGGGGGAACAGTATTCCATTGAGCTGCGGATGAAAGCCTTGTATGTGCTGAGGAGCTCAGGTGTGCCAAGGAAGGACTTCACACGACCGAGGATGCCCAGTCGGCGACTGGCTTTGGAGGCCAGCTTGGAAATGTGGTTTTCCCAAGAAAGATCATGGCAGATAGTGAGACCCAAAAGCTTGAGTGACAGAACTTCTTGGAGAGGATTATTCAGAAAGTGGATGGGAGGGTTGT
This sequence comes from Myxine glutinosa, assembly GCF_964187855.1. Taxonomy (NCBI): domain Eukaryota; kingdom Metazoa; phylum Chordata; class Myxini; order Myxiniformes; family Myxinidae; genus Myxine; species Myxine glutinosa. The sequence goes on from NC_136267.1 coordinate 109,659,587, forward strand.
CCAGTCGGTCTTTTCGGAGAGACATCGTAAGAGTGTGAGATTTGTCAGGATTGAAAGACATGTTCCACTTGTTTGCCCAGTTTGTGATTTTGTCCAGGTCTGCAGAGAGTGAGGAGGCTGCAGACTGCCGATCTAAGGGATGAGGAATGGAGCGGCAGATAGTGGAGTCATCAGCAAAGAGATAGAGAGGATTTTCCAGAGAGTCGGAGAGATCATTGATGAAGACCAGAAATAGCACAGGGCCCAGAACACTACCTTGGGGAACTCCAGCCAGAACAGGAAGGGGAGATGAGAGAAATCCATTCAGGGCCACACGTTGCCTTCGACCAGAGAGGAAGTCCGCAAGCCATGAGTGGAGGTTTCCGTGGTACCATAGGAGGAGAGTTTGGTGAGCAGAGCTGGGTGCCAGACCGTATCGAAGGCACGTGATATGACAAGTGAGACAGCTCTGATTTCCTGTTTGGCATTGAGGACCTCCATCCATTGTTGAGACAGCAGAAGCAACATGTCCAGAGTAGAATGACCTGGTCTGAATCCAAATTGATGATCAGAGATCAAGCCATTGGAGAAGAGGAAGGATTTGATATCCGAAGCAATGATGGATTCCATGACTTTGTGATAATTGGAAGCAGGCTGATTGGTCTGTCGTTGCAAGGATCTGTTTTTGCACCTTTTTTGTGTAAAGCGGTAATGTTTGCTGATTTCCAAGATGCTGGCAGATGACCTTGAGCAAAAGAGAGGGTGAAAAGAACAGAGAGAGGGTGAGATAGAGCGGCAGAGCAGGATTTTCGGACCCGTGGGCTGATGCCGTCTGGTCCAGTTGCAGAATCAGAGTCGAGGTTTGACAGAAACCTATCCACCTTGTCAGGAGAGAAGGACAAAGAAGGTCATGATGCATTACATACAAGTACATTGTTGGGATAGGATTTAAAATTGTGCAAGACATTGAAATGTCTATGAACACAGAAATGTTTCAATACATGGACATCTGTGCATCTATTACCGACTTAATGTAGTGCAAATAGTTGAAAATAATTTATTCATATCTTTTCGTAAAATGTCATGAGATGCAATGGTCAGCATGGGTACTGCAGGTACTGTAAGTTTAATTTCCACCTGTAAAACGTGTGAAAAATCATTGCAGGCAAGCGTTTAAAAGTACATTTGCCAATGATACATAACTTTTCTTTTTTTCGAGTGAAGTAAATCTTCCAGTGAAGCAGCCCGAATTCCGCTTGCTTGCTAAAATGGCCGCCGTTCTGCTCCATTGCGTACTTCACCGAATTGAACGCGGTTGCGCACGAGTGGCCTATCTTGCTCCGCTCTATGATCTTTGGACAAAACTGAGGGAGTAGTTTTGGGACGGACGGATGGACAAACACTCCTGTTTTATAATATCGATACATGAATATGAATATATATATGAATGATCGTTTTAAGGCCATTTTCCCCGCTAGAGCCTTGGTTAGCCTTGCGGGCCCCATGACAATCATGGTTCCCTGTTTGAGGCAATGTTTTTATGGCCGGATGCCCTTCCTGACACCAACCCTTGGTCACGCTCTTACGATGTGCAGGGATACGGTGTACCTGTTCTAAACCGGGGCAACCGGGGTACACACATTCATCCCAGCAAGCTGGTACTCAATTTGCTGACCTCGGAAGGATGACAGGCTGAGTCAACCCCCCTGGCGTTAATTCAGCGATCAACCGGGATTCGAACCCAGGACCATAGGATCCCAAGCCTGTGCCCTAACCGCTAAGCCAACACCAGGGCTTATAATATCGATACATGGACAAATATTAACTACTTCATTAAACTAGAGAGTGCATTGAACACATTACCTTGTGCAGTGTTCAAGTACATACCTAAATCTAACACAATAATGATGTTAAAGATCGTTTATAAAAAATCCAAAAGTTTAGCGCTATTGAAGCAGCCTTATACATCGCAATTATACATCACCCTACAGAACATGACCAAGTACTGCCAAATGGAAGGGACCGGTGTGTAACTATAATTCACGTACCGGTGTGTGTTTGTTTGCGTGTGTGTGTGTGTGTGTGTGTGTGTGTGTGTTTATTGTGCTACTCCTCCTACAGTTCTGGCCTGATTACACCCAGATGTGCAACATAGCATCAGCATGACCCCAATTAGTGTGTAGGGGGGTTAAAAAAAAACTTTGTCAGTCGTCTTGGAGTGTGGGGGGAGGAGTTGCGGGGGGATGCAAATTATCGATATAAATGTGTATTTTATTATCGATATAATCGTGTAGCACCACCTCCAGGTGGGAGAGGGTATTACAAGTCCACCCTTTACAGTACAGTATTCCTGTCTCCATGTTTTGCAGTGCAGCGAGATGTTTTGAATTATAAACAATGGGCATGTTTTTTTCTTCATGCGTGTAACCCAGGTTATTTTTATTTTATTTTTGTCAGCGAGCTGTCAGTTGCACCATCCAAAAAAAGGTATGTGGCAGAAGAACGTGTAGCATGCTTCGAACAAGATTGCCCGTTGAGCGGATACTCTGCTAGTATAATTAAATTTAAATAAAATAAAGATTCTAAAAGTCGTATAAATAAATTAATTCCGGGTTGACCACTGTTTTACGCAATGTGTGATTACACCACCCGATCAAACACATTATATTAGGTATTTGTGCCTGTTGCTTGTGTCCTTTATGACATCCTAAAAAAACAGCAAATTTCCCCAATGGTTTTCTGTTTTGTTTGTCTGCAAAGCAGGCAGGCAGACTAAATAAATTACCTCACTCCTCTCTGCGCATGTACAAATTGGGACAAATTCTGAGACAATATCGATAAAACGGCAGGTTTGCCTTTCTAGTCACGTTCCGATTCGTGTTCAAAATACAACATTCAATATAAACAAGCTGTTCCTCGATCAGAAATTGACCAGATGGACGGACAGACGGACGGACGGACACAAACCAATTGTTTAACCCCACTTTTTCCTTCGTGCACATGGGGTAACTACAAACCAATAAGAGCACTCATGTTAACAATCAATCCGTAATCTTATAACAATTATTTTATCTCTTGTCTTTTGCAGAACAATTCACTTTAAATGTACTAAGCTGTACCTTAGTTGAGCAATGCAGATAGAATAATATTTAAATTCCTGAAATTAGAAACCAGAAAGAAAAGGTGAAAATCTAAAACCCTGTGCAGATTTGTTACACACAACGGACAGAGAAATGCCTGTACGCAAATTGTGTTTTGTCCGCAAAACTTTGCTAATGCATGGTCTATGTCGATCGATGAAGATTGTACACTGAGAAACAATAACAAAATGGACACAAAGTTTCGTATATATTTTACCTTTCCTTCATGGCCAAATGGGCCTGTTAGCGGGGTGGCTTGGGGTCAATTTTCAAGATTACCGTTACCGGGCGGACAAAAGCGCCATTTTTGGTGTGAGGCTTCCTTAGGGTATATCAGTTGATTTTAGCCGAGGAGCCCTCTCGAAATATGTACGTAACCATGGTAACACAAACAAATCCAAGATGGCTGCCGTTCATGATAAAATACCAATTTTCTTGGGTTGTAGTTGTTAGAGGAAAGCCAAATTGTATCAAAATATTACTTAAATATCAGAACCATGTCCTCAACATGTTCGGTCACCCTCCTGAAATATTAAAGTAAAACATAAAAATCCAAAATGGCCGCCATTTATGCTGAAATAGCAATTTCCTTGGTTTTTAGCGGTCATACGATGGCTAAATTGTACCAAAGTATGATTATATTATACCAGAATATTTTTATTGAAGCCCTATTTTTAAAAAAGATACACAAATAACCTACCACATATGGACAACATGGTTGTTTATTTCCCGTAGGTCTAAAGATCAAAGAAATCAAACTACATAATATTGACTGCAACATCCAAACTAATTGAATTTAAAAGTGATCTAAACTATTTTTTCTCAAGATAGTGCGTTCTTGAGACAAGGGTTTGAACATGGAAATAATGTGAATGTTTTAATTATGCTTTTATCCTAACCTTAATGTGACCCTTGTGGGTATCCGTAGTTATATACCTAATTTAGAGGGCGACATTGTGACTACAGGCTGTCTTTACTATACTGCTAAGCACATGTATGTGCTTATGACTGCATTGTACTGGATGGTGCTGTCATTGTGCACTGTCTGCCGACTACTGCAGTCAGCACGTTCATTGAGTATGCAGACAAGGTGTTCATCCCCTACCTGGTGAAGCAGCTACAGAATGCCACAAGGTTGGATGTTGTGTGGGACACATACATTCCAGACAGTTTGAAGGAATCAACCCGGGAAAAGAGAGGAAAGGGTGTGCGCAGAAAAGTGTCCGGCCAAACCAAGCTTCCAGGCAATTGGATGGACTTCCTCCGTGATCCAAAAAACAAACAGGAGCTATTTGCCTTTCTGACGTCCAAGGTTGCCGAGTTTACCTTTCCATCAGGCAAATCCGTGTACATCACATCAGGTGAATCTGTAGTATCCACAGGCACCATCAACGCCATGCTGAACTGCAACCATGAGGAAGCAGATACGAGGGTCATAGTGCACATCGTGCATGCACTAGAGCAAGATATGAAGACTATTAAAGTGCGCACTGTTGACACAGACGTTGTAGTCATACTTATTGGTACATTTTATGATCTCATGGTCACTCAGCCATTGGTAGACATCTGGGTTGCCTTTGGAATGGGTAAGAATTACAGATTTTACAGTATCAATGCCATATGTGACAGACTTGGGGAAACAAGATCACAAGCTCTACCAGTATTTCATGCCCTTTCTGGATGTGATACCACATCAGCCTTCCAAGGTAAGGGCAAGAAGTCAGCCTGGCAGGCTTGGCAAGCCTATGAAGACATCACAGAAACATTTGTGTTTCTGGCTCGTCACCCCTTTGAGCTTCTTTATACAGACGCTGATCACTTCCAGAAGATCGAGAGACTAATCATCATCTTGTATGATAGAACAAGTCCCTTGAGCTCCGTCAATGAAGCAAGACAGGAACTCTTCTGCCAGAAGAATCGATCAATGGACAGAATACCACCCACACAGGATGCTCTTCTTCAACATGCCCGGCGGGCATTGTACCAAGCCGGAATCTGGACAACCAGCACACAGACACAGCAAGTGGTTCCTTCTCCACAGACATTTGCATGGACCAAGGTGTCAGATGTATGGGTACCATACATCATATCAATGCCAGAGGTTTCCAGAGCATGCAGAGAACTAATCAAATGTGGTTGCAAAGGAGACTGTACCACATGCAAATGTGGCAATGCCAATCTTGTCTGCTCAAAACGTTGTGTTTGCCCATGTATTAAATAGACAAGTAAATAAGAACATTGCAGATGTCTAGATTACTGAGAAAGTAAGGATTTGCACATTGCACACTGAACATTATAATATACTTTTGTTCAACAGAAATCCCCCATGCTCACTACTGAATGACCAAAGTACTTGTACACTCAATTTTTTAAAATTATTTTCTTTAAAAGTTGATGACTGAGGTCAATTATATCATGTAGTGGTTATAAGTTTCATGATTGTGTGGCTACAAATTCCCCTCATCCCAAGTGGGACTGGGAGGTTTTTTTTAGACCAGGAGTATTGTAATATATAAAGCTATATCAATATGCATACAAGTCTTAATCTAAACCTCTCATTGGTTTATAGTGGATACTGATTGTAATGGTAGGCGTGACATCCAATAAGCGACACGCCCAATTCTTGGGCTCGATATTTTGCACTCCTAATGATAATGTTGTATTTCCAGGGTACAATGTTTACAGCTTATCATTCGCAATAATTGATGACCTGGAGTTATAAGCAATGTATTCAAGCCAAAAGCTTTCCCCCCCCCTAACATTGAGGGCGCCCTTCACATGAAATCACTGAATGTCCCTTTAAATTTACTGGTGATATTGTAATATCAAAATACACATTCAGTGTCCTAAAAATTTATATTTTGATACCAATTTTTGCTATCCATGACTTATATAACCCGGGAAATGTGTTTTTAATTACTGGATGGCGGCCATTTTGGATTTTTTGGTTTTACACGAATACGCGTAAAAATTCGTGAGGGCTCCTCGGCTAATATTGATTAATAGGTCAATAGGAGTGTTCATGCCAAATTTGGTGATTTTGTCCACCGTGTAACGGTAATTTTGCTAAGCCACCCTACTATGTAGTTAGACGAATCAAACTCTCATGCACAGCACAATATGCTTCCGTATTTATAATGTGCACCACATTTAATATGGACCAACATATTATCAAATCATATTATCCCTGTGCATCACATCCTGCCCTAATGTTGTGAAGCTTCCGAGGAGGAATTGCAAACTGTGACCGCAATGGAGACAGATATCGATTTGCAATTCGCCATCACCCTACAAGCCATTGCTTCCTGCAACATGTAAAGGAATACACCGATCTCCTCTTACAGTGAATGCACCGATTCTGAATCAACTGTCGTGTTTTAGTTAATTACTTATTTGACAGGATTTTGGTGCGCATATGAAGGAGGTAGACCAAACTATTGCCCTCAAGGATTGTGGGTTTGCAGCTTATGAGAGGGCAAATGTGTTTATAGCAGATTTGCTGCATTTCAAAGCGAGTGCAACGAGCAGTGACCACACATTATTGAGGTGCTTCAAATGCCCCTCTACAATGTTTCTTACTTCTTAAAAATAAATATGCAAGTTGTGCTTTAAGCTCCCCTTGAAGTAGGTAGTGTTTATTACAACTAAATGCAATTCACACCAAATGTGAATGTACTTTGCCAGACTACAAAACTTCTGTGCACTGAAAAGGCAATTTTTGACATCCAATCAGATTGATGGTTGAGCATGCTTTAATAGCAAACAATTTGTAGGTATTATCTATATTATAATAGCCGGCGAAGCCGGTGTTGTCAATGAACGCGTACGTATTATGTTGAAAACCTGATTATGCCTTGGCTCGAGAATTCCGAACGCAGTGGAGGCCGCCATCTTGCGGATGCGGAAGTATGCATAACAAATTTAAAACGTTCATTAGGAGTTTTTTTCACCCGTCATTGTTTGATTCACAATCTTATGCACCTCCAATGTATTATTAAAATACTTTAAGACCAACATCGGCCCGCACGGGCCTGGTTATCTTCAACGAAACGCGCCACCAAACACCGGACCCAATGAGAGTCGAGCATTTGCAAAAAATATTTCTAAAATGAAATCACTCAATGGTGGCCGCCATCGACCGGATGCAGAAGTTTGCATAAAACAATTGCGAAAAAGTTCAATAGGAGTTTGTTTCACACGTCGTTCTTTGATTCACAATCTAATGAAACCTCTAATTAGTAATTAAAATACGTGAAGACCAACCTCGTTATCTTCAACGAAAATCGTCATCAAACACCAGAACCAATGAGATTCGAGCATTTGAAAAAATATTATTACGCGTTTCGGAGGGTGAAAACGGCGTCAAATATTCTAACATTGACGAAGAATTATTTTTTAGAAATCTCGCGGCCGTATGGGATAGTTTTTCACGGCCAGAAATATGGTATAAGCGGTTTACATATTTAGTTTAGAAATACGGATAGTTTTTCACGGCCGGAAATATCCGAAGTTGAGACGGAATTCACCGAATTAATCACTGCAAGCTAACGTCTTCTGGTGGAGGAAGCTGCCGTGCCCGGAAAAAACCAGTCCTGCCAGCGACTGAAGTTAGAAGACTACACACATACTGTGAAAACGTATGTTAAGCCCAGTTAAAATTTCTTAAAATAGGCCTTAAGCTAGCACATCGTATCGTTACATCCTTAAGCTTCTTGTGACATTTATTGTATGCAGGTATTGGGGAGGACTGTCTGCTCTTCTCTTTTACCAAGTCTTACCAGGTACGGTACCTACTACACCTACCTACTACCAACTACCTAACCTACTGATACCATAGTGATGGGTAAAATAGTGGCAAGAGGCTTTGGCTTCGCCGGCTCATTGCGGCTTTGCAGTCGGTACTAGTAGGCGAAGGTGATTCTGTCTGTCTGTCTGTCTGTCTGTCTGTCTGGGGGTGTGGCTTACTCCGTTTACAGAGTAGCTCCACCAATTCTTGGAGAGGCTTCATGTAAACAAATATTCACCATTTTATTAACTCGAATAGCTTAGAGGCCTATTTAGTTAGGCCCGTGCTGTCTTTCTCTCTCACACAGGTTTATTTAAACTCTAATTCGATATATCATTTCATTTTTCACAGTCGCTAACATAGTTTTAGACTCGGTTGAAAAAAAACGGGAAGAGAATCCTATGAAAGTTTCCGTTTATAGAACGAAATGATTTCTCAAAGGTCTGTAAAATAAAGCCCATTCATTGAGTCACCCTCACGATTTTATCTCGAATTCACCATCTGATTTAATTTTTATCGATGGTTTTAGACTCGGTGTCAGAAATAATTGAGAACATTCACGCACACACCGGGAAATGCCGAGATATTTTTTTTTAAATCGCGCCACGATGATACATGAAAGTACTTCCATTTCCAAAATGAATGAGACGGGAGAGGAGCGAGGAGCGAGGAGTTGGAGAGTGAGGAGCGAGGAGTTGGAGAGTGAGGAGCGAGGAGTTGGAGAGTGAGGAGCGAGGAGTTGGAGAGTGAGGAGCGAGGAGTTGGAGAGTGAGGAGCGAGGAGTTGGAGAGTGAGGAGCGAGGGGTTGGAGAGTGAGGAGCGAGGGGTTGGAGAGCGAGGGGTTGGAGAGTGAGGAGTGAGGAGCGAGGGGTTGGAGAGCGAGGGGTTAGAGAGCGAGGGATTAGAGAGCGAGGGGTTAGAGAGCGAGGGGTTAGAGAGTGAGGGGTTAGAGAGCGAGGAGCTAGGGGTTGGAGAGGAGCGAGAAATTGGAGAGGAGCGAGGAGTTGGAGAGTGAGGAGCGAGGAGTTGGAGAGTGAGGGGCGAGGGGCGAGGGGTTGGAGAGTGAGGAGCAAGGGGTTGGAGAGCGAGGGGTTGGAGAGCGAGGGGTTGGAGAACAAGGAGCTATGGGTTGGAGAACAAGGAGCTAGGGGTTGGAGAACAAGGAGCTAGGGGTTGGAGAACAAGGAGCTAGGGGTTGGAGAACAAGGAGCTAGGGGTTGGAGAACAAGGAGCTAGGGGTTGGAGAACGAGGAGCTAGGGGTTGGAGAGCGAGGAGCTAGGGGTTGGAGAGCGAGGAGCTAGGGGATGGAGTGCGAGGAGCTAGGGGTTGGAGAGCGAGGAGCTAGGGGTTGGAGAGCGAGGAGCTAGGGGTTGGAGAGCGAGGAGCTAGGGGTTGGAGAGCGAGGAGCGAGGGGTTGGAGAGCGAGGAGCAAGGGGTTGGAGAGCGAGGTGTGAGGGGTTGGAGAGCGAGGAGTGAGGGGTTGGAGAGCGAGGAGCTAGGGGTTGGAGCAAGGAGCTAGGGGTTGGAGAGCGAGGAGCTAGGGGTTGGAGAGCGAGGAGCTAGGGGTTGGAGAGCGAGGAGCGAGGGGTTGGAGAGCGAGGAGCTAGGGGTTGGAGAGCGAGGAGCTAGGGGTTGGAGAGCGAGGAGCTAGGGGTTGGAGAGCAAGGAGCTAGGGGTTGGAGAGCGAGGAGCTAGGGGTTGGGGATTGAGGAGCTAGGGGTTGGAGAGTGAGGGGCTCGGGGTTGGAGAGGAGTGAGGGGTTGGAGAGTGAGGAGAAAGTGGTTGGAGAACGAGGAGTTGGAGAGTGAGGAGCTTGGGGTTGGAGAATGAGGAGCTAGGGGTTGGTGAGTGAGGAGCTAGGGGTTGGAGAGTGAGGAGAGATTGGAGAGGAGAGTGAGGAGCGATTGGAGGGGAGTGTGAGGAATTGGAGAGGAGTGTGAGGGATTGTAGAGGAGTGTGAGGGATTGGAGAGGAGTGTGAGGGATTGGAGAGGAGTGTGAGAAAGTATTGCAGAGGAGTGTGAGGAGGTATTGGAGGGGAGTGTGAGGAGGAGTGGGATTGGAGAGGCGTGAGGGTGGAGAGAGGAGAGTGTCAGGTGGAGAGGAGTGAGGGGTCACATATTATGTGAAATAAATAAATTGTGTTCATTACACCATTTCTGGATCTGATGAATTGCCAGTAACTATTTTGTAAAATTTAATGTGCAGCATCTAAATCAAGATGACCAAATGTCACACACGTCCATGCCCGTGGGATTCCCAAGGGTGACCCCACCAGTATATTATATTATACAATGGCTGCACATACAATGTATCCTTCATGTACCGCTCAACATGGTCGTGTAACTGTACCTGAGATTAAAATTGTTCTTCACTCAGGCATTCTGTCATCAAAAGGATCATCTTGATACATTTCACCATGGATTTGCCAACTACCGGGTGACCCCCAAAAATGGACATCTTTAGTCGAACATCCTCTGTCATACTAAAGGCAGTGTCTTGTCTTGTCAGGTGGTGTTGGGATTCAGGTTAATAGCGTATAATGTTAGGATTCAGGTTAATAGAGTATGAGTGAGGGTTCAGGTTACATTAATAGGGTATGATGTTAGGGTTCAGGTTAATATAGTATGAGTGAGGGTTCAGGTTACATTAATAGGGTATGATGTTGGGGTTCAGGTTAATAAGGTATGGTGTTGGGATTCTGGTTAATAACGTATGAGTAAGGGCTCAGGTTAACAGGGTATTTGTAGAGAGGGACAAGTTCTGGTGTGCAATAGAGAAGCTGATGGAAAACGTGAAAGATGAGGAAGTTGATGTGGTAGGAAGACACCTAAATGGACATGTGGGAAGGAGTATAGACGGTTTTGAGGGAGTTCATGGGGGTTACGGATATGGTGTGAGAAATGGAGAAGGTGAAAGGATTTTGGAGTTTGCTGATGGAGCTGATTTGTTGATTTGTAATACTCAGTTCCAGAAAGGGGATAATAAGCTTGTTACATACACGGCAGGTGGGTCGACGACAACCGTTGATTACCTGATGGTGCGTAGGCGAGATAGGGGGCACCTCCGGGACACAAAGGTGATCCCGGGGGAGGAGGCTGTTTCACAGCACCACTTGGTTGTCTGCGACATAAGGGTGAAAGGTGCGAGGAGAGCTCGGCGGGTGAAGTACCAACCGAGAATGAAGGTGTGGAGGTTGAAAGTGGTGATAGTAAGGGAGGCATTAAAAGAGAGGCTGAGTAGGATAGAGGATGATGTGGTTGAGCTTGAACGTGGTTGGATGTCAATGAAAGATAGTCTGTTGGGAGCCGTTGGTCAGGTATGTGGATGAACAAAAGGACCACCGAGGCACTCGGAAACATGGTGGTGGGATGACGAAGTTGGAAAGAGGATTGACGAGAAGAGGAAGAAGTTCAAGGATGGCAGAAGGAGATGGGTACGGGGGCAGAAGAGGCAGAGCATGAAAGATATAAGGCAGCCAAGACGGCTGCAAAGAAAGAGGTAGCAAAGGCGCAGGAAGCATGTAGGAAAATGTTCGGAGAACGCTTGGATTCGGTTGAGGGTCAGAGAGCAGTATTCAGGATTGCAAAGCAGATAGCGAAAGAGAGGTGTGATGTGATGGGGGTGAGTTGCTTGAAGGATGAAGTGGGACAAATCGTTGTGGACCCAGATGGAATTAAAGGAAGATGGAAGAGATATATGGAAATGCTGTTGAATGCAGAGAATGAATGGGATGGCAACATAGAGAGTAACCCAGTTTTAGGACAGGCAGAGAAGATAACTGAGAAGGAAGTTGAGGAAGCGATAAAAGCAATGAAGAGTAGAAACTCAGGAGGGCCGACGGGAGTTGTGGGAGATATGTTGAAGGCAGCGGGAAGTTGGGGTGTGAGGAGAATGACAGAGATCTGTAATCTGGTGGTGAAAGAAGGCCGCATTCCAGTGGTTGGGAACTGAGTACCCTCGTCCCTCTATACAAGGGGAAAGGTGACCCTCTGGAGTGTGGCTCGTACCGAGCGATAAAGTTATTGGAGCATGGAATGAAGGTATTGGAAAGGCTGTTGGAGAGGAGGATAAGGAAGAAAGTGAAGATCGACGAAATGCAGTTTGGATTTATACCAGGAAGAGGAACGACAGACGCGCTTTTTATTGTGAGGCAGTTGCAGGAGAAGTCCATGGAGAAGAGGACGAAGTTGTTTCTTGGGTTTGTTGATCTGGAGAAAGCATTCGATAGGGTTCCAAGCGAAGTAGTGACATGGGTATTGAGGAAGTTAGGAGTGGAGGAATGGTTGATCAGAGTTGTGATGGCAATGTGCGAGAGAGCGGGCACAGCTGTAAGGACGAAGGACAGGAACAGTGGTGAGTTTGAGGTGAAGGTGGGAGTGCATCAGGGGTCGGTACTAAGTCCACTACTATTCGTAGCTGTGATGGAGGTGCTGGCTCGGAATGTAAAGGAGGGTTTACCATGGGAGTTGTTGTATGCAGATGATCTGGTGTTGATTGGGGAAAGTATGGATGGACTGAAGGAGAAGATGAACAAGTGGAAGGAATGTATGGAGACAAAAGGTCTGAAAGTGAATATAGGAAAGACGAAGGTGATGGCAAGTGGTAAAGCATGTGGTGAGGTGGAAAGAACTGGGAAGTGGCCCTGTGCTGTGTGCAAGAAGGGTGTCGGAGTGAACTCCATTCAATGTACAATGTGCGCTGAGTGGGTTCATCAAAAATGTAGTGGTCTGAGAGGGTCATTAACCAGTGTGGCAGCTACATTCAAATGTAAGGTGTGCACAGAGGGAGCTGCACATGGAGGAAATGTTGAGTTGGATCTTGGAGAGGGCGTGAAGCTGGAAGGTGTGAAAACCGAGGAGACATGTTGAATGGAGAAGGTAGATCAGATTCGGCAACGGTTGCTAGAGTGAGATGTGCATGGAAGAAGTTTTGGGAACTGAGTGGCGTGCTGATGAGGAGGCGAGTGTCGTTGAAGCTGAAGGGAAAGGTGTATGCTGCATGTGTGAGAAGTGTTCTGATTTATGGGAGCGAGACATGGGTAATGAACGTAGAGCAGCAACGAAGGCTGGAAAGGGTGGAAATGCGAATGGTTCGGTGGATGTGCGGAGTATCTTTGAGAGAGAGGAAGACAAATGATGAATTGTGAAAGATAATGGGAATAGAGCCTGTGATTGATGCTGTGAAGAGAAACAGGTTGAGATGGTTTGGTCATGTGTTGAGGAAGGATGAAAGTGACTGGTTGAGAAGAGTGATGGAAATGAATGTGGAAGGAAGTACAGGATGGGGAAGACAGAGAAAGACTTGGCTAAAGATGGTCGAAGAAGAAATGCGGACAAGGGGGTTAACAAGTAGAGATGCAGAAAATAGGGCAAAATGGAGAAGATTGTCATGGGGACCGCAAGGCTAACCCCGGCTCTCGCAGGGAAAATGTCCTTAAAATGCCTGTTGTTGTTGTTTGTTTGGGTTAAAGTTAATTGGGTACAGTGTTCGGGTTCAGGTTAATAGGGTACAGTGTTAGAGTTCAGGTTAATAGGATACAGTGTTAGGGTTCAGGTTAATATGGTACAGTGCTCGGGTTCAGGTTAATAAGGTGCAGTGTTAGGGTTCAGGTTAATAGGGTGCAGTGTTAGGTTTTAGGTTAACAGGGTAGGTAGGCTACAGTGTTAGGGTTCAGGTTAATAGGGTACAGTGTTAGGGTTCAGGTTAATAGGGTATGATGTTAGGGTTCAGGTTAATGGGGTATTAGTAAGGGTTCCATTTAATAGGGTGCAGTGTTGGGGTTCAGGTTAATAGGATATGATGTTAAGGTTCAGGTTAATAGGGTATGATGTTCGGGTTCAGGGTAATAGGGTGTGATGTTAGGGTTCAGGTTAGTAGGGTATGATGTTAGGGTTCAGGTTAATAGGGTATGATGTTATGGTTCAGGTTAATAGGGTATGATGTTAGGGTTCAGGTTAATAGGGTACTGTATGATGTTAGGGTTCAGGTTAATAGGGTACTGTATGATGTTAGGGTTCAGGTTAATAGGGTATGATGTTGAGGTTCAGGTTAATAGGGTACTGTATGATGTTGGGGTTCAGGTTAATATGGTGTGATGTTAGGGTTCAGGTTAATAGGGTATGATGTTGAGGTTCAGGTTAATAGGGTACTGTATGATGTTGGGGTTCAGGTTAATATGGTGTGATGTTAGGGTTGAGGTTAATAGTGTATGATGTTCGGGTTCAGGTTAATAGGGTATTAGTAAGGGTTCCGTTTAATGAAGTACAGTGTTGGGGTTCAGGTTAATAATAATAGTGTAATTACAGTTCGTGTTTAATTGGGTTAATTCCCCCAACCGCAAACACCAGATTCTTTTACAACCAGTGAAACGAAATGTAAAGTCGGATGTCCAGTGAAACGAAACGTACAGTATTTTAAACTTCCGGAAGGTAAATTGTATCTTCATTTGAATCCTGTGTGACATTTTAATTTCACTTACAGTTACAGTTACACCCGGATCGCCTCACGGGTTAAACAAGTTTCCATATTCCATGGAGTTAGTTGCTCGTTTGATGTTTGCAGATTACCGTGAGGTGATGAGCGATATCTAGCGGCCATGACGGAGTTTGTAAATCATGTGCAATGTGCATGCACGATAATCACGTGAGGTGAGGAGATGAACACGGGGAACTGGGGGGTACGAGGGATTGGGGGGGCACATAGAGTCAACATATAATTGTATGGAGGGACACGAGGATCACATATTCCTATTCGTGAGGCAAGTCCGATCCCGAAAAGATGGTGACAGTGAAACTGCCGGTGTAGTCGTGCACCACGGAGTACGATTACCTTTATCGGAGCCCGAAGCCCTCCGCTTTCTCGTCGCGACCCTCTTTGGGCCCTTTTTGAAAGTAAACGAGCAAGCTGTGTTTTCCCGACCGGAATCCGCCATCACCAGCACCTCACCGCCTCGCCGTTTCTCCAATGCAGTTTCGTTACCGGTATTGTTGTTGTTTTGCCGGTTGAAATCCAGACCTGCGAAGTGAAACGCACCGGACGTATCGAACAGGGAAACATCAAGGGAAATGCCGTGAAAGAAACAGAAAATACTACAATAAACGGGTGGAGATTTCAGACATTCAGAGGTGTTTTCGGAACGATACAAATTCAAATCCCGTAGTGTTTTTATCTTTAGGCCAGATAAAAAAAATGAGTTGGTGATCGTCCTTTTTTCTCAAAAGTTCGGGTAGGGAGGGAGGTTTTTATTTTTATTTTTTATTTTTTTTTCCTACTTTCCATTGAGTTTTGTTGACATGGAAAATATGAAATAAAGACTCCTTTCTCCTCAAAATGATTTAATTTCTTCATTCATCTCACAGATTTACAGACATTGCCCAAATCTCTATGAAACACAGTGTTTGTGTGATTTTGGATGATGTTGAATGTCCTAGCTGAGCTTGGTAGTGAAAGGGCAAGACACCTGTACATGTATATACACCATGACATCGGAAAAACAGATAAACACCATGCCCTTGGCACCTTGAAACTATCGAGCATGTTGAACAAGGTTTCTGCCACGCTTTGGTACTGGCTTTGCAGTACAAATGTTACATTGAGGGTGTTGCCCTGCCTTTTCAACCAAATTCTCCTCAGTACCACAGTGGATGCAGAGCATTTCATAGCCAGCAGAGTCGTACGCTAGTTCTATAGGGGAAGCACAGTTCAGATTGGTTCAGACAGTTTTTGTGTTTCCTTGTTTTTATATCGTTCCCTGGTATGGTGTGTACCCCAGTTTAGAATAGGTACACCGTATCCCTGCGCATCGTAAGAGGCGACCAAAGGTTGGCGTCAGGAAGGGCATCCGGCCATAAAAAACATTGCCTCAAACAGGGAACCATGATTGTCATGGGCCCCGCAAGGCTAACCCCTGCTCTAGCGGGGAAAAATGGCCTTAAAACGATCATTCATTCATTCATTCATTCATTCATTCAATCACGGCTATATTTGATCAGAAACTGTATCTTACTCACCACATGAGATATTATTCCTCTAATTTTGTTGGTGGAAATCACCTGATATGTTTTTCAAACTTTGGAGTTATGTTCAATTTTGATATTACTAAGAAGAGATATACATTATAGTCACAAGAGAATGTATTCTGAGGTGTTTTTAATTGATATTTTCATGAATCTATATCTTTTTCATTTGATGTAAATGTGTTTATCCAAAATGGTGAGCAAAAATATGATGGGGATTGTAACATCCAACTCGATATTGCACGCAAACCAGTCCTTCACCGTCTTGGAAGAGCCCTCACGGGCTATTGATGCGATCACAATAGGCATTTCAAGCCGATTCTATCACGAATCGATACAGATTTCAGCGGGAAAAATCTCACACAATAGCCGCCATGAATGGCTAACGTAAAATGGGTGAAGTTGCCTGAGGCACTTGCGACCGTCTGCGCAGCATGCACTGCGCAGCACGCACTGCGCATGCGGTGCAGAACGGCGCCAAATTTGACTGTGAAAAGCTCGTTTTTGAATGATTTTTTTCAAAATAAAAAATAAAAAAAGTTTCGGGTCGGGTGTGTTTCGTAGGGTCGGGCGGGGACGATCACCAACTCATTTTTTTTTTCTGGCCTTATGTTGAAAGAAAACCAGAAAGAGGGAGCATTGATTGATGAATGATGGGTCGTCGTCGAGGGAGGCCTCGCAAGGGGGTTACACTGGGTACTACCAACATGTATGTGAAATTTGGTGGAGATCGGACTATATATATCTATAAATCAAGATCGTCCATGTTTTTTTTCTGTTTTTCAAATGTACGTGTGTATATTCACACACACACACACACACACACACACACACACACACACACACACACACGACCCCCCTCTGATTGCTGAAATTGGTATTCCCAAACGATCTTTTGGCGCTAAAGACTAGTCGATCGCAAACCAAAAATATAACTTTTTAAAGTCCCCTACAGTTTCTATCACCATGTAGTTTGATCAGGTTGTTCCAAAAAGACATGAACAACTTTGGTTGTTAATATATGTAGTACCACAAATGATACAACGATACCCTTTGGTTCTTATGATACTAAAGCTCATAAAGTATTCTTTATTTTCCGGTCTGGTGGTTTAATATAAAAGAAAATGGCGAGTCCACAGCAGAAAGCTCAGTGCGTCGAATGGTTCATCGAGATGAGACCAGACAGGCAAGTTCACTGTAATTTCAGAGGTTTAAAGAGACTAGAAGTTATCAGAAATAGAAAAGTACCAGTCGACCAAGCAAAAGTGAAGCAGACATTGAACAAGTGCGTGAGGAATCATTTAATCCGACAGAGCATCCAGAGAACTGGGACTACCAACCACCACTGTACACAGGACTTTTCATAAAAGACTGAAGCTTTATCCCTATAAGGTGCAGATTCTGTAGGAACTCAAACCAGATGACGGATCCAAACACAAGGCGTTTGCCTTACAAATGCTCAGCCGCATAGAGGATGACGAAGATTACCTGAAAAAGGTCATGTTCACAGACGAAGCTTGCCTTCATGTATCGGGGAAGGTCAACTGGCACAATGTGAGGATCTGGAGCTCTGAAAAAACCCCACATGACCATTGAACACATATGCGACAGTCCAGTGTGGTGGTGTGGCCTTCTCCATGACCGCTTGGTGGGTCCATTTTTCTTTGCGGAGGAAACAGTGACCTCAACAATTTCCATGAACATGTTATGTTGGAAGGATTCACCTTCCCACAGATTGAAGACCTGCAACCCGATATAATTTTTCAACACGACGGCGCTCCCCCTCATTGGGCCTAAGTCGTTCGAGATGTCCTGAATGAAAGAAATACCAGGTCGCTGGATTGGCTGAGAGGGACGAACCGCCTGACCCCCACGATCACCAGACATAATCCCCCTGGATTTTTTTCCCGTGGGGTTTGTCAAAGATGTCTGCAACACCAAGGTGGCAAACCTGCAGGATCGTAGTTCTCGGATCACAGCTGCATGCGCACTTGTGGACGCAAACATGCTGAAACAAACATGGAAAGAACTCGTGTACCGCCTTGATGTCCTACGGGTGACAAATGTAGCTCACATTGAAGTGTATTGATGGTGTGCACAAAACTATATTGGGTTTCTGTATCATATAAACCAAAGGGTATCGTTGTATCATTTGTGGTTCTAAATTTATGAACAAACAAAGTTGTCCGGGTCATTTTGGAACACCCTGTAGTTCAAATCTCGACTCGGCTACAAACTGTTGTCCTGGTGCTTCTCAAGCAGGGTGATCACAGGGTTGCCAGACATGAGATAAAATTATTGTATTTTTGCAATTATTTCCACCATTGTAGGATGTAGATCAATAATTGCAAAACTGGCACATCCATAACGATAAGAGATGTTTGTCTGTCACCATTGGGATGAGAACATCGTAATGGCCTCTGCATCCAGTCGACTGTGGAGGTATAATTTTGCCTTTCGTTTCGTAATATGTGAATATGCTTTAGCTTTGGTTTAACGGGGTTTCCCGGCATGGGGTTTTGAAAGGTTTTACCGTTGAGGTTCAATTGAAAAATTGGTTCAGAATCCGAATGACTCAGAATCTGAACATCTCGGACGCCTTTTTTCCACGATAAATTAATAACACGACCTGATCCAAAGACCGTAACGCAACCAGTCGCCGCAAAAGACCAAGCAGCCGTGCACTTCTCGGTCGCTCAACTAACTTCATCTGTGCAAGCGGTTTTGATGACGCTGCCGCTATTCTGGCCGAATGACCTGCAACTGTGGTTTACGCAAGTCGAAGCCCAATTTCTTCATCAATGATCTCTCTGACTCTCTTGAAAATCCTCTCTATCTCTTTGCTAATGACCACTCTCTGCCGCTCCATTCCTCATCCCTTAGATCGGCAGTCTGCAGCCTCCTCACTCTCTGCAGACCTGGACAAAATCACAGACTGGTCAAACAAGTGGACACATGTCTTTCAATCCTGACAAATCTCACACTCTTACGATGTCTCTCCGAAAAGACCGACTGGACAACCCTCCCATCCACTTTCTGAATAATCCTCTCCAAGAAGTTCTATCACTCAAGTTTTTGGATCTCACTATCTGCCATGATCTTTCCTGGGAAAACCACATTTCCAAGCTGGTCTCCAAAGCCAGGCGCCGACTCGGCATCCTCCATCGTGCGAAATCCTTCCTCGGCACACCTGAGCTCCTCACCATATACAAGGCTTTCATCCGCAGCTCAATGGAATACTGCTCTCCCTTTTGGGCCGGTGCTCCTGCGTCACACTTAGCTCGGCTTCATGCTGTTGAAACCAAAGCTTTCAGAATCATTGGAATCTCCCGCGATGACGCTATCTCCGAGGGCCTTTCACTCACTCACTGCAGGCAGGTTGGTGGTCTTTCTGTCTTCTACCGACTCCTCTCCAGCCTTGCTCCCCCAGATACTCCTACAGGACGCACAAGGTCTGTCAGCAACCCTCTTCTGGTGAAACTGCCAAAATCAAGACTTTCTGCTCACCTTCACTCTTTCATTCCTCTTTTCTCCCACCTCTGGAACAAACTCCCACTCTTCAATCCCACTCCTCCCTCCAGGTCTTTCAAACAATTGTTCACCACCATCTCTCATCTTCCCCCAACCAAAAGGTTGATTTTTTTATACCCCTGTTAATGCACCCGAGATCCACCTTCTTCAAATTCCGTTTTCTTTTCTGAAAGTCCTTGTGGTGTCCATTTGTTTATCCCGTGTACCCCGCTCCAGCCCTCTCCCCCTTCCACAGATCTCCCGATGTCTCTGTTATCCACTGTGGTTGTGCTCCTCTCCCTTCCCCCTCTTGTCTTCCACTTCCTTTATTATATGTTATATGTGGTAGCTCTTACACGAGCCTCGACTTGGTATACAAAAAAACCCTGATTCCGAAAACATTACAAAAACCTATGATTGAATAATAAAGTACGTTAATCAGGTGAAAGTTCAAATATTTTTTACGAAATAACTTTTATTTACTTCATTTTTTAATTATTTATTCAATCACCCTTTTTGTTTGCAGGTTCAAAATGTCTCATTTAAGTTTACAATGAAGAATCTTCCTCGTTGAGGAGCATGTCATGACTCAATCAGTGATAGTGACACAAAGTACTTAATTTACTACAGGTCTCCATTTAATGGCCTCCAAGGTCACCAGATCTGTCCCCATTCGATTTATTTTTCCATGGTGGTACCATAAAGAAAACGTCTTTCAGGATAAGCCAATTAGTGATTTGAAGGATTTTGTGATTACGTCCAGCTATCACCAATATTGGGCGTCACTCAGGCTGTAATCAGCAACTGTGCTGCACGTATCCGCATGTGTGCTCCGAATGATGGAAGACATTTTGAAAATCTGTATTGATAAAAAATAAACTTGAAAGATCTCTCTTATGGTTTGCTTTGTATTTCACACTCGTATCAGAGTTCATTTCATTTTTTATTGAATTTTCAAATCACGTACAATTTTTTGGCCCACCCTGTATAATGGTATTTTGGGTAATTAAACCGGGAATTTTGCACTAATGCTTGACCTTCAACCGTGGGAGGGTCGGTCAAATTCTTCATTAGACAGGTCTCTCCGAAAAGACCGACTGGACAACCCTCCCATCTACTTTCCCAACAATCCTCTCAGAAATTCTGTCACTCAAGCTTTTGGGTCTCACTATCTGCCATGATCTTTCCTGGGAAAACCACATTTCCAAGCTGGCCTCCAAAGCCAGTCGCCGACTGGGCATCCTCGGTCGTGCGAAGTCCTTAAATTTGAGCTATAATAAATCACCTGTGGTCCTTTTCGCCTTATAATCTGTCCCCCTTATAATCTAGTCCTTTTCGATCTGTAAACCATACTTCACCCCATGTACACACAAATCATTTAATCACGAGCTGTGTGTGTGTATGCATATATATATATATAAATAAATAAATAACCGGAAGAAATAAAATGAGTTACAGACATAGTTTGAGGTCGATTTTTCTTCAGACAAGCTTTCGGCCAAATAGGCCTTCTTCTCGTTCTTCCTCAATGACAGTGACATCCAGAGGCACAAGAACAAGGAACACGTTTCCTCGCTGGCACAATGCTCTCCCTCTCCAGCACACTGCCAATTCTCCTCAGAAACGTTCCATACTTTCCTCAGAACACACGATGCAATTTTCCTCAGATCGCCTTTTTCACCTCTTCCCTCCATCGCACCCAACCCAATCAGAGCTCCTGGCTCCTCTCATTGCACTCTGGGCATTCTCCACCCTCCGAGGGGTTGGGCTCTGCTCTGCCCCCATCAGGAGACGAGACGATCATAACTCCGCCTCCTCTCTCCGAAGCCACACCAAGTCCTCCCCACCCAGGTGATTACAAGAGGTTTTACACATGCTTGTTTTAACTTAAAACCCCAGGTATTTATTACAATGCACCACCCACCATATGGTAATCTCTACCCCCCTTACTGCCCCACAAACGTAACACAATTATGCCATCTCAACCAATAAAATTTGCTGCTTACACTGTCAGTGTTGGGGAATATCAAGATTCAGACAAAATTGCAGCTTGGAGGAAATATCGATCGTGCTCAGAAATGCAAACCAAGAGTTCAATAGACCTTTGCCATGTCTTCTTTCTCAAGATTGCATGGGGTAAGGTAAACTTACTCAACTCAATTCTATGAATTTATACATTTTATGGTACTATCATACCTCTTATTGCGCTACCTCTTGGAATGCTGTTTCACATCACGCTCAAAAAAAGAAATTAATGAAAGATGCAAAGAATTTGATCAGAAGGCCTCCAAATACTGCAGAGTACATACCAAGGAAACACAACCACTGCTACATCCTTCTAATGAGCCAATGAGATTGAAGCACTCTTGACCAATCAGTAGTGAGCGTCTCCTCAGCCATAGCCTGGCCCATCCTCCAATAGCACCGAACCCTTGTCTCCACTGCCTTGTTGGAGGAGGAGCACGGTATGAGCCATTGGTAGCGGTGGTGGGAGGTTTGTATGCAGCCTGTGGCTGCTAGGCTGCATCATTTTTCTGGGGGTCTGGCTGTGCCGCTGATGTAACGCCCCCATCACCAGTAAGCTGGTACTCATTTTGCCGACCTCAGGATGGCAGGCTGCGTCAACCCACTTGGTGTTAATTCAACGGCTCGACAGGGGCTCGAACTCAGGACCCTAAGATCACAAACCAGCCACCTTATCTATTAAGCCAACACCAGGCTTGGTAGTCATGGTAAGCACAAAATTCGGGTGAAACACGAATCCTATCCAGGTTCCTCCTGATGACTCTCCATCTTTTCTCTTTGCTTATTCAGGTTCCCTCTGATAATTCCAATGCAGCATTTGGTCTTTCATTTGATTACCTTGTTACCCTCCTGAAGTGCAACCGGAATGCTTATAGCCATTAATTAGTATCACGATTCTATCATATGTAGAACGATCTTCCCGCGTCTGTTGTCACATGCTCTTCCCACCAGCCCCACACGGTCCATCCCATTTCTACCTCCAAACTTTTCAATAACCACCGATACCTCCCCCTTTCACTCTTCTCGTGCTGTGGTGCATCCATATGTGCTTGTGCACGTTTCCGCCTTTGCCCCACTTGTTGTATGGCAACCCTTTGCCCTCTGTAGTTCTGCTTCTTCCATGAGCTTAAATAGCTGTATTTAACAACAACAAAAAAAAAATACAAAGCAGTACTTTTTGAAAATCTTTTCATGCCATTTTACAATTGACGATGCTTAACAATAAATTTCCTTTGCAGTTTTCTCAAAATGCAACACAATAGATACAATGTTCCTTTATGGGTCTCAGGTACTTGGGGAGGGAAACAATTTGGCAAAACCAAATGTAGCATATAAAAACATTGAGAAAAGCGGGCCATTTAAATTTCTCAGTTGTGAAGCAAAAAATAAAAAAGACAACACCATAAGTTATTGTTCATAGGGTAATGTTCTACTTTCTCTTAATCAGCAAAAGGGACGTGACATCTATTAAAATTAAACATACAGAAACTGTAGGAGAATACACCTTGAAAATGCATATATACGTCCAAAGGAGAAAGAGAAAACAATTTAGAGAGTTTTCAAACAACAATTTTGCAGAAAATAAAGAATCCAATCTTAAACCCTCATTTTCAGTTATCCCATCTCGTTTTCTTACGGCGGGGCGGATCTACAGGCACAGCAAAACCATCTTTGTTTTTAATTTTTTCATTTGGCTTTTCTTTGGGTTTTTCGACAACATTTGACGGCGGGTTGATTGTTGGCGGAGGGTTGGTTATTGGTGGTGGGCTTATTATTGGCGGCGGGCTGGCTATTGACGGTACCGTCTGAAGAACCCCTGCACTCTGGAAGCCACTTCGAGGTCCAGGACAACCGGAGGGTATGATATGCAGGCTCCCAGCACTCTTCCAGCCAAAGTTTCCCTTGTTTGCACTATCAGATGTTGCACTTGCTGCCACAAACTGTGACCGGTATTGTGCCTGCCCAAGAGACAGTTGCGAAAGGAAAACAAACGTACAATGCATCAGCTTAATAGTATACAGAAATAAGGAGAAGCAATTTGCCATTGGTCACAACCCATTACTGCTTAGTTCAAGCCATCAAAAGTATAATCACTGATAACAACTCCTATAGTTGGCCTACCAAAGAACACAAAGAGCAAGTATACTCTGTTACCCATACAACTCTAATTTAAAAATGTAAATGCGGTAACAGTAAATGTATAACACGAATGACTGCACTGTGGTCACAACCTGCAACACAAAATATATATTTTTTGCCTCCTCTATCCACTTAACTCCCTCATCCTTGCTGTTGAAGGTATTAATTATAAAATTCATTTCCATGGGTCTTCATGGTTTGGTTCAATATCAATTATTCAGTTCAATATCAAGTTCAATTGTACTGCTGGACAGCTGGGTCTAGTTTCAAACTCCACCCCCCCCCCCCCCCCAAGATATTATGTAACACTTGAAGACAACACCCCCACCTTTCCAATCAACACTCAACACAAACAAAGCCAATGGAGAGAGTGTGTGTGTGTGTGTGTGTGTGTGTGTGTGTCTGTGTGTGTGTGTGTGTGTGTGTGTGTGTGTGTGTGTGTGTGTGTGTGTGTGTGTGTGTGTGTGTGTGTGTGTGTCTGTGTCTGTGTCTGTGTCTGTCATTGGTTGTTATCTCCACATACGGGTTTCAGAAGGTGGAACGAGCCCTCCCAGGTCTCAAATTATCCACCTTCATGTGTGTGTGTATGTGCATGCATGCATATGTATGTATGTATGTGCACGCATGCATATGCATGTATTTGTGTATGTATGTACAGTCGTGGCCAAAAATATTGGCACCCTTGCACCTTTTTCAAATAATGCACCATTTTTTCCAGAAAATTGTTGAAATCAAAAAATGTTTTGGTATACACATATGTATTTTTTGGTTTGCAGTGGAACAAAACAAAAAAAGCTGAAAAAATTACTAAATCCTAGCTTATTCCACACAGAAATCCTAAAATGGCCTGGACAATATGATTGGCACTTTTTAGAAGTTGTTAGAAATAACTAGATTTCCAGCAGGTGGATTCTCCTTTACTTTGGAATTGAACTCACCTGTGGTGAATTGCAGGTGCCTGCAATATAAAAATCACTCATTCAACCAGTTTGAATAGAAAAAAGGAGTCATTCTGCTGTTTTGTGTCACTGTGTGTACCATAATGAGCATGGAAAAAAGAAAGAAAACCAGAGAATTGTCTGAAGAGGTCAGAAACAAGATGGTAGCCAATCATGGACAATCTCAAGGGCACAAGTCCATCTCCAGAGGCCTTGATGTTCCTGTGTCCACCGTACGCAATGTTATCAGGAAATTTAAGGTCCATGGTACTGTAGCCATGGCCGCAAGAGAAAACTTGATTGAAGATTGCAGCGAAGGATTGTTCGAATGGTGGAGAAAGCACCTCAATCAACTGCCAAACAGATTCAAGCTGAGCTTCAAACACAAGGTACGACAGTTTCAACTTGCACCATCCGTCACCAACTCAATGAAAGGGTGAAAGATTACCAACCCAGAAAGACCCCACTTCTCAGAGAGAGACATGAGAAAGCCCGACTGGAGTTTGCCAAAACACACCTGAACAAGCCGAACTCCTTTTGGGAGAATGTCCTGTGGACAGATGAGACCAGATTTGAGCTTTTTGGTAAAGCACATCATCTCTATGTTTACAGAAAACAAAATGAAGCCTTCAAAGAAAAGAACATCTTCCCTACAGTCAAACATGGAGGAGGTTCAGTGATGTTTTGTGGTTGCTGTGCTGTCTCTGGCACTGGGTGCCTTGAATGTGTGAATGACATCATGAAATCAGGAGATTACCAAGGCATTTTGGAGCGCAATGTTCAACTCAGTGTGAGAAAGCTGGGTCTCTGTCAAAGGTCATGGGTCTTGCAGCAGGACAATGACCCCAAACACACTTCAAAAGCACTCAGGAATGGTTCAAGACAAAATTCTGGACTGTTCTGAAGTGGCTGGCAATAAGTCCAGATCTAAATCCCATTGAACACCTTTGGGGAGATCTGAAAACAGCAGTTGGGAGAAGGCACCCTTCAAATCTGGGAGAACTGGAGCAGTCGGCACAAGAAGAGTGGGCCAAACTGCCAGTAGAGAGGTGTCGGAAGCTCATTCATGGCTATAGGAAGCGCTTGACTGCAGTTATTTTGTCCAAAGGCTGTGCTACCAAATATTATGTCTAGGGTGTGAGTAATTTTGTCAATACCATTTCTTTTTATTTTACTGATTTTAAAGGATATATTAAGTTCTGAATCAAAAACAAAGGTTCTGTTATATTAACAGTGAAATAAAGAATTGTGGAGACCAAAGACCTATGTGAATTTCAACTTATTTTTTAGTGTTATTTGAAAAAGGTGCAAGGGTGCCAATATTTTTGGCCACGACTGTGTGTGTGTGTGTGTGTGTGTGTGTGTGTGTGTGTGTGTGTGTGTGTGTGTGTGTGTGTGTGTGTGTGTGTGTGTATTTCTGACTATGGCACAGGAGATAGCACACTTATCTTAGAGCTGTCTCGTCTGGGTTTGACTCCCAGTTGGATTAGTGCTTCACAGGCATGGAATTGTATCACAAAGTGCACCATTCCTTGGATGGACATTAAGCAGGATGTTCTGTCTCCTAGCATCAGCTGATGGATATTGATGATCCCATGGTGTTAATCACAAAGAATAGGCGAGTAATCACGAATCAGTGACACGCTGCACAAATTACAAATTCCTGCCCAATCCCACTTCAGTCGCATCTCAGGCTTGCTAGTCGGTGCATGAAGGACTTAGGCCAAAAAGGTTAAATGCGTGTTCACAATCTAGTGGGACCTAACCTAGATCCTGATAAGATTGGGAGTAGGGAATGGTGCGGGAGGGCGGTGGGGAAGATGCAAGGCTTGTGCTGCAAATGACCCACACCCATATAATTCGTACCTGCAGATGTCAAACAGGTTATTGTAACTTTAAAAATAAATGCTTGAATTTATTAAATTAATAAGAATCAGCTGTTCAGGTTTTAGCAAGTTACCTTACTTATTGTATTATTAAATCTGTCCACCACCAAAACAAGCTTACTATTAAGGGAGCATAAGCATTAATATTGAAATATTAAACTACAGAATGATGGTTTACAATGGGAAATGCTATCTTGTACCATGTATGTCCCTGTATTTCCCATTTTTGATAGTGGAGAGAACAAAATTACCTGGAAGGCTTCACGCATTGAGCTTATACGCTCCCCCATGGCACCCAATGATGGATGAGAAGCCTCAAATCCACTCTGCAAATTGCAGCTATTTGCTGCACCAGAAGCAGAGGCCTGCAGAAATAAGAGACAGCATAAGGTGGAAAAGTTGTTAGGAGATGGACATTGGCCATTACATGCATTTGTATTATTAGTCCCCTACCGGTGTACACCGGAGGGGACTATAGGTTTGCACTCCGTCCCTCCGTCTGTCCGTCAGTTAGTCAGTCAGTCAGTCAGTCCGTCCGTCATGCAAAGAACAGCTTTCCGGACTTTTTTTTCTAAACTCTTAATGCTAATGATTTCAAACTTGGCACATGGTTTCCTCATAAGTTACAGATCAAGTTCGAACTTCACGACGTTTCGATCATTTTTGACAAAGTTATGGCACTTTGAACTTTGGGAATTTCCCCAACAGTTTTCCGGACTATAATTTGGAGTGCGGTAAGTCATAATACTGTCTTCTATGACAGTGCTACCCAATGCCGGTAGGGGACAGGTATTGCAGTGCAATACTCAGAATGCTTGTTATTAAAAGCACCAAGTATTATTATTAAAAGGGGGATGGGAGGCAATGGGGGGCTTGAACCTTTTGTCAAAGAAAGAGCATTCATAGAATTGTTTATTACTGAAAGGTACAACTGTCATTGGCCACAATCACAAACAAAAGTGGGTGTATCACACTAAAATCTAGCAATTCTCTGTATTTATTTATTTACACGTGGAATAGTGCAAGTGGTTTACCCTCTGACCCCTGCCGGATGGAATGACACAATACTTCACTCCTGGAGAGAGCGGGTGTTACCAGTAGTACATAATTAACACACAATATGAGTAGGCAGGATAGCCGAGAAGTATGCACCGGCTAGCATGGGTTTGAATCCGGACCCAGCCATAAACTATCATCCTGGTGTGTCGCAGGCAGGACGATGCATCAATGTGTGCTCTGTCCCTTGTACGGCTGTTAAACAGGGCCTCACGTGTGCCGAACCTGGAACCGAACCCCCTCTACTCCAAGCATGTATACATGACAACGAGAGTTATACAGTGTAACCAAGTGATAAACTTGCACTTACAGGAGACTCCAGACCAAGACCAGGACGCTCACGATACCCAAGTCCACCCCCACCAATGTTGGGCTTTCTGCCTCCCCCACCCTTGAATCTGGTTTTCCTAAACTTTGGATTCTGTGGATCAGAAAAAGTGGACATCATAGTAAAACAACATCAACTTGTTTGAAAAACAAGCCATTCTGCATCTTCAATCTTAAATCACATTGCCACAGCAGTATATAAGCTTCAACACCACAAATCCATCACATGTCAAAGTTCAATTGCATATAAAAAAAAGAAAATAAATGGCCTTATATCAACTCCAATCCAGTGAAACAATCTATTGATGCATTCTTTCAGCTAGGTGCACTACACCAAGACTACTACTTCCACACACAACATAAAACCAGGGACGGTCTTAGTGATTCTGGGGTCTGGAGCAAAAGTCAAGGATGGGGGCCCCCCACACCTCCTTTATTCCCATCCAACCCACTCTGAACAAGAATAAAGCACCTGATTTTCACAATGCATGTCCCTTCAATAATGCACCGGAGTTTGTGATTTGACTTTATTCCCTACAATATTCACCAAAACAATACAGAAAACTTGGAGATATTCTAAAAAAAAAAGAAAAGAATATTAATATTATAATAGGAATGTAATGGCTTCAGATTCATTTGGCATCTCAGTGTGGGTATATTGTGTTGGGCTCGAAAAACAACATACTCCAGCTATAACTAGGAAAAATGAGGTTAATATGGTAGAACTGTTTTCACCTGTACTGTTAGCGCTAACATGACCGCTGCTGCTGCCGGCGCTACTGCTTCGTTCTCAGTTTTACTTTTGAAGAAGTTAGTAAGTTTATATAAAATTTCATGCAATTTCTTCTCTGCTTCTATTTTTTTTCCGTTTTTCTGCCCCACTTTGATCATTTTGTTTAGTTGTTTCAGGCTAACTTTGCCTTCAGTAGCAGTGGCGATGCACCAGTCATTGCCAGTTGCAAGTATGAAACATGTCGCCATGATAAGTCGATGCCTAAAAGAAGAAGAACTTTGCCTTGGTAGGCCATAAAATAACATCAGCTCGATTGATGATTTGTGTGTCATTTTTGAGAAAAAAAATTACGACCGACAAATAGAGATCGCTAAATCGATTACGTGTGGATGTGTCAGCATCATTAAAAACCAGAACGGCACTCTTCGACGTCACGACTTGTATCAACTTATGTCGCGATGTCGAATAGTATGCCTCCTCCCACATTATTACATCTTCATCTTCAGGTTTGATCTAAATCCCTTCAGCTGTTCTCATGTATCACATTTTACCTGACATGACCTCTGACCTTTAACGCAGAAATCTAATCAGTTCATCTTTGCATCATAATAAATACTTGTACCAACTTTAGACAAAATCCCATCACTAGTGCACAAGTTATCGCAGTAACAGACTGCAGAAACCAAAATTGAAATACAGTCGATGAAAACACCATCACATTTTTCATTCTATACACTGGGTGATGTAATGAATGGATTCTTCAGTCGGTCATATAGTATGTCACCCCCACTGGCCGTCGGGGGCCTCCCAGCGTGGGGCTCTGGGAAACCAGCCCCCTGCGTAAATCACCTGCATAGCCAAATCCATCAGCTCTCGGGGGACATGCTGGTTCGCTCCTTCCAAATTTCGCACCAAATCTCCAGCAAAATTGACATCCTTGCTGGTCATAAGCGTGTGTGCAACGCCCTTCTCACCTGGGTGACAGCAAGGACATCTCGATCATTCAATAGCTATATTAGAAAACAAAAAGGTTCATCAAAGCAACAGTTGTTTTATACACTGGGTGATGGTACACCAACAACACAAATGGAAATGAAAAGTTTAAAACATCTGCTAACATGATAATTCACTCTTTGAATCGACACTAAGCTTACAATGAATAAATATGAATCACATATGTTAAGATTTTTTTTTTTAATTGTAAGAAAAACAGTTTATTCAATGTTTTTTTTAATTGTAAATTTTTTATGGAATGTACCTCAGTAGTATACAGGTAAAACCCCTATCCCTGCAACATTGGTATGTACAAGCAGGGCTGGCCCGAGATCAAATGACGCCCCAGGAAAGCGGTATCTTCGGTGCCCCCTCTCCGTTTGTTCAACTTTTGAATACCTTATCAGGGGTATTGAGGGCAATCAGTGTTGAGGGGTAGCAAGGGTAGGCAGTGGTGAGGTGGTAGCAAGGGTAGGCAGTGGTGAGGCGGTAACAAATGCAGGAAGTGGTGAGGGTGCAGTAATAGAGATAGGTAGTAATGAGGCCATGGAGACGTTTTTGTTGGCAATTAAACTATTAAATATGTAGCTTCTTCATTCAGCAGGAAGGATCATCGACATTGTGTGTAGTCTTGGAGGAGCGGGAGTTAAATGACATTAAATGAAAATGAAGGAAGGTTAAATGACATCGTATCGGGTCACGGTAGGAATACGTTGGTTGTGGTACACTTCAGAGCAAATTATTTAGGGAAAGTTTATTCCGAGGATATGAAATATAGGTGCAGTATATTGGGTAAGCAGCTGAGAGCAGAGTTGTGAGATAATATTTCTTGGTATTCGCCCAAGATTAGGAAATTGAATATAATTTATGAGCATACATGAATATCTATACCTATAAAAGGCAAAAATCTCTCTCTCTGTTTGTATGTGTGATATGCACTGCCACAACTTTACAAACACCAGACTCAGGGTACCTTTGTATGAGGAGGGGAAGGTGGGGGGGGGGGGGGGGCATATGCTATGTAGCCACGGCCTCACACGGGGATGTGTGGGGCTAGAGGAGGGCGTAGATTATCTACGTAAATGTGTACTATGTAGCCCCGCCTGGTGGTGGTGGCAGAGGGTTTTTCAATTTTCTTTTTACCTGGGCAACACAGGTTAAATATTCTTCACAAGGGTAAATTTGTCCTCCTCTATCTTGATGGATACGGAAAGGTGGAGGGGGAGGAACTATTTGATGTTTACCTGGTCAATTAAGATAATTAACTTCATCCTCCCGTACCTGCCCTTCCTGTCCGGCCAATGCGGTGTGTATGTGTATCAATGTCCCGAGCCACATCGTAATTCACGACAGTACGGATTGATGAGATGTCCAGGCCTCGAGCTGCACACGCACACACGTGCACAGGAAATCATCGCCGCACACAAATACGGAAAACACCACAATTACATGATAAACAGCTTTGTATTTATGTGGTCCAAATATAAAATGCACAATAAAGTGGTTTTTCACAGAAAACAACTGCAAACATGCAAATTACGATCATGTGAAATGGCAAATATGATCTCAGAAGGGCTATAACCTGGATAAGAAACAATTAAAGTGCATGCAAAAAATTTGGAATAAAGGCAATGATTAACCCTTTGAGTACGGGATTTTTTTTTTGATAAAAATACCCCCGGTACCGGATTAATTTGGCATTTTGGTACGGGAATGCAATTACGTACTGATGATCTATTTATATGTATAGTCAAAGAAGAAGAAAGAACTACGTTTGGAGGCCATTTTCCCCCGCAGAGCAGGGGTTGGCCTTATTTGGGCACCGTGGTCCCCTTTTTGAAGCAATGTTTTATGGCCGGATGCCCTTCCTGCCGCCAACCCTGTAAGTCGCCTCTTGTGACAAACATGGGACTACCAGTGAACTGGTACTCAATCTGCCGACCTCGGAAGGATGACAGGCTGAGTCAACCCACCTGGCGTTAATTCAGTGATCGACCGGGATTCAAACCCAGGATCCTCGGATCCCAAGCCGGCACCCTAGCCGCTAAGCCAACACCAGGCTTTCAATTTATAGGTATAGTCGATGACGTGTATTAACGTCATCCATACACAAAACTTTTTCGCGGGTTGCGGCACTGGACGTCATCCGTACTCAAAGGGTTAAAACCCAAAAAATACTTGAAGCATAAATTCACATGATATGGAGATCAGCCCATTCTTCGTTTATAGCCAGTCTAATGGTCATGCAGGGAACATTTAATGCCATTGTGACTACTTAAAGCAATTTTTCAATGATACACAAAATGGTTACATGGACTAGTTTAATTAATTGATGTGACCTCAAACAGATCACCCACCAGCAACGTCGGTTGCCACAAGCACAGGTATTATCTGCTTCTTGAAGTCTGAGATGACCTTGTTTCGTTCACTCTGGTCCATATCTCCATGCAGCAAGCCCACCATATATCCTTCCTGCTGCAAACTCTTGGCCAGATCCTCACAATTGGTTTTTCGTGTCACAAAGATGAGCACACTACCAGAGGACATGAACTCGACAAGACGTCGCAAGATCCATGCCCACTTGGTGGATGGTCCCGTAAGTATCTCCACAATCTGTGTCACATCCTCGTTGGCCTGCACAGGCCATACATGAATAACCAAAGTTAATGCACTAACAATAGTAGAGCAACACAGGTTCATGCCCTAAAATTCTCCCAACTATGGGGAAGTGTCACTGTATCCCAAGACAATGGTTAACTTGTCTTCACAGCTGAAAGTTTATATCACAAATAACCCACTGACAAACAAACAGACAAACCCACCCATAAATAAAAACAAACAAAACACTCAAAAACAAACAAAGCCCACAAACAAACCAACCAACCTACAAACAAAAATAAACAGACAAACATATTCAAAAACATAAACAAACAAACAGAGAACCCTACCCATAAACAAAATAAAGCCCACAAACAAACAAACCCACATACAAACAAAAATAAACAAACAAACCCATCCACAAACAAAACAAAGCCCACAAACAAAAACAAACAACCACTTCTTGAATTGTATGTAATAAGACGAATGCACTGGTGCCGGCAAGTAGTAATCCACCTGAATTTTATAAACAATCGAAAAACAATGTGGTAATTGTCCAATTCCTTAGGGTTCAAGCTGTCATTCGTCAAATACAAATAAAAGGTAACCCCACCTGCAATCTTTTCTCTCTCCCCATTAACCCGACCCAACTAAACGCCTTATTTGCGGGTTTCCTCCCCCCTCCTCTCTCCTCCAAAAAGCTCATTCAAAAGAAGGCGTTTAATTAAGTCTACTCCTTAAAAATCAACAATGCACACTGTACTGGAAGCAACAAAATAAATCTGTGTTTGTGTTTCTTTTCTTTTCTTGCCACTTGCAGATAACTATCTAATAAGCCGAGCTGACATTCGTGTTAATTTTGAAATGGAGATCTGGTAAATATGGATTTTCTTAAAGTGTGAGGGCCAACATCTCCATATACGAGGGAGTTTATTTGTTTGTTACCTCCACCACCAAAGGTGGATAGAGGTTATGTTTTCACCCCTGTCTGTTTGTCTGTCTGTTTGTGAACAAAATATCTCAAAAAGTTGTGGACGGATTCGGACAAAATTTGACAGAGATGTAGCATATGTCACAAGGACGAAATGATTGCATTTTGGTGAAGATCCGGATTCGGATCCGGCTACTAGAATTTTTTAAAGTGATTCTTCACCATTGGGAGATAGGGCCAAAAACGATACATAGCAGGATATCTCAAAAAGTTGTGGACAGATTTGAACGAAACTTGGTGGACCGGTTGGGTGTCTGACAAGGACAAATAGAGTCGCTTTTGGTGAAGATCTGAATATGGATTCGGATATGAGAATTCTTTAATTTTTTAAGTGATTCTTCACCATGAACATTGGGAGATCGGCCAAAAACGATACATAGCAGGATATCTCAAAAAGTTATGGATGGATTTGGACGAAACTTGTTGGACAGGTTGTGTGTGTGACAAGGAAGAATCGATTCGATTTTGGTGAAGATCTGAATATGGATTCGGATATGAGAATTATTTAATTTTTAAAGTGATTCTTCACTAATGAGTGATATGGCCAACCAGGCGGAGGTATGCTCTCTACTGAGTGCTGTTCTAGTTCCTAATAAGTTCTAAACCACTGGGCCAATTTCACTGAAATCTGCTGAACTACGTTATGTTCACATGTGGAAGGTCAATGTCAAAATAAAAACTTGAAATTATTATTCAAATTGACGCACAAATAACAAATAATGGTGCTTTGGGAGATTGAGCATCGTATGTCAGGAGCCCCCCTCGATGGAGGGAGGGGTAGAGCTTGGCTTGCATCTGTGAATCTTTAACCAATTGTACATAAATATTGTATATGCAGAATGGAAATTCATATTACGAAGTGCCCACAGTCTGCAGGACTATACCGAGTTAAACAAGTGGTCACACGATGCTGGACGGCATTAAACAAGGATATGAGGCCATTTGGTACATCTTCGCAGTGTTGCACTCCCAATTTAATTATTGCTACAGCTGTAAACATGTTCTTGATGGTTTACTAAAGTCTAAATAATACGATCTTGATCAGGTGACCCAACTTATTTTCTTCTAAAAGGAACAGAAGAATCAAGACCAAAAATATTGGATACCTTGATCCATACAGAAACAAAAGGCGAGCACCAGGAAGGGGCTGACAAAGATGGCCAAGGAAGTACAAGTGTATTCATCTCGAGTACAGTGAAAATGGACAGCAGACGTTATGGAAGATGGTGTTCCCAGAACATAGGAACAATACAATGAACAAAGGTACTGTATTTCAAAATCAGTTTATGTTTTGAGATCGATGTTTTACAAATCTCCGTGGTTGTTTGGCCATATTCAGATTTTTAAAGCAGCATTTTCACCTGCTATCGTTTAAACATATATATCACATTTCAATTCCATTGTATTGTTACTCAGGAAAAATAAATTTGGACAAATCCTCAGACAAAGTTTTCCAAATTTCTCAAAGAGCTTAAATCCAGTTTAACACTGCCTGTTCAGCTGGATATTGAATGTCTGGAATGCCAGTCCAGTGTCCTCACCACTGGGCCTTGTAACAATTCAAAGTGTCCGTATCCTGACATGTTGACATTTCTGATAATACCCAGAGTTTAAGAAGTACGTGCTTTTGTGGCCACTGGAGCCAGGTGGTGTGAGAATTACTTCACCAATGTCTCCTTGCACCACACGGATGGGATCGATGAGAATGTCTCGGGCAAGTTTCTCAATCCTACTCCTGAATGTAGCA
Source organism: Myxine glutinosa (assembly GCF_964187855.1). NCBI lineage: Eukaryota > Metazoa > Chordata > Myxini > Myxiniformes > Myxinidae > Myxine > Myxine glutinosa. The sequence continues at coordinate 109,694,453 of NC_136267.1, forward strand.
CTGTACAGCAGAGCTGTAATAAAACACCGCGTCGCATCACGATACCATCGTCACTTGTTTAGTGCAATGATAATGTTGCATATTCATTTTTTGCAAGCTCATCAAAAACAAAATGCATTTACTGTGAGATTATAAAAGAAGAACATTTTACACAATACTTGATGAATAAAAAATAAATACAGGAGAAAATAGACATCAGACAGTGTACGTTGCACTTACTTTGCCGATCGGGTCGAATGTGACCAGCGATAGAGCGTACCTGGTATTCTAGAAAAAAAAAGAAAAAAAGAAAACAAAGCTAGTTAATAACACCAGCTGGTCAATAACACCTTGTTTACCAAAGTCCAGCGCTAAAATGATATATTTAATAGCTCACCAAATCCCATGTCAAACATGCGGTCGGCTTCATCAAAAACCAAGGTAGTAACCCTTTGAAGCGTTGTTGACTTCCTTTTAACGTGGTCAATGAGACGGCCCTAGAAGGTACAACGTTACAACAAAGTTCATAATTTGCTCCTTTGAATAAAGTTAGGTACAAGACGTTTGCAATTGATCTCCAAAAACAAAAAGCCTCGATTAACAAACAACACCATGAGAGAACCAGTGAGTGTGTGACAATCTTTTGTGACAGAATAAATCAGGACTCAGGATACAGTCCCAAATTCATAAGCAGCCATGGTACCTAAAATCTTTAGAATTATATTTCATTTTAATAGCCATCTTCTTATTTAAAATCCCTTTTGTACTGTATTTACCACAGCAGGTACAATGGATAAACATCATACCTTATGCACAAAATAAGAACAAAACTTTGTTTGCATTTTTTTAACTTCATAAAAACATCCCAAACAATCTCAGCTGCTATCATCACACTGCACGCTGGGTTCCCACACTTTTGTGTTTTTGATAATGTTCAATAACTTTTCCAGAACTTCAAATCTGATTTCAAAGACCTACCATGTGAAAGACACAATGAGTGATGTAATTACAGAGAATTTGATTCTTAAATTCACATTTGTAACACTCTGAACTTGTATAAGCATAAATAAATAAATAAACAATCACGTTACTCGTCATAAAAATAAAACATCAATATATTTTATCTGCTACTTCAAAATAAAAAATGATGATGCTTTCGCACCTCTTTGCCATGTGGTGATTATAACAAATACATTTGGTGAATTTCTGCATAACCATTTAGGACATAGCATGACGGACGTGCGAACACAGACAGACAGACAGACAGACAGATCCGATTACAATATTTCCCCCCTCCCCCTATTTGTATACCGTGCACATGAAGCAAAAAAGTGCGTGAAGCAACTGGTTCATATCTGTCCATCTTATCAGTTTATGATCGAGGAACAATTTATTTAAATTGAATGTTATATTTTGAACATGAATCAAAAAAAATTACAAAAGATCATTCAACACAGAATATAAGACTTCATTAAGTGATAAATGCCCATTGAGGAAGCAGGTGTCAGAAGAGGAAGAGGTACTTGAGATCAAATCATAAATCTGAAGTGGATCATGGAAAAAGCAAGAGAATATCAAAGGAAAGTGTTTCGTAGATTATATAGCAAAGCCTTCGATGGTTTTGATTATGAAATTATGTGCATTATACTTCGAGAAATGGGGAGGTCAGAGCACATGATATGTCTGATAAGAAGCCTGTAACTAAACAGGAAGCTTCAGTAAGATCAGAGGATCATAAGAGTGGTTTGGAATTGGAAAAGGTGTTAAACAGGGGGTTAATTCTCTCCCCTTACTTGTTCAATCTGTATAGTTAGTACATCATGAGGAAATCAAACTTGGATGACATGAGGCTTGAGTCAGGCTTGGAGGAAGCGATCACAAAAAAAAAATCCGCAATGTAAGCTATGCTGACGATATCACTCTGTTGGCATAAAGTAAAGTGGAATTGATGAAATTGCTACAGACACGGGGAAGAAGGGAAGTGAAAAAGCTGGTTTTTATTGAAACCGAAAAAGACAAATCTTAACGGAGAATATCGACGTGTTCAGAATGGGAGACGATCACGTGGAAATAGTGTAAAGTTTCATCTTCCTGGGTTCTAATATTGAAGTGAGTGGAGAATGTGGAGGAAAAATTAATAGTCGACAGTTAGCATTGGTTGGGGGGTGGGGGGTCAGCAATGTCAGAATTTACAAAGACCTGGAAAGACAAAGATGTAACATAACAAACCAAGAGGAGACTGGTGAATGCTCGGGTATTTTCATTTGCAATGTGTGGATGTGTCATGGAGAGTGAAAAAGAAGAAAAAAAGGAAGAAGATTGACAGTTTTGAAATCTGGAGTTCGAGACGAATGTTTAAAATTCCATGGATTGCAAGAAGAACAAACAAATCAGTGCTTGAAGAAATGAGACCACCATGCACACGAGAAGTGCTGATGATAAAACAGAAACTGTCATACTTTGGACACATCATATGTGCAGAAAACGAAAGTCTGCAGAAGTTAACCATGCTGGGTATGATTGAGGGAAGAAGACGAAGAGGCAGACCTTGGTTGTGCCGAATGGATGGGGTAAAGACTACAACCCAGCTGTCTCTGCCAAAGTTTTGGGAAGCAGTGCAGGACAGGGACGTTTGGAGAAATATGATCAGGAATATCACCCGAAGTCAGACAAGACTTGATGTAAATGGATACAAATAATATTGACAGTAAGCCCCTCATGATACCATACCCTACCACATAATGAAGCAAAGGTGCATGGTGGAAATGCAATTCTTCTGCTTAGCGCTACACAAATGGAGCCGATTCAACAGGGTACAGAATTGTTCATCCCACTCTGAGAGGTATGTACTTGGTGGACGCCTTCCCTCCTACTAACTGGGTGCAGACGTGGATTTTTATGACCGCCAAAGATCGGCACCTGCTAGAAAAGACGTCTAATTTCATTGTTAGTGTAACATGTCACAATCTTTATTGCAAGGTCCTACCACCATCGATCCTGCTTACAACGGATCGCTCTTTGGTAGTGGTTTCAATAAATTTCATATCCTGCTCTGTGGCTGGCTTCTCATGTTTAAGTTTGGCTTTGAATGTCGAATGCTTTTCTTCCAGAATTTCCTTGATCTCTGTGTTGTTTTTATTGAAGCAGTTTCTGTCTTTGTTTGGGCTGACAGGATGGCCTAGAGGTATGCACACTCACCACCAAGCTGTCTAGCCTGGGATCGATTCCCAACCCAGCTATAACCTGCCAGCCCGGTGTTTCACAGGCAGGGTGATTCATCAATGCCTGTGCCTTCCTTCAGATGGACGTTAAATGGGTGTCCCATGTGCTGGCATTCATTGGTGAACAATAAAGATCCCATGGTGGCCTTCGTGAAGAGTATTTCTATCTCAGACATTTCTATAAAAGAGAAGGCAAGCTATCGCCGGCACCATGGCCAAATTCCAAACTCCTGCCCCAACCAATCGAATGTCAGGCCTGACCAGCTGGTTCGTGTAGACCCAGGCCAAGCTGCCCCTGGCCGACCCCACAGGAAAGGTGGGATAATGGTAGCCATTAAAGAAGAAGAAAAAGAAGAGATGATATTTCCATCTTGTTTGGAAACACCAAGTTCATGTGAGATGTTGACTACTTAATTCTTGAATTTACTCCATTGGTCTGATGGTGAGCCACTTGTATTTATTTCAAGGCTTGAAAACGCTGTTGCTGTCCAGTGTGGTTTGTAATTTCTTATAGCAGTCATTCAGCTGATCTCCTTGTATTTGCTGGGGGCTTCTGTGACAGTGCATATGCATTTTAAATCGAACATGTGAGCTTACAATGGGCGGTTAATACATTTTTGTGAAAGGCTCGTGAAAGAGCTGCATGGCAGAAAATGGAAGATATTGTTGTGGGCCTACCCTGTGGTGAACACCGCAGGGTGACATGGATGACCAAACGAGCTTTAACTCCAAGGCGTTCAATTCAATGGCGGACCTTCGTTATATGCAAGGGGGGAAGAGTGGGAGGGAAGAGCCGCGAGCGCTTACCTTCACGGGTCCACCGGCAGTCTTCGCACCTGCATAGTCAATTAACTCAAACCCGACACAGGATTTACTGCACAAAAATACCGGCTTTATTAAAGAAATGCCGGTAACAAAATAATGCATGATAAAAAAAACTATGATTCCTAAATGGGACATCCCCACACAGACTCGATTACACACAAAGGGAAATATAAAAGAACGAAAATAAATTCGTGTTATTTTGCGGACACTTAGCTCTGATCTGCTCTTGAACCTCGTCAGGAATCGTCCAAACCCCCGCGTCCTTGGTGGGAACAGCACGCTTTGCCACGCAGCTCGCGAGCGGGAACCAGGCTTCCGTGCACAGTTCGCTCCTCTGGCCGTCAAGCGCGCAGCGAGCAGGCCGCGGCCGTTCCATTCGACCCCGCTCGTCAAATAATACCCCTCGAGCAGGAGCGCTATGAATTACGACCACTCGCCGTGAACTCCCGAAGCAGAGCGAGATATCAAATTGTGACCGTTCACCGCCAAAGCCAGAAGATGCGAGGAAGTCAAGAGGGACAGCCAAGAGGACAAAATGTCAGGGAGAGCGTTCTTTTATACTCAGGGCTCTGACGTCATCCGTGCCTGCTCCACCAATCCCATAGTCCCATCTTAGCAGTCCTTGCGCCAATCAATCCCGGACCAATCACTGGTCTTCAGGGCGTGGACTCCCAGACCTGCCTGCTTGTGTTGCGATGTCGCGGCTGGCAATGCCAACGGTATTGTTTAATGGCTTGTTCCGGTCGCTTTTATTTAGTGCTATAAATGCGCGATTTCTGTCTAGGTGTGTGTGATGCTGGTGTCATAAGGAACAGAGGAAAAACGAGCATTCTGAGTATTGCGCTGCAATACATGTCCCCTACCGGCAGTCTGTCATCCGGAAAACTGTTGGGGAAATTACCAAAGTTCAAAGTGCCATAACTTTGTCAAAAATGATCGAAACGTCATGAAGTTCGAACTTGATCTGTAACTTATCATGAGGAAACCATGTACCAAGTTTGAAATCATTAGCATGAAGAATTTAGAAAAAAAAGTCCGGAAAACTGTTCTTTGCGTGATGAAAGTACAGACTGACAGACTGACAGACGGAGGGACGAAGTGCAAACCTATAGTCCCCGCCGGTGTACACCGATAGGGGACTAATAAGCCCGCAAGGTCGCTCCATGGAGCAGCCTGCACGTACTGCACTGTGTGATTTATATAATTACCAACTCACGGTCTGAGGTAACTCGGCTAAAAATTATCCGATTTGCACGAAATAAAGTTCATGAATGGTTGCACAGACCCCTACTTCTCACTAAAAGGGGAAAAAGAATGTAAATTGGAGTTAAAATAGGCCCACAAGGTCGCTCCATGGAGCAGCCTGCACGTATTGCACTATGTGTGAATTATATAATTACCAACTCACGGTCTGAGGTAACTCGGCTAAAAATTATCCAATTTGCACCAAATAAAGTTTATGATTGGTTGCACAGACCCCTACTTCTCACTAAAAGTGGAAACAGAATGTAAATTGGAGTTAAAACAAGGAATATTAACAGCTTTGACTAACCGCACTCCAAATTATAGTCCGGAAAACTGTTGGGGAAATTACCAAAGTTCAAAGTGCCATAACTTTGTCAAAAATGATCGAAACGTCGTGAAGTTCGAACTTGATCTGTAACTTATCATGAGGAAACCATGTACCAAGTTTGAAATCATTAGCATTAAGAGTGTAGAAAAAAAGTCCGGAAAACTGTTCTTTGCGTGACGGACTGACAGACGGACAGACGGAGGGACGGAGTGCAAACCTATAGTCCCCTCCAGTGTACACCGGTAGGGGACTAATAAACGAACTACTAACTTCTAATCTGGTGTGTGGGTGTATCTACGCATAAGGAAGAACGCTATTGAAAATTGGGTCGCCACGTCAAAATCCAAGATGGCCACCGCCATGTATGTCTGAACCTTGTGAGCGGAATATCTTGAAAAACAAGCATTCTGAGTATTGCGCTGCAATACATGTCCCCTACCAAAGTTCAAAGTGCCATAACTTTGTCAAAAATGATCGAATATGCAAATTTATGCACGGTTGATGCTGGTTTTCAAACTTGATCTGAGGTATGCTGAGACACATGTGTGTCACGCCTCACCTCGTTCATAAGCCCCCAAGGTCGCTCCGTGGAGCGGCCTGCACGTATTGCACTGTGTGAATTATATAAATTATTACCAACTCACGGTCTGAGGTACTAGTGATTCAAGAGATATCCATTTTTTTAATTTTTTTTTCATTTAATTAACGATATCTGCCAAACCACATGCCCTATCGCAAATTCCAAAAGGAGATTTTAGTAGACTGACATGCTGAACAGATTTGTGAAGTTTCCCCTCGATTGGATCAAAAATGAGGGAGGGGCTCGGTTTTAAAGGTTCATGCTTAAAAACGTCATAACTCTGAAACCATCAGTAATTTATTATATTTTTCGGTTCACGATCAATGATCGATGTGTATATATATATATGTTGCTCGGCTTGGCTCCGCCCCTCCGGAAAGCGCGCGCTGTGTCGCGCTGTTGACGTTCGCGAGACGAGGCTGAGGACGTGCAGTGCGGCTTGAGGAGAACTCGAGAATAAACAAGAGATATCCATTTTTAAAAAATATTTTCGTTTAATTAACGATATCTGCCAAACCACGTGCCCTATCGCAAATTCCAAAAGGACATTTTAGTGCTGAACAGATCTGTGAAGTTTCCCCTCGATTGGATCAAAAATGAGGGAGGAGCTCGGCTTTAAAGGTTCATGCATAAAAACGTCATAACTCTGAAACCATGTGACGCATGACGTCATGCTCACTGACTTTTTTGTTCGTCATGGGCATGCGATTCTGCCTGCAAAGTTTGGCCTCGATCTGTTCAGCCGTTGCAGAGAAAAAGGGGTTTTCGTGTTTTCACGAAAAACAATATGGCGACCGAACCACGCGACCTGTGACGTCATAATTACCATTAAAATATTCTACAGACCGAGTCCATCATATGGTGAAAATTCTATCTCAATCGGTCCTATTATTGCAGAGAAATTGGTTTTTAAAGGAAATTAAAATTTAAAATGGCACTGAGTTAAGGATCATCAGAATTATCAGAATTACCAAAGTTCAAAGTGCCATAACTTTGTTAAAAATGATCGAAACGTCGTGAAGTTCGAACGTGACCTGTAACTTATCATGAGGAAACCATGTGCCAAGTTTGAAATCATTAGCTTTAAGCGTTTAGAAAAAAAGTCAGGAAAACTGTTCTTTGCGTGACGGACTGACAGACGGAGGGACGGCGTGCAAACCTACAGTCCCCTCCGGTGTACACCGGTAGGGGACTAATAAATATAACCACACCCCTCATGATGGGAACAAAGATACACTCTTCCACGACATACGATCCCTACTTATGATACATGGGGTTTCTTCTTCTTCATGACAGTAGGAGCACACTACCTATGCAATTCTACCTGAACTAAGGTAATCATTGCCTACCCCCCTACAAACATAACAATATTAACAGGATGGCTGAGAACAAGCTGTCTTGGGACACATCCCCACAAGGCATTTTTATGGACCACCATCCAAAAGAGGTCAGTGCACTGGTCACATGGATTTTCACACAGCTCACATTAACACCAGTCCTAGAAAGTGATGTTTCTGCTAAAGGTGTCATCAGGACAAAATGTTTAATACAAAAAAACAAGGTAACTAACACAAAAACAACCCATCAAGCAACTGTTGTAAGATCTACTCTACTCTCAGTAAAAGGAGGACATGAAATGTATACCGGTGTGCACACGACGATTTCTGCTCCCTCTTGCAAGGCCTTTGCTTGCTCCCACATGCTGCCTCCGCCATAAACAGCAACAGAATGCAGATTGTACGCCTTGCCGAAGCGTTTGCACTCGCCATGGATCTGTTCACAAAAGGCATATTAAACAATGCCATTGAATTACGCAGAAAGCACAATACAGTGCATTCAGAAAGTATTCAGACCCCTTCACTTTTTTCACATGTTGTTATGTTGCAGCCTTATGTTGAAATCGTTTAAATTCATTTTTTCCCTCATCAATCCACACTCAATACCCCATAATGACAAAGAGAAAACAGGATTTTAGAAAGTTTTGCAAATTTATTGAAAAGAAAAAACTGAAATATCACATTTACATAAGTATTCATACCCTTTGCTATGACACTTGAAATTTAGCTCAGGTACCTCCCATTTCTCTTGTTCATCTTTGAGATGTTTCTATACCTTGATTGGAGTCCACCTGTGCTAAATTCAATTGATTGGACATGATTTGGAAAGGCACACACCTGTCTATATAAGGTCTCACAGCTGACAATGCATATCAAAGCAAAAACCAAGCCATCAGGTCGACGGAATTGCCTGCAGAGCTCAGAGACAGGATTGCGTCGAGGCACAGATCTGGGGAAGCCTACAAAAAAATCTCTGCTGCATTGAACGTTCCCAAGAGCACAGTGGCCTCCATAATTCTTAAATGGAAGAAGTTTGGAACAACCAGGACTCTTCCTAGAGCTAGCCGCCCGGCCAAACTGAGCAATCGGGGGAGAAGGGCCTTGGCAATAGAGGTGACCAAGAACCTGATGGTCACTCTGACTGAGCTCCAGAGATCCTGTGTGGAGATGGGAGAAACTTCCAGAAGGACAACCATCACTGCAACACTCCACCGATCTGAACATTATGGCAGAGTGGCCAGAAGGAGCCTCTCCTCAGTGAAAGACACATGAAAGACTACAGAATCTTGTTTCTCACAGTCTGAGTGTCCTTTAGGTGCTTTTTTGCAAACTTCAAGTGGGCTTTCATGCGTCTTTCACCGAGGAGAGGCTTCCGTCTGGCCACTCTGCCATAAAGCCCAGATTGGTGGAGTGTTGCAGTGATGGTTGTCCTTCTGGAAGTTTCCCCCATCTCAACACAGGATCTCTGGAGCTCAGCCAGAGTGACCATCGGGTTCTTGTTCACCTCTATTACCAAGGCCCTTCTCCCCCGATTGCTCCGTTTGGCCGGGCGGCGAGCTCTAGGAAGAGTCCTGGTTGTTCCAAACTTCTTCCATTTAAGAATTATGGAGGCCACTGGTGCTCTTGGGAACCTTCAATGCAGCAGAATTTTTTCTTGTAGGCTTCCCCAGATCTGTGCCTCGACACAATCCTGTCTCTGAGCTCTGCAGGCAGTTCCTTCGACCTCATGGCTTGGTTTTTGCTCTGATATGCATTGCCAGCTGTGAGACCTTATATAGACAGGTGTGTGCCTTTCCAAATCATGTCCAATCAATTTAATTTACCACAGGTGGACTCCAATCAAGGTGTAGAAACATCTCAAAGATGATCAATAGAAATGGGAGGCACCTGAGCTAAATTTGAAGAGTCATAGCAAAGGGTCTGAATACTTGTGATATTTCAGTAAATGTGATATTTCAGTTTTTTCTTTTTAATAAATTTGCAAAACTTTCTAAAATCCTGTTTTCTCTTTGTCATTATGGGGTATTGAGTGTAGATTGATGAGGGAAAAAAATGAATTTAAACGATTTCAGCATGAGGCTGCAACATAACAAAATGTGAAAAAAGTGAAGGGGTCTGCATACTTTCTGAATGCACTGTAAGTAAAATCATGCACCCGATGAAACAAGCACAGCATACACATGGAAACTCAGACACAGGAGGAGGCCCCTCAGACCATCGAGCACGTGCCAACTTCCACATTCCCAACAACCCAGGGACACATTATCCATGTGCCCTTTTAAACCTAAATGAGACAAATGTAAAACGAACTGGACATTTCCACTTGCCACAATACACCTGCTAAACAAGCAGACATCTCCAATTTACTCACATCAAAACTCAGTCACACCTGGTAAATCTGACACTAAATACCATTCCTGTCAATATATTTTTACTCACCTGTGCCAAATTTGTCAAAATAATTATCCAACTCCAGTTTAAAGCAAACAACTGTCCCTGATGCTACCGCCTTCCCCGGAAAAGCATACCATGCATCAATAACTCTGTGTAAAAATAAATAAATAAAAAGAAATCCTTCCCTTGTTTCTGTTCTAACCTTCCCTTGTTTCAATGTCCAACAATGCACTTTGGTTTGATCATTGCCCACTCTTGCAAAAAAAAGAGAAGCAGAAGAACTGTCTTGCTTCTATTTTGTCTCCACCTTTCATAATCATAAAGTTTTCTATCCCACTCATAGTTACATCCTGTCGAATGCAAAAAGTCCTGTCTTCTTCACTGGTTGTAGCATAGTCTGTCTATACCAGGTTGTATCAATCTAGTCGTTGTGCAACAATACAGGCTGAAAAACTGAAATGTGTAAATACCAACAGATATCCATCAGGTCAACCTGCAACGTTTACCTGCTGGCAAAGTTCCCTGGTTGGAACACAGATCAGGCCAATGGGGCCATCCCCCAGTTTTAGCTCTGGTTGAGCCATTATGTGAACCAGCATGGGCCAGATGAAGGATGCAGTCTTGCCGCTGCCAGTCTTTGCAATGCCGATCATGTCCCTGCCACTTAAGGCTGTGGGCACACCCTGCATAAGTCAGACAAAGACGGGTCAATTTCAGTTACGATAATCTCCATCGATAACAAAATGAACTAGATGGTATTCATAGAATACTTAGCCTGCACAGTCAAGTTCGTGCGAGCCAACTCTTCTGTTTTTGAAAGTTTTTTTTCTTTGATCCAATATGGTCGCCAGACCACGTGAGCGATGACATCATCAATTTATTTTCTCCAATATAATTGTTGTCTAGATCTCGCTCAATAACTTTCAAACTGATCAGACTAAGCATTGTCCCTGTCGAATTATGATGGCATAATGAAAGAACCAATGACGTCATCGTTAACAGCACTTTTTCCCTATGCAGAATTCTTTACAATGAGCCACGTTTAATTTTTTTCCATGAAGCGGTTCCTGAGATAGAGGTGCACGTTTTTCGGGTTTTCCAAGATGGTGCCTGTATCACGTGACCTATGACGTCATAATTATGAACAAAATAATTCTACAGGCAGAGGTGCTCCTATGGATTTCTTGTCAATGGGACCAACGGTTGCCGAGAAAATGAATTTTACAAATGCAGACACGCACATAAGCCACACGTAAGCAACTGAGTGCCTAACCCTATTTTTCACTTCGCGATCGCAGGGTAACAAAGCAACGGCTCTTCATGCAAGAAAAATGTGAGCATTTCTCAATCCACACACAATGCTACTTTCATTTTTGTTTGTTCCCAGTTGAGAGCACTTATCCTGGTGGAACGTTGTGGTCCAAACTCTAAAGATCCAGTAGACTCACCCAGGATCAAAGGAGCATCCATTGTGCAAAAAGGTTTCGTGTATATTTTGGGAAATGGATGTGACATCAACAGCTTGTGATAACTCGCAAATGATTCGCTCAGCGAGTGGAGCATTTTCTAATAAATGGTGACACTCAGGTGAAAACTTATTTTGCAAGCAAATTGTGCGAGCTGTGCTCAATTGTGCGAGATGTGCTCAATTGTGAGGCAACGCCAATGCAACACTCGGTTGAAGCTTCAGCCCGAGATGCTTAGCAGCACTCAGTCCTTTATGAGGCCAGAAAAAGTTACCAAATACTGGAATGGCACATAAAATGTTGACAGGTACCTGGCACTGGATTGGTGTCGGTTGTGTAAACTCAGACTTGCGAATTTGGTGCATCAACTGCTCATCCAACCCAAAGTGCCCGAAGCTGGAGCATGGCTTGGGTGGGGCTGCACCAGAAACCTGTCCGAAATAACAATAAAATAATAACAATAAAAATAATAATACCAACAACAACAACAAGGTAAAGATCACAGGCATCGCAAGGCACCCCCCATAAATCCTGATGCTTTGGCATCCATTTTATTTTTTTACAACTGATCTCTTAGAATTCCAATGACAGAAAAGAAACCATTAACGGAAATTACACAATGTTAACAATTATTGGAAAATGCAAAAAAAAACTTCCATTAATAAACGAAATTTAAACAGAAATACATAATTAACAAAGATTGTACTCTCAAATCCTCCACAATATCTCCACTGGCTGAATCATAACTTGGGATAGCTAATACGACGCTACTCTATACTAGGTCAGGAATTTGATCTGGATACCAGCACATGATGGCCTATTTATAAAGGCATGAAAGACATTGCCTGCAGATGAAATATGACATGCAAGTTGATGATAAAAAGGGGTGTCAAGGTTACACAAGAAGCTTGAATGCAGGCGGCCATGAAGCCCATCAAAGCCTGCACAAGTATTACAAACTAATGGTGGTTCGACCATGCTCTAGCTTATAAATACTAAACATCAAGCAAGGAAGGATCAGGTACCATTTTTAGTCTTTGATAGGACGAAGCTGGGGTTCAAACCGCTAGCCTCCCTGACTTCCCCCCACCTCCTGCCCACCACCAACAAACACACGTCTAGAGTAAGCATGGGCAACTCATCCCTCCTTTACCCCCGACCCCAACGATGTGCTTCTGTGCAGCCTGCAGAGCGATTTTAAAATTATATTAATCGATCAAGCAATTTAGTGTGGCCCTGTCCTCTCATCACCCTGTGGTGATCATACCGAATCAGGAACAGTGTGTCACGCCATCTCCTCATGCTGTCAGTCAAACGGCATCACTCATTCAGCCAACACAAGCCTGCAATCATTATGAAGCTACTACATCTGATCATGGTGACATCAAGTAAGGTTAGGAAGATACACGCGAAGGTCGAGTGTCCCAAGTAAAATGGATGGAACAGTACTTCTTCGTCGAACGGAAAGCTTCATTCCTGTGTTTCATATGCTTGGAGAGCATCATGTGTTTCAAGGAGTACAATCTCTAAAGACATGACGACTCAAAGAACGCTAACTACAACAAATTTTTGGCCCAAACACGGAAATACAAGGTACAGGAATTGAAGACGTTTTTTGGGCAGCAGATGCTGTTCAAGAACATGAAGAACGACTGACAATATTGTCTGAGAAAGTTACGTTGGAGGAAGAGGCACAAACGCAAAATTTTCAAAACCATACTCCAATGGTAAGCTTGTGAAGGATTTTATCACTGGTGTTATTCTGCCCTTTATAAATATATTTTTTGCACTTTGTTAATTATATAGTCCCCTGATGACCATTCGTGTTAATCGAGAACAGGAAAAGGAAGTGATGTAACCACTCGAGCACATTTCTCAGTGCGCCTGCCATCCGATGCATCCATGTTGATCTCTTGCAATCCTTGTTGTTACGCTATCGAAAGCATTGCCTTTTCACTCCTTATTCATCGACTTCATGCCTGTGTGACTTCAATAAAACACTGGAGCTAGGATGCTATTCCCTGACTCCCATGTCATTTTGGAATGGAGTTTGACTCGCTGTCTAAATATGTACAGCTACACATAGGGAGGACCATGGGGGAGAAGGTCCCAAATGGGGAGAAGACAAACAGACAGTACAGACCTTATGAAAATACTCTGCCCAGGTAAGTGTAGTGATGTGGAGAAAATGAGACTCTCGCACCGCACTGTGGTGAGGAAAATTGATGAAATCGCGAATGATCATATGCCTGTGAGAATCAACACCTCTCTGGCTATTCTCAGAGAGATGTCTCAACGCTGGTGAGTCTGGCAGTTCACTCAAGCAGATTGGCAGGGACTGCAAGCAGCCATCTCTCTTAAGGACTGGTCCCCCATATCTGCTGCCCCTGATGTTAACTCAGCCTGGGAATTCTTCCACAGAATCCTGCTCTCTCTCATGCACAGATTAATCCCATCTCATCTTCATTTATCCTCCCGTTCTTCCCATTCATGGTACACTGAATAATGTGGTAAGGCAGTTGCTCTGAAACGACTTGCGTTAACTTCCTCAAAGGCAAACCCAACCGAAGGTAATCACAGTGCTTTCCAAAAAGTCCACGACAAGTGTGTGTCCACTCTCAGAAGAGCCAGTAAACAACATCTGTCTAACATCAAGAATGAACCTTCAAACTCCCTCCTCCAAAACCTGGTGGCACCTTGTTAAGTCCAGTCAAGTCTGTTAAGTGCATGTTCCCCTTTCCTCCCTTCCCTCTATTCAAATAGCACCCCAGCCGACCCCGCTCGTGAGAAGGCCGAATGCCTCAATTCTGTTTGCTTCTAAATATTGTGTCCCCAACCCTCACTCTTGGTACCCATCCTTCCCTGTCATACCCAACTGCTCCTGTTCTCTGCCTTTTGTACCTGAGAAGGTGGAGAAGGTTCTGTCAACACACGACTCTGACTCTGCTACTGGACCGGAAGGCATCAGCTCACGTGTCCTAAAAATTTGCTCTACTGTCTTGCACATCTTCTCTCTCTGCCCTTTTCACCCTGTCATTTGCGCTAGGTCATATTCCATGTACTTGGAAATCAGCCAACATCATTACACTACATATAAAAGGTGCAAAAACTGATCCCCTCAACGACAGACTGATCAGCTTACTTCCAATCATCAGCAAGGTCATGGAATCCATCAAATCCTCTTAGAATTTCAAGTCAATTGGATGAAAATTGAGGATTTTCGAAATTTGGCCATGTTGACCTTTTGGCCGATGTCGACCTCAAAATACTCGGTGATTGAATTCAGTGTCCAGATATGCAAATCCTCTTCAAATTTCAAGTTAATTGGATGAAAATTGAGGATTTTAGAAATTTGGCCGATGTTGACCTTTTGGCCTATGTTGACCCTTTGGCCTATGTTGACCCTTTGGCCTATGTTGACCCTAAAAATAGTTGGTGGTTGAATTCAGTGTCCATATATGCAAATCCTCTTAAAATTTCAAGTCAATCGGATGAAAATTGAGGATTTTAGAAATTTGGCTGATGTTGACCTAAAATATAATTAGTGATTGAATTCAATGACCAGATATGCAAATCCTCTTAAAATTTCAAGTCAATCAGATGAAAATTGAGGATTTTAGAAATGTGGTCTATGTTGACCTTTTGGCCTATGCTGACCTCAACAATAGTTGGTGGTTGAATTCAGTGACCAGATATGCAAATCCTCTTCAAATTTCAAGTTAATCAGATGAAAATTGAGGATTTTAGAAATTTGACAAAGTTGGTGACCTTTGGCCTATTGACCTTTTGACCACAAAAACAATAGGCTTCTTGCTTATGACCAACTCTACCATTTGGAGAAGTTCGGTGAAGATCGGTTGAAAATTGTGACCTGTGGGCGACTGACATACAGACAGACAGACAGAATAACGCACAAGACCAACCAATATACTTGGAAAATCTTCGATTTTCGCAAGTAATAAAATACAAGCGTGCACACAAAACCCATGGTAAGTGAAACTTCTGGTAAGTTGCAGTCTGTGGAAGACTCAACAGCCCACTGCTAAAATCAGTGTCACCTACTAAATGGATTCATGGTCACCAATCCAGTTGAGGTAATATTCAATACAATCTCTTATTGAACAGTTTGCTGGCTCAAAACTTGGAGAAGTCCACTCCATGCTGAAGACAGTCAGAGTCCCAGAAACATCTGTAGATAGGTTTCCTTCCCAAGGAAGATAGGTTTCCTTTTTGTTGCCAAAAAACAAAAACGGTTCAAAAAAGGCTGATTCATGCTGCTGTTAGCACAACACTGGAGCCAACGCAGACCATTGATACTGGTTTATGCATTGGGCAGTTCTGTGACTTTTGCAGACTGCAACGAAAACCAGAAATTCCATTTCAACATACTAGTATGTACATATTTATATTTGTATACAAGCTGTTGTATGCGGGTGGGAATAGAAGGATTAATGCTGTGGGAATAATAGTATTGGAAGAGATCAGGAAGCAGGTGGTCAGAGTAGAAAGATGGGAGGGATGAATAGGTATTACTTGGGTGGTGATACAGAGGCAAATGGTATGTGTTATGTCGGTATATGGGCCACAAACGGGAAGGATTGGGGCGAAGGCATTCAGGAATGCACTGGGGAGGATGATTGGAATGGTTGAGCTGGAGGTGATGCCATACATTGCGGGAGCTTTTAAAGGGGCTGAGGGGTGGTGATTAAAGATGGTGGCGGGAGGATAGTGACAGAGAGGGGGCAGTATTGAGGGTGTGGGAATGATATTTCAAAGAGCTGTTGAACCGGAAAGGAAGCATCAGTGAGCTGGAGCTGCCATGTTATGTAGAGGGGAAAGTAGAGTTGGTGGAGATCACGGAAGAGGAAGTGTGGGTGGAATTGAAGGGGCTGAAGAATGGAAGAGCGCCAGGCATTGATAAGGTGTGTACAGAGATGATAATTGGAGCGGGAGAGGTCGGAGTCAGTTGGAGGAAGAGGCTGTTGGATGTATGTGTGTATGAGAGAAGGGTCAATTCACGGGGGAATGGAGGACAGGGTTAATTGTGCCGACATGGAAGGGGAAGGTTGATGTTCTTGATCTGGAGAAGAGAAGTACAGGGGCATTACGCCACCAAGTCATGTCATGAAAGGACTGGAGAGGATTCTGGACAAGAGGATAAGAAAGAGTGTGGAGATGGACATCGGAGAAGCACAGCAGGAGTTTAGAAAGGATAGCAGACTGACAGATGGGATGTTCACGCTGAGATAGCTGGTGCAGAAGAGGTTGGAGGTGCAAGGTGAAATGGCATTGGGATTTGTGGACCTGGAGAAGGCCTACGACACTGCCCTGTGAGAGATGGTGATGGTTACACCGAGATGGATATGAGTACCAGAAGAAGCATAAGTTAGGTTGGTGAGAGCGATGTGCAAGGGAACAAAGGGAAGAGTTTTGGTTGGTCTGAGGATGTCTGAGGAGTTCAGTGTGAACATCAGTTTGAGGCAGGGAAGTGCTCTCAGCTCACTCATGTTCATCAGAGTGATGGAGCTTGAAAGCAGAAAGGTAAAGATGAAGGGGTATTCTGGGGTGGATGTTGTATGCGTACAATCTGACTGTTGTGGTGGAGAGTGGGCGGGAGATGCACGAAGTACTGGAGTTGATACTGACATTTGGAAGGAGGCATTTGAGAAACATGGGCTGAAGATGAGCATGGAAAATATTGAGATGACGTGGGTCAGGCAACAGAGAAAATAAATTAATATCAGGCTCGTGGGGAAGGAGATCAGACAGGGAAATAGGTTTGAGTTTCTGACAGGGGGTGGGGGAGGGGGAATAGTGACTGGGGATGGTAAATCCGAGGCAGAGGGAGCGGTGGAGGATTCAGTTGGGTGTGAACGCATGGAGGAGGGTGGAGGGAGTAATGGCAGAAAGAAAGATATCAAGGAGATTGAAAGGAAGGTTCTGATGTCGTGTGTAATGCCACCCACCTTTATGGTCCAGAGACGGTGGCGCTGACAGAGAGACAACAACAGAGGTTGCAGATGTGCGAGAACTGGGTCAGGAGGATTGCGGGAGTGAAGAGGGTGAATAGAAGGAAAATGGATGAACTAAGGGAGGAGAATGGTGTCCAGATGAGCTTGATGGGGGAGATTGGTGAAATGGGCTGGACACTTGGTGAGGATGTGGGAAGAGAGAGTGTCAAAGAGAGTGGATAGGCTTAGGGAGCAATGTAGGAGGAAAAGAGGTAGATTGTGGTTGAGATAAGAAGATTGTTTGAGGAGGGATATCAATAAGGTGGGGTGGTTGGAGAGCAGAGAGAGTTGGCTGTGGACAGAGTGAGGTGGAGGAGTATAGTGGTCAATGCAGGGCAGAAGCTTGGGGGCCATTGGACGTCACCCCTTATAAAGGGAAAGGAGGAGGAGAAGAAGAAGATTTGCTTGTTTAAGTGAATGTCACTTTAGAGAATTAATTTACCCTCAGATTTAGTTTCCCTCGTAGCTCCTGTGCTTGGGAAGCTGACATGGAGGAAACATCTTCATGTTCTTCATAGAAATTCTTATCAAAAGGAGGGTATTCGATCTGCGTGAACACAACAAAGCAACCGTTTAAGCACAGAATGTGAAAATCTTTAAAATTCAAAAATAAACAAATGTAATTGAACAATGAAACACATTTGTGGGGATTTTTAGAAAAACAAGAAATAAAGACAATCAAAAAAATCCATGAAGCACAAAATAAAATTAAAACACAAATTAAATAACAAAAATCATTCCAAAATACAGATTTTTTTTTTTTTTTAATTGACATACCACATGAACTCGGAACTAAAAACCTAGTTTAGCAGATGGGGAGGTTGGGAGGGGATGTGGGGGGGGGGGGGGGCAGGGGTGGGGAAGGAGGCGTTCTCTCAATTCTAATATCGACCATTTGTTGGTTGATATTTGACCAACCCTCCCCTCCCCCTTCCCAATAATTTTTTTTACGGCGTCGAGAACAGTGTTTGTCTGTCCCTATGTATGTATGTATGTATGTGTGTATGTCCCCTCAAACGTATACCAATCAAAGCTGAGGATCTGGTCACATGACAGGGCGATGTGACTACGTCTGATGTGATTACGGCATACAACGGCTGACTCCACACTCTGCCATTTTGATTTATATGCCATTCAGACCGAACATATCGTCGAACCTGTCATATATCACAACCGCCATGGTCTACCTTTACGTTTTTCATTCAGTGTGAAACACAAACAAACCGATTGTTAAAATGATCATCGAATATCAAAAGCATAGAGGTTACGGATCTTCCAACGACACAGTATGTATAGGCCTTAGGCTTCATGCCTTCATGCCTCACCTTCAGGCCGCTTTGGACAAATTAGCCAAGGTTTCTTAATACAGTAGTATTGTTTTCGTAATAATAAAAATAATAATAGCGTTAATACTAATAATATAGTAAATATAATTGTAACACTGCAATCCATTTGCTGTTATTGCAAAGTTTCTAGATTGAAGCGGTGTATGGTTGATGAATCAATGATAAGCGGCGTACGGTACTAATAACCGCGGAAGCAAGGAATTAGCCTCGGTTTTTGATAGTAATATCATTTTTGTAATAATGATAGCGTAACATTAATATTATAGTACATCTAATCATAACACTAATCCCTTCGTAGTGACTGCAAAGTTACTGGAGGTTAAAATACATCATCTTCTATATATGAAAGCAGGAGCAGTTTTGTGTCCGTCCGCACGCTACGTCATTACGTCTCTGATATCATTACGGCATACAACCCTGGTGTTGGGCTAGCGGCTAGGGTGCCAGCTTAGGATCCTTGGATCCTGGGTTCGAATCCCGGTCGATCGCTGAATTAACGCCAGGGGGGTTGACTCAGCCTGTCATCCTTCCGAGGTCGGCTAATTGAGTACCAGTTCACTGGTAATTCCCTGTTTGTCGTTAAAGGTGGCAAAAAGGGTTGGTGTCAGGAAGGGCATCCGGCCGTAAAACATTGCTTCAAAAAGGGGACCAAAAAACAACAACAACCACGGTTCCCGAAAAAGGCCAACCCCCGCTTTGCGGGGAAAAATGGCCTCTAAAGGTGGTTTGTTTGTTTTTTATACAACGGCATACAACTCCACCAACTGACATTTTAATTTATATGCCGTACATGCGGAATATGCCGTCGAAGCGGTCAAACCTGTCGTCAAAGCAGTCAAACCGGTCATGTGTTTTTACACACGGACAACTGTATGTTGCAGAGAGTAGAGTACTACGGATACGTCACTGTTCGACTTTCGGTCTGTTTTTTAAGAAATGTGGAAGAGCAGGAACGTGGAGGAAGCTAATGAAACAGGGATGCATAACAATATAAGCAAGTAATTAAATAAATAAAAATACACATGTGCTGCAGAGGAAACGAAGAATGAGGAGGTTCAGTAATGTTGAAGCACAATTTATCAATCAATGGCTTCAGTGTTTGAGTAGACCTTTGTGGCCTTTAGGTTGTAATGAAACCCAGGTAACTTTTTTAAGTGAATGACAAGCACCTCCAGGATTACTGAAATGGTTGGTGGTAATAAGGGTACATGGGGGTGGGAAGGCTTGAGGTGGGAGGTTTGGGCATGGGAATGTTGGGGTGGGTGGGAGGCTGGGAGGGGGAGGAGGGTTAGGGTAGGGTATAAGGGTTGGGGGGGTTGGCCTCCACCTGTCATTCAAACTGTCAAAAGATACATGGCTAACATGAAGTGCAAAATGATGATTAGGTGCCTCTAAGCATAAAGCTTTGAAAAATTAACATTTGAAAATGAAATGATTATTCAATTAAAGTATAATTTGAGGAAAAGCCCATGAAAATGGCAGGTACACAAAACTCAACACAATACAACACAATACATTACACACATAGTTATGGATTACGTCCGATGAATTATGTGAAATAAGGGAAAGGGAAACAGGAACGGGTGGAGACGGGGTTCTAAACATGAACGGGTCAAAACGTTAGGTGGGATTTCTTTGATGTGCTCCAGGTGTTAATGTGAAATGCACAAACTTGTGATTTATAAACACAGCCTCGTTCGCTTCTGAAGTAGTTTAAAAAAAAGAGGGTGGTGTATAGGCATGGAACACGTTCACATGAACAAACACAGTCACAGACAACAAATAATCTGAAGAGGATGATTAGGATGATAACTAGGACAAGAGGTAAATTAGCTTTAATTTTGTTATGTTCCATGGCCACTTTTGGACCTTCCCCTTTACGTTGGTCGATATATTCTTGCAGAAATCTTTTAGGCCTGTTTTGGATTTGGCGTAGCTGATACAATACTTGGTTCAATTGTTTTACATTGCAGAAACACGAACCTGCATGTTTACCTTCATTTTAAGGATACATACCGGTTGAGTCGAAAGTACAACCTTTTTCTTAGTCTGCAGTGACATACCTAATGATTTAGCCTTAAATATTCAAATAGTATGGTGTTTTTGAAGCAACACAAATTATTTAGGAGCTGTAAGAACTTCACTCTTGAAGATTGTATTGCTTTTGTTTTGTGATTCTAGTTTAAAAAGGAGGTTATACTTTTTTCTGACTCACCCAGGAGGTAAAATAGTAAAATAGTGACGTCATTACAGATTGTATTTAGGATTAAACACTTTTCGAAAACCAACCATCGTGAGTGTATGTTTACGAGTGCGCGTAATGCCTTGAAGCAAGCATTACGCAACAAGACCAATAGTCTAACAATGGCATAGCCGGGCTTGGATCTGCTGAGTGGAGGATCTGCTAGCTGCTGTCCCCTGTCAAGTGAACAGATTTCCAGCTCTGATTGGTGGACGTTTGTGAGGGATAAATACATAAATACATACAAACGGACAGACAAACGCTGTTCCGAACGGCATTTTCTCTATGGGCTACACCGTAAAAATGACAGTTAGAACTGCAGTTGTACTCTCAGATACTTCCTGCCAGTTTAAGTTTTAAACTTTAGAATAACTATAGGTTACACTATCGTGGTTTATGTACTACAGGAAGGATTGTCGGTAACTGAAGTGGTTACAGTTCCAATTACAGTCGTCTGCAGAGAATAACTATAGTAAAAGGATGTATAAGAATTGCACAGCTTAGAATTGATAGTTTACATGGGATGCCGGGGATGGTGAATGTGGATGTGTTAGGAGTGCTTGAATTAGCTCAAGAGGAGGCAGAAGAGGATAGGACTAGGGTAGTTCACCGGTGTGCATTGATAATCTTCGAGGATAGATGCAATCCTCTGGAGAGGTATGGCAATATCAAACTTGTCCGGAGTTACAGATTCTCTAAGGAATTATTTTGTTGGCTACTGAATTTGGTGCTAGATGACCTGGATCAACTTACGATGAGGAGCAATGCAATTAATCCCCTCTAATAATTGTCCGTGGCACTTTGATTCTATGCAACTGCATCATTTCAATTGGATGTTGGAGATATGTGAAGTGTTCTGTCCATTTTATGCTTTTCCATTCGATTATATAATTATTTCCAATCTTTGTGGGAATCGTGTCGGCTTTCAATCGCTTCAATGTGCTCATCCCAAACTGGGAATACAGGCTAGTGTCTTATGAATAATCTTCAACATGGGCACTGCAAATGACGCTTGAAGGAGTTGGACCATGCAACTTTCCTCTGGTCAGTTTTACTTTGGCTATCCATATTTTCCTTATAGCTTGAACTGCAAGCACACTCACACCATCTTTGGTTGTATAGTATTACTACAACCAGCAATAATCACATTGCTGTTTTAAGAGGGGTGGGGCCAATCAAGCAAACAAGGAAACCAAAAAACATTGAAAACTTTGTTTAAAGATGGTTATTGAAAAAAAACGATGAAGTGTTAAGTGAAGCCATATTTATTCATTAAACCAAACATGAATATCTGATTATGTGGACGTTGAAGCAAAATATCAGGCCACAGTCGACCACACACTTCAGATGAGACGGCATGATGTTGAATTTTGATCGTGTGACCACAAACTTTGAAAACAAATGAGTTATTGGCTAAAGCAGCAACAATTCCAAATTCTTACCTCCGAGTGGTCAATAAGAGGGAGTGGATCAATCAGTTTGCTCTTCTCTGGTGGGATGGGATTACCATCACTATCATACTCAACATCATCTTCTTCTTCTGGCAGCAATACACCAGCATTTGGGTTCTCCTCCATGTAACGGAAATAGGCCTCCTGCAAGCACGTGGAAGAAGAGCAGATGGGCGAAGAATATCAAGCGGACAGAGATATATATAAATACATATGTGGGGAAATGGATCTACATTATGGGATTTGTAACTTGTAGTAATTCCTAGATGTGACCTTTGCTAATGATAAAATTATCTGTTACACAGCGCTTTGAGACCGCGTGAGTGAATGTAATCAGTTATGCGTAAACTCCCTTTGGCTTCGCGCGACCTCGGACAAATGTCTGGTTTCCGTCAAAACCTTGTGAAAATTGCTTTCTTTAGGGAGTTCTTTCTCTCCAAGCGGCTGGAATTCAGCTGGACACTGATAACGTTGTACCAACTCTGGAACGAGGTCGTAAATATCTCAGTAACAGGCCTTACTGCCTTTGTTTCTCTCTCCTTGGCCAGATGGTACATGAAAGACAGATCAAACGTTATTGCTTTGCTTGTATCTGATCGTTGGTTGCATATATCTGTGTGCGGCATGTCCTGCATGTCCTGATATACATACATATATGTATGTATGTATATCTGCATTTGCCAGCTTGTTTGATTTTGCCCCTCTCCTCACCAGGATTCGGAGGAGCAGAAATAAATAAGCCTACGCAGTCCAAGATCTGCCCCTCTGTTCTGCAAAATACTTGGAGGATCACTCAAATTCTTAAGTACCGGTATTATAGATACTTAATCCAGCTTGAGATCCTAGGATCCTGGGTTTGAATCCCGGTCAATCGCTGAATTAACGCCAGGGGGGTTGACTCAGCCTGTCATCTTTCCGAGGTCGGCAAATTGTGTACCAGTTCACTGGTAATTCCCTGTGTGTCGCAAGAGGTGACTAACAGGGTTGGGGCAGGAAGGGCATCCGGCCATAAAACAATGCTTCAAAAAGGGGACCACGGTGCCCGAAAAAAAAAGGCCAACCCCCGCTCTGCGGAAAAAAATGGCCTCTAAAGGTGGTTCTTTTATTTTCTATTATAGATAATTAATCTTACTGATCAAGGGCCACACACCCTTATATTGCCACATGTGCAATGTTTTTAGAAATGGCCACCTCAATGGCCAAGAAATGGCCACTATCGCCACCTCGGCCTACAATTTCTGGGTGCGTGGATCATTCATACACTGGAATGGGCATAGGGATTGTATTTGTGTCTATTTATTACGTAGTTATTGCCTGTGTCATGTTTGTGCTTATGAGATACAATCATTTTTAAAACAAATAATTATTAATTCTTCATTTAATTAACTGCAGTTTAACTTTATATAACCACCCATAGGGTGCTAGTGTAATTGTAATTGTAGTGTAAAACTGCTCGTGTAATTTCAGCCTTTATTATGAATAAAGAGCTTAGTGTATTTGCAGACCACAAAATGGGAAAATACTCAGAGGAACGGGTTAAAGAAACAGTTACTGAACACCAAGATATTTCAAATGTATTGTATGATGCATTAAGTGCCCTTGCGTATCACTTAAGTCTTCATTTGTGCATTGGATTTTCATGCACCTAGGTTTATGGCCTTTTCAATCAGGTTTATGTCGCCACACCACCACCGCCGGGTTATTTGGGAAAGCACAGTTATCACGGCAATGTGGTACACGAACAGAGATGGCAACAGCTTCGAGAATATTTGGTTATCACACATGTAAATTAGGCATATTTTGAGATTGCCGTCACTCCCTCACTGTAGGCACCGGTATTAATCCCGCCAGGTCCACGACGGTACAACCCTATCGACGGATGGACCACATCTACTATAAAATGCAGAAAAACAAAACGCTATCCGAAATATGCAGACACTGTATATGTAATTGGTATCCTTGTCGTGTTGAATATCATATTTGCTCACAGGGAAGCAAAATTACTGACAAGGTGAAGGTATTGCAAAAGCCCTGGGAATAATATCAACTCACTTGATTATCCTCCTCTTCAATGTCGTCTCGAACACCCCTGTTGAACAACAATGCAAAAATCTGCCAATTTCATATAGAATTTGACAATCGTCATATGAACACGAGCAAACACTCACCAGTCAAGAAGCAATTGTCTTTAATCAAAACCTAATGAATACATTATCTGCACCCCACTCCCCGGAAGAACAAAGATAGTTAAAACAAAGAAAATGGGTTTAAACAATATGACTAAACTTGCTCTGAATGAAAATCCAGCAGAGCATGCTATGGATTTAGCTAGCTGTTGATTTGGAGGTTGATCGTCTCTGGTGCATCATACAGAGACATCAAATTGACAGGCAGTGAGGATGAGTTTGGGGATCTATATAGTCACAAAACAATACCCGAAAACAAGTCTCTAGTCGTCCAGTGGATCACATGACCTGTTGCAAATATCACATTAATTTGCATATAAACTGTAGAAGAGGAGTGCTTACATTTCACCCCCAAATTTCGATATTTATTATCAAGTAATACTTATATGAATGATTCACAAAACAAATGGGAAACTCACTTTTCAATTTCTTGCTTTCCGGTCTTGCTCTCCAGAGATTTCATGTCTTTCTGAGCCTCTGACTGCACCAAGACAACAAGCAACCTTTGAACCATATGAAATACCAGTGGGACGTTTGCTTTAAAACTTTTTTATTCAAAGCATATAGTCTATCAGCTGAGTACCAAAAGAGGCCAAGATGACGCATCCTTAAACTACAGAAATATGCATTGGACAATCTGAGAGGTGTTATTTTAGGAGTAAACAATATGCAAAATGCCAAAAAATGAATACCGTATTTCATGCAAGTAATCCGCTCCCTCGAATACCCCACACATGGGGGGAAAAAAGTGATCTAGGAAAATTTCAGGCACGTATAATCTGCACACAGGTATGCCAGGGACGTATTCAGGACGCACACGGGTATGTCAAGTGCTAGCTGGCTGATTGGTAACTGAACACACCCTGGCTTTTCTCTCCACATGACAGGGAGATACGCGATCTCCATATTTCTAGCAGCCGACACGGCTTTGTTGTCAAGGGCCCACAAACGGCTCTTTTCAAATACAACTTCGGTAAAAAACCAAATTACATTAAAATGAATATCTTGAGAAAGGGTTGTTGCCATAATTAAAGGTTACTGTACCGATGTGTTAAAAACCAGCATGGTTTCTGGTTTCATCTATCAGTATAAATACCCTGAAGCCTGTTGAATCGTATGTCATTCCACAAAATCATCCATACCATTTCAAATCCCTGCGTATGTCTGCTGTCAGTACAAATAAGAGAAAACGTAAAAGTTTTACAGCCGAATTAAAACTGAAAATTGACGAAAACGTGGGCTGATTTCTGGAGAAGAAGAGGGCGAGAGTGATAACGACAGACCAGGGGTGTGTGTATTTACCAAGCAGCTAGCTAGCACTTGCCAAGCCATATATTCCTTATAAATGGTTTCAAATGGAGTGCTTGTTTGAGTGCTTAAGCCATTTGGCGAGTGCTCTACAAGAAACTTGGGAACTGAACACATCCCACACTTGTCGACTCAGAGCTGCTTCAGCTGTTTCACAGCAACAGACAAGACGAGGAACTTTGTGGGCTTACAGAAGACGACTTCCTGGTACTTTGGAATATAAATATTGTTGAGTTTATGGGGGGTAGGCAATGGAATACTTTAGGCCAGGTAGGATTGAATAGGGTAGTGTGCTGCATATGCCGTGTAGACACCTCGATGTAACCAAGTCAGCTGCATGTGTTCGGCGTAAGTGTATATTATTCTCCATGCGAGGGGTGGAGCTATGCTAATTAGGTAGGGTATAAGGAATAATTCCCTGTATGTAAATTGCCTTTGTGGTTTTCCCTTTGTTCCTTATGACACATGCAACTACACCAGCCATGCATTCCACACCTATACTAAATACACTATATAAAGTGACCGGATGTGGACATTCGAACACCACCACTGACGCCACCAGCCAAGTCATCACAAGGGCCGGCAAGAGAGGTCGGGAGGCCACGCCCCAAAGAATGATTGGTCGGGGCGATCGACTGATACGATGGGACTCTTTGATTGTAGCGCGCGTGGACGTCATCATATGATGTTCAAGCAACAGGGAGAAAAAGGCTGAGGACCGCCATTTTCTCTCTCTTGGGTCGGACATTCGTATCGAGCAGTCGCATTTGTGCTCTCTTCACGCTGAGTTTCATAACAGACGGTCGCAGCTCATGCACTCTGACTCTCTTGGTTTGTGGCTGGCATCGCGGGCGGTCGTGGTTTGTCTCTCTTTTGGCGGTGGCATTCGCGCGTTCGCTCTGTTCCTGGCTGCGAGTGAAGGCAGACGCATACTTTCCTCTGATTCCGGTGGTGCTGGCTTCGTGACGGCCGTGTGCCATGAGGTGTGCGCCGGAGAGACCTCGGTGCTTTGTGGAGCGTGGGACGAGGAAGAAGCGAGGGCCTGTTCGCTTCACGGTGGCGGCTGGCAGGGAACGCAACTTCGCGCCAAGGCCTGTTTTCCCACGCAAGGACCTGTTCGAGGGCCGACAGGGTCAGTGGGCCGCTCAAAGCTGAGTACAAACACAAACATTTATTATTTTCATTTATTTATTCCTGTGTCCGTTTCACGAGTCCGTGTGGAGACGTCTCAATGAGGAATTAGTTTGCCGTCATTTCTTTGTTCCCTGGCATTTATTTTTATTAAACCTCTTACTTGTTGAATTTAAATTTCTCGTCTGTCTTGTTTAATTGTCGGTGTCCGAGGGTTGCGAGTTTGACACCCGCTGAGGGCGAAATTGCGCTCAGCTTTCGGAATCAAAATTTTTAACGATTGTCTTTCTCTCGTCGAGGGGGAGGTAATCATAGTACCGGGGTGTCAATTTTTTTTATAGTTGATTGGTATCGGGAAGAGCGCAAGCGAGTTGCTAAATTTAAATTTTCTTTTTGTCAGAGGTAAATTACGCATGCGAGGGAAAACCGCTTTGTCAGCACGTAATGGCGGACGTGAATTAAATGGTGGAGCAGATGGAGGATTTTGAAGAGCATGGAAGCGAGCCGGGGTAGAGTTTGATGAGAATAGTGTTGGAACCTCCCCTGTCCCGAGCATTAGCCCACCCCAATCTCTTATGAGGGAGCCGGGGACAATGGGAACGGATCCGATGGGTTTCCAGGCCATGTTTGCAACACTAATGTGTGAAATGAAGGGAATGAGCAAACGATTGGAAAATAAAATTGATGGTTTGAGGGGAGATATGAAGGCTCAGAATGAGCATGAGGAACGAATAGAAAACATAATGGATAGACTGATGGCTGAAATGAAAACCCAAAGAGAACAAACAAATGAAATGAAGGAGGAAATAAAGAATGAATTGGAGGGACAAATCAATGGAATGGAAAACAAAATTGATCGAATTGGGGCACAGGAGAGGGAATGTTCAAAAGTAAAGAGGGAATGTTCGGAAGTAAATAGGGAATGTTTGGAAGTAAATGGGGAATGTTTAACTGAGAATGACCTGGAAGGCTGTCGGGCTTGTGTGGATGCCAGAATGCACCAGCAGGGGGAGGAATTGGAATTTGTGCAGCACCAGGGTGGTGACTTGGAGCAACAGGTGAGGGGAAATATTGGAGGCCCATGATACGGAGCCGGAGCGGGTATTTATAGATAAAGATCTGTTGGGGCCGTCATTGATTGGGGCTGATGAGAATGATTTGACACAGGAGCGGCTGGAGACCTGGGACAATACCGTTTGGGAAGAGATTGCTCGGGTCCAACAGAGTCTGGGAGATGAGGTGATTCGGTCTGTTGAGTATCCCCAGGATGAGATTAGGGTGACCAAAGGGACCCTCACCACGAACAACAATTGGGCACCAGAGGCGCCAAAACTGGTTACCCAGCAGGGGGGGTGTTTTGGCCCCGAGATGGAGCCAGACATGGAGGAGTCGAGAAATAGAGCCTTGGGAAAAAGTGGTCCCCATAGTGAATTTGGAACAGCTGCAGGGAGGAGCAGAAAAACCCGAAGAAGGGATTGTGACCTGCAGCTGAGGTTGGGCACACGAGGCCAAAATTTTTAAAACGGCATTTAAATTGAAATTGAAATGGTAATTTAATTTGGAGCAGCCTTGGAGGGAATTGGTCCCCAGCCTGCGAAATTCGGACCTGGAGGGGTCATTGGGGTCGGCCTCGTGGGAAATTTCCCCATTTGAAAATTGGGTTATGCCAGCCAGCTGTGGAGCTGCGCTGGCAGGATTTGGATGTGGGGTCCGACCATGGGTGTCGTGGTACGGCCCGGGCCCCACGGGGGTCTGGTGGAGTGTGGCGTGAAGAGATAACACCGCCATAGTTTGAGTGAACGCCTCGGAGATAAAGCTCGGCTGGCCATCCGTCACCAGGGGTGTTAATCCCAGCGGTGAACACGACATATATATATATATATACACATATATATATATACAGACTTGGCATTTAATATGGAATTTTTTTTTTCTGGGGGTGAACTTACTTTTCAAGATGTCTTAGAACCAAAAGTTCATTGGAATTATGTTGAAATTATTCTAGATTTTGTTAATGTGACCTTTAAAAGAAACAAAAACCACATTTGACATTTCGAAACAAATAAATTGATCCTCGAAAGTGATGTAAACTGATATCGAACTCAATTCATGGACAGTATTGTGTTAAACTTCTGTACGTTTTCCAGAAGTATCTCTTTATTTTGCAGATTAGCCAATTTTTTTTTTAACAAAAACAAAAGTTAAATTACGACTGGGATTACGGACAGTAAAATTACAGTTCAGTACTTCGTGTAACCCCCACGAGCATTCAGGAGAGCACATACACGTTGAGGCATGCTGTTCACGAGATTTGCCAAGGTTTGGACAGGAATCGCTTGCCATGCAGTGACAATAGCCTGCTGAAATTCACGCACAGAGGTCGGCTGCTGGTCCAAGTGGTCGATTTGACGCGTTAATTCTGCCCACAAGTTCTCTATCGGATTCATATCCGGGAACATGGCAGGCCAGTCCATATGCTCTACACCACGGTCAGCAAGAAAGTGTTGGATCATGCGAGCACGATGAGGCCATGCATTGTAATCTTGGAAGACAAAGTTTCCTCGAAAGGCTGCACGAGCAAATGGAAGCAATGTTTCTTCCAGAATGCACCTGTACTTGAACTGGTTCAGGTCTCCATTCAGAACAACCAGGTCAGTTTTGCCCCCTGCATAAAAAGCAGCCCAAACGGTCACCCCACCACCTCCAGCCTGGACTCTTGGCACTATACAATCTTTGTTGTAGGCTTCATGCACTTGTCTGTGCACTCGGACGCGGCCATCTTGACGATAGACCAGAAATCTAGACTCGTCACTGAAGATCACGTGATTCCATTCGTGATTCCAACCCCACCACCTCCAGCCTGGACTCTTGGCACTATACAATCTTTGTTGTAGGCTTCATGCACTTGTCTGTGCACTCGGACGCGGCCATCTTGACGATAGACCAGAAATCTAGACTCGTCACTGAAGATCACGTGATTCCAGTGCCCTGGCTGCCATTGACGGTGCTCTCTGGCCCACTGCAATCAGTGCTGGCGGTGTTGTCTGGTCAGGCGTGGCTTTCTCAGGGGACGCCTGGCACGATAGCCTGCTTGAACCAGTCATTGGTTGAATAGCCTTCTGGATACAGGCACATTTGCCAGTTGCTGCCACTCAGCCCCAAGCCGATTAGATGACTTGGTCCGGCCATTGCGGACTAACTGGTGCAGCTGGCGATCATCCCTCCTTGTGGTTCTGCGGGGACGTCCTGGCCTCGGTATTGGAGTAGGGACACCCCTCTGAGCATTTCGTTTCAGGATCTTTGACACCTGACCTTGAGTGATGCCATACTGCCGAGCAATAGCATGCTGTTTCATGCCGTAATTTCGTAAAGCCACCACTCCATGACATACAGCATTGTCGAGTTGACGGACCATCTCCAGAGGAAGCGCCAATAACCTTTGGAGACGTGCAGCAGTTGTTTTCCACTAATACAGAACGCAACAACCCTTGTATACCCGACTGTGAAGCCAATCATCAAATGCACCTGTCCGTACATTTTGCCACGCCACCTGTGATATAATCCTGTTGTTGACTTCTTGCTGCGACAGACAATCAGTGACATGGTTCTTTTAACAAATAAATCACCAAAGTGTAAAAGAAACTCACCAAATTGATAAACTGAGTTAAGAAAGTAAACCCAAGTCAAGAAAAAAAATATATTCCATATTAAATGCCAAGTCTGTGTGTGTGTGTATATGTGTGTATATGTGTGTATATGTGTGTATATGTGTGTATATGTGTGTGTGTATATATATATATATATATATATATATATATATATATATATATATATATATATATACATATATATACATATATATATATATATACATATATATATATATATATACATATATATATATATATACATATATATATATATATATATATATATATATATATATATATATATATATATATATATATATATATATATATATATATATATATATATATATATATATATATATATATATATATATATATATACACACACACACACACACACACACACAGTCACGTGAAAAAGTAAGTGCACCCCATGTAAAGTTTTGACTTTTTCAACATATAGCAATTTGATCTTCATTTCAACAATATTGATAGATAAAGGTGATATAATATAACAAATATCATCAAACATTTACATTTTGTAGTCCATTGTATAATTTAAATGAACATAAATGCAAATTTCGCATGTGGAAAAAGTAAGTACACCCCTACATTTATCACTACTTCAAATACCTAAAATTAGAATCAGGTGCACCAGCTCAGGTGCAAATGATTAGGACATCGTCAGAGAGGATCTTGGAGGAACCTGTCTTATTTAAACCTCAGACATTTAGTTTGGTTTGCTCTTTGTTGATGAAGTGTGCGGTGTCACCATGCCTCGATCAAAAGAGCTATCTGAAGCCTTCAGAAAGAAGGTTATAGATGCCTACGAGTCTGGGAATGGATTTAAAAAGATCTCCAAACAATTTGAAATCAATCATTCGACTGTCCGGAAGATCATCTACAAGTGGAGAAGATTCCAAACAACTGCCAACTTGTTCAGGCCAGGCCGCCCCAGCAAGTTCAGCCCGAGAGCAGACCGAAAGATGCTGAAAGAAGTCTCTAAGAACCCCAGAATGTCATCACGGGACCTACAGGTAGCTCTTGCCACTGTTGATGTCAAAGTGCACGAGTCTACCATTAGAAAGAGGCTGCACAAATTTGATCCACATGGGAGGTGTGCCAGGGGGAAACCTTTGCTGTCCAGAAAGAACATCAGGGCAAGACTAAAGTTTGCCAATGAACACCTAGGCAAAGACCAGCACTTCTGGAACAATGTGCTCTGGACAGATGAGTCAAAGGTAGAGCTATTTGGCCACAGTACCAGAAGACATGTTTGGCAAAAACCAAAGACAGCATTTGACCACAAGAACCTGATACCAACTGTAAAGCATGGTGGTGGAAATATTATGGTTTGGGGCAGCTTTGCTGCATCAGGGCCTGGGTAACTCACCATCATAGAATCCACTATGAATTCTTCATTGTACCAGAGGGTGCTTGAGGATAATGTGAGGCCATCTGTCAGAAAGCTGAAGCTCAACCGAAGGTGGACCTTGCAACGTGACAATGACCCTAAACATACCAGTAAATCCACCAAGGAATGGCTGAAAAGAAAGAAATGGAGGGTTCTGGAATGGCCAAATCAAAGCCCGGATCTAAATCCCATCGAGATGTTGTGGGGGGATTTGAAACGAGCTGTGCATGCAAGAAACCCCTCAAACATCGTTACGCTTTGGCTGCCAGCAGCATTAGCTGCGATTTGTTCGCTCGAACTACTCAAATGACATGAGGTAGGCCTGGAAAGAGGGAGGAGCGCGGGGTCGGGGTGTGGCAGAGTCGAGGAGCACGTCAGAGGCGGTGACGGTAAGGGCTCCCAGCCAACCAGGGCTCGGAGGGC
Source organism: Myxine glutinosa (assembly GCF_964187855.1). Classification (NCBI taxonomy): domain Eukaryota; kingdom Metazoa; phylum Chordata; class Myxini; order Myxiniformes; family Myxinidae; genus Myxine; species Myxine glutinosa. The sequence goes on from NC_136267.1 coordinate 109,726,990, forward strand.
ATGGCGTGATAGGGCGTGGTGAAGAACGTCTGGTGAGTTCCAGAGAGTTCGCTGGACAGGGCTGTATAAGCCTTTGCACAAAGCCCTTGAGGAGGACTTGTCGGCAAGTAGAGATGAGAAGGCATGCGCGGTGCTCAATTGAGTGATGAGAAGGGAGAGGCAGGCGCTTGAGTCGAGGACTTGATGAGGACTTGCTACCGGAGAACTGATGAGAACTTATGAAGAGGATTTGCACGAGGACTTGGGGAATTGCAGAGCACATTGTGACCGTATATTGAACTATTACATACGCAGCCACGCGAGTGATTAACAGCCAAAGCCAGCCCTACCGCTCGCCCTGTAATAATCCCGTGCGCGCCAACGACACGTGGAGAGCTCCTGGCCGCTGTATTCATCTTCTTCGCGGTGCGAGTTGGGGACCGGAGGGAGAGCTGCCCGGACGCCATCCCTGGACCATCAACCTGTTCGTCTGCAACCCCGTGTGAGTGTGTCTGAGTGTGAACGGGCCCGTGCCCAGGGGATAAGTATAAGATTGTTTAAGGCTGCACTGTCTTCTTCTGCTGATCATTGTACATTGTGTAAATAAATTCTGTTCTTCCAAATTCAACCATTTCTGTGAATTCCATCATTGGGTAAGCGTGGCACGATTATGAACCGCTTGGATCGGGTTTAGTCATTGATAACGGCTCGGGTCACGCGTTCGCTCCCGCTCGGCGTATCCACCAACACCCATGATTCGGGCGGGGCCTATTTCCTCGTTTCTGGGCAGCGCGAGTAATTAGGTATTAGTGATTAGTCCTACGACCCAATTTCACGCTGTCCGGGAAGGACGTCATAGGTCCCGGGTCCCGTCGGCTAGTCAAAGACAAGGGGACTAATCCCCCCTTGGTAAGGGGAAAAGGCCGGCGCTGAGATCCGCAACAATTGGTGTCAGGAGTGGGATTTAGAACCCCACTAAAAAAATTTTGGGACGAATTGGCTCCAAATTACGGGCGACCAAAAATTTAGTTTTAACATCCAAATTAAAATCGTGCCATGGATAACCAAGACGGTCGGATGCCGGTGGGGGTAAATGAGGAGGTAGAGGAGGAATTTGAATCGATGACCCAGGACCCCCAGGAAGAATTGGGAGAAATTGAGGAGGAAGCGGAGGAGGTAGCAGGGGTAGGAAATGGCGGCGCCTCGCACGTGGCCATGGCAGCCGAGCCCGCTGTGCGACCCGGGAGCAACATTGAATCCTACCTAATTCAACTAATGGAAAAAATGAATAACCAAGAGGATAGAATGAAGGAAATAAAAAACGAAACCCGGGAAACTAAAGAAATGATGGGCACCCAACAGAATGAAATAAATAAAATAAACGGCAAATTGGACACCCAAAGTGATAAATCCACCCAGGAAATAAAAGGGTTTGGAAACAGAATAGGTGGCCAAATAAAAAAAATGGGGAAAGCCATAGGGCGCAGGTCGAGCGGGAAAGTCGCATTGGTACGCGATGGGGTAGCGCGACGTGAGGAACGCGGGGAAAGCGAGTTTGAGCAGAGCACAGCCAAGTTGACCGGGGTAGAAATCGCGACTTGGGATGTAGAAAAGCCGACGGCCGCCGAATTAGAAGAGAAAATTTTATTAGCACCGGCGGTCGTCGAGGAAAAAGAAAAATGGAAGAATTATCGTGAAAATTGGCGACGAAGAGACGGCAGAAGCAGAAATTAAATCGGAGATGGGGATGGTATTTGCACAAAGTCCGTTTTCGCATTGTGATGTCGTGCTGCCTAACCCCAATGGAAGTTTGCAGGTGCGGTTGCAGGAGAAGCGAATCCCGAAGGTGAGTAGGAGCGTGAATGGCGCGAAAATGTATGGCGCGAAAGTGTTTGGCGCAAAAATATTTTTCGCGCGCTTGGGATCGCGACATCACCCGGGCGCTCGTGGGAGGTCCGTGGGGAGGTGTACGAAAGCGAATGGCGCGCGTGTGAGAACGGCGCCGGAGCGCGAGTGTAAGACGGAGTGTATGTGGGAGGAGTGTGTTGAAGAAGAGTGTGAAACGGAGTGTGGAACGGAGTGTGACACAGAGTGTGGCGATGGCTGAAGAGAGTGTGCGGGAGTGCACACCAGAGCGCGTGATTGGGTGTGCAGCAAAAGAGTGCACACTGCACACCCATGGTTGTTACGGAGTACGTAACGGGAGAGTGTACCCGAGGGTGTGCGATGGCCAAGTGTGTTTCGGAGTGTGTAACAGAGGAGTGTGTGATAATGGAGTGTGCGCGCGTCATGAGTGCGCCTGAGTGGTGTGCACGAGAGATTGCAATAATAGATTGCAGGGAATGTATGGGAGGAGCTGGAGCGCCTCGGTGTGAGAATGCGAATCGGGCATCGACGCGGACCGGGGTAGCGTTTCGGACGACGTATAGCCGACGCGAGCTCTCGGGGCGTGTTGCGCTTTGTGTGCTGCGGGGACCGTCGGGGATCGTTGCCGCGGCGGTCTCGCAAGGAGCGCCGTGCACGATTCGTGCCGGGCCCCGCCCTGCCGTGGCGAAAGCGGCAAACGGCACGATTTGAGCGGAGGTAGGAGAGGTCAGACCTTCGCCCCCTGGCGGGCGCGGTGCTCCGACCGGGGGAGGTTGGCCGATCGTGCCGGAGACCGAAAGGCTCCGCGCAGAGATGGCGCCTGGAACCTTGGCCCGAGCATGCCTTCTCCCCAGAATCGAAAATGCCGGACGGACACAACCAACAGGAAACCAATCACCCGCATGCATTGCTCGGCTTTTCGAAGCTGAGCTGTGATGACAATGGATTGCCGCACCGAGAGGCTCAAGTATCGTGGACAGATAGTAATGGCGTTGGTGAATGGTAGCTTTACCATTCGTTTTGGGGCACATGAGCTATAGATTATGGGGATGGCAGTGTAAACTAGCCGAGGGCGGGCTAGGATATTGTTAGGGATTTAGAAGTGACTTTAGGAGACATGAGATTTAAGTAGCGACTTTTGTACAGGTCGAGGGGCCGTAGTCAGATTAGAAGGATAATAATGACGAGGGAAGTGCTTAGTGGAAGGGAAGACGGGAAAGCACGAGTCTTAGAGGGAAGTAGTTAGTTAGATGATGCTGTGTGTGTAAAAGTGTATAAGTGGTATATTGAAGACATATGGAGTTGTGTTGGAGTGTATGGAGGGAGGAATGTGAGCACAAGAAGTGTGCAAGAGGACTTGGTGTGTGGAGTAAATGGTGGAATGAGTGGTGTGGAATGAGTGGTGTGGAGTGCATGGTGCAAAGGAGTGGATGGGGGAAGATGGACCCCTTCACAAATACCTGGGGAGGGTAGTTTAAAGTTAGGTTGAGGGTTTAGGTAAATTGTTGGATATTGACACCTGTGGTGCAGGTAGTAGCAAGGAAGTGCTTAGATGGGTGCATGAGTCTGTGGAAATGGCTGGGCGTGTGGGCTTAATTGGTGAGTGTAGTTATTGGGGCACTCCGCCACTGGTAGTCTGTCGGCCAGGTGAGGCCGCAGGTAGGCTCTGGGAGCCAGTTAGAGTCAGAGTAGTGTTCAGTGGGGCCCGAGGATCCTAGGAGAGGACCCGGGTAGCCCAATGCCAGAGAGGGCATCAGAGGGGTGAGAGAGCCAGGAGGGGCCTTCCCCGATTTAGGGTAGTTGTAAGGAGCATGGTAAGCTCAGGTGGCGACTTCAGTGGCGGAGGTGCGCAGGTAGTTGGACCTGCTAGTGGAGCCACACGACCCAGCCCCGAAATTGTGCGAGGGCACAGTAGGAAAAATTGGGGAGTGAGACCCAAATTGGAGGGCACCCAAGGTGGGTCAATGGGAATTGGTTTTTAGAACCGCATAGTTTAAAGATGCCGATTGGCAGGGCATGACCCCGGGTAGTGTAAAGGAGTTAATGTTATTAGAGTATAGTTAGGATGAGAAATCTCTTCGCACCATCCACATCCACTCACCAAAGGAGACGGAACTCAACACCAGATTTTGCGAACGTTTGGATGGGTGAGGCGCATCATGACGTGAGTGTGACACTGTGTTTATTCCATCTCTCCCTTCTTGGGAGGGATTGGACGACGAACTCGGAGTAGAGGGGGGGTAGAAAAGACGACGTAGCGACGAATTGTAAAGTCTAAATAGAGGGAGGGGCAAGGGTAGTGTAGGCTGACATGGGGGGTCACAAACGGTCCGGGATGAGTCTGCTCTGCTCGCTCCTCCGCGCCCCTCATGTTGCATTGCCTTGTTTTGATGTGTACCTTTGCGCCCTTTCCTTGCCTAACTCTGCTTTGTCTCTCCTCGCCACCCATGGACCCATTATTTTTGTTGAGGGGAGTGTGCAGGAACCCTGAGCTGTGCGGCTGCACTTTTGCACTGCACTCTGCTACCTCTGGCTGCACCAGTACACCTATGGACCACACGTTCTGTGGCCTGGCACCTTTTGCTGGGGCAGACAATTGCTGCAAACGTTATCTTGCCCTGCGGACCACTGGTTTTAAGTGGCGTCAAAGTCACGCAGATGGACCATGAGATGGCCCTGCAAATAAAAAAACGGACACGGTTTGTGCATTTTATTTATTCCGGTGTGTCAGGAAGGAAGACTTCAAGTTTTATTACGGCACACCGAAGATGAAGCAGGAAGATGCAAGAAGCAGCAGCCCAGCAGCAGCCAAGCAGCAAATGTGCCATTTATTATTGAAATGTGATTGTGCATTTTTGTGCATTTTTGTGCATTCTTGTATTATGGTGTATTGGTGCAGTGCATTGTGTTTCTCTCTCAAATTTTCTTTCCCACAAAAGAACAGGTCCTGGGTTATAGAGATGTAAATAATTAGATTAGTCTTGTAAATAACATGCTCCCCACCGGCTTTATGTTTAGTTTGAGAATTCTTTCCGCAATTCGGTTAGCTATGGGTGTGAGTCTGTTAGTTCGTACACAACGCAGTAGGTGGGACATATCTACTGTCGTAAAACTGTCGCACACAGGGTGTTAGATTAAATGTAGAGGGGAACCACATCTAAGTGTCACACGGAATTTAAAAAGTAGTCCTGACCCTTGCTCAAAATCGGTCGTTCTCACTTGTGTGGGTTCGGCTCGGGGACGAGCCTGGCGAAGGAGGGGGGCAGTGATACGGTTTTGAGAGTTGTACATATGACATCATTAAAGGTTAAAGGTTTGCCCCCCATAGTTAGTCCACAAGCAACACGTAGGCCCACTTAGAGTATTAGTTATGTCATAGTATGTGTAAGAGTAGGCCATTTCCCGAGTAATATCTGCGTTGTGTAAAGAAATGAGCTTTGGTCCTTTCATCTTTGCGCCACCCCCCAATTACATCAGTGGGCATAATTGATCCCGCGCCCCATTTGGCATCCTTCCGTGTGTTACGCTTTGGCTGCCAGCAGCATTAGCTGCCCTTTGTTCGCTCGAAATAGTCAAATGACACGAGGTAGGCCTGGAAAGAGGGAGGAGCGCGGGGTCGGGGTGTGGCAGAGTCGAGGAGCACGTCAGGCGGTGACGGTAAGGGCTCCCAGCCAACCAGGGCTCGGAGGGCATGGCGTGATAGGGCGTGGTGAAGAACGTCTGGTGAGTTCCAGAGAGTTCGCTGGACAGGGCGATATAAGCCTTTGCACAAAGCCCTTGAGGAGGACTTGTCGGCAAGTAGAGATGAGAAGGGATGCACGGTGCTCAATTGAGTGATGAGAAGGGAGAGGCAGGCGCTCGAGTCGAGGACTTGATGAGGACTTGCTACCGGAGAACTGATGAGAACTTATGAAGAGGATTTGCACAAGGACTTGAGGAATTGCAGAGCGCATTGTGACCGTATATTGAACTATTACATACGCAGCCACGCGAGTGATTAACCGCCAAAGCCAGCCCTACCGTTCGCCCTGTAATAATCCCGTGCGCGCCAACGACACGCGGAGAGCTCCTGGCCGCTGTATTCATCTTTTCGCGGTGCGAGTTGGGGACCGGAGGGAGAGCTGCCCGGACGCCATCCCTGGACCATCAACCTGTTCGTCTGCAACCCTGTGTGAGTGTGTCTGAGTGTGAACGGGCCCGTTGTCCAGGGGATAAGTATAAGACTGTTTAAGGCTGCACTGTGTCTTCTTCTGCTGATCATTGTACATTGTGTAAATAAATTCTGTTCTTCCAAATTCAACCGTTTCTGTGAATTCCATCATTGGGTAAGCGCGGCACGATTATGAACCGCTTGGATCGGGTTTAGTCATTGATAACGGCTCGGGTCATGCGTTCGCTCCCGCTCGGCGTATCCACCAACACCCATGATTCGGGCGGGGCCTATTTCCTCGTTTCTGGGCAGCGCGAGTAATTAGGTATTAGTGATTAGTCCTACGACCCGATTTCACGCTGTCCGGGAAGGACGTCATAGGTCCCGGGTCCCGTCGGCTAGTCAAAGACAAGGGGACTAATCCCCCCTTGGTAAGGGGAAAAGGCCGGCGCTGAGATCCGCAACAATTGGTGTCAGGAGTGGGATTTACAACCCCACTAAAAAAAATTTGGGACGAATTGGCTCCAAATTACGGGCGACCAAAAATTTAGTTTTAACATCCAAATTAAAATCGTGCCATGGATAACCAAGACGGTCGGATGCCGGTGGGGGTAAATGAGGAGGTAGAGGAGGAATTTGAATCGATGACCCAGGACCCCCAGGAAGAATTGGGAGAAATAGAGGAGGAAGCGGAGGAGGTAGCAGGGGTAGGAAATGGCGGCACCTCGCACGTGGCCACGGCAGCCGAGCCCGCTGTGCGACCCGGGAGCAACATTGAATCCTACCTAATTCAACTAATGGAAAAAATGAATAACCAAGAGGATAGAATGAAGGAAATAAAAAACGAAACCCGGGAAACTAAAGAAATGATGGGCACCCAACAGAATGAAATAAATAAAATAAACGGCAAATTGGACACCCAAAGTGATAAATCCACCCAGGAAATAAAAGGGTTTGGAAACAGAATAGGTGGACAAATAAAAAAAATTTGGAAAGACATAGGGCGCAGGTCTATCGGGAAAGTCGCATTGGTACACGACGGGGTAGCGCGACGTGAGGAACGTGGGGAAAGCAAGTTTGAGCAGAGCACAGCCAAGTTGACCGGGGTAGAAATCGTGACTCGGGGTGTAGAAAAGCCGACGGCCGCCGAATTAGAAGAGAAAATTTTATTAGCACCGGCGGTCGTCGAGGAAAAAGAAAATGGAAGAATTATAGTGAAAATTGGGGATGAAGAGATGGCAGAAGCAGAAATTAAATCGGAGATGGGGATGGAATTTGCACAAAGCCCGTGTTCGCATTGTGATGTCGTGCTGCCTAACCCCAATGGAGGTCTGCAGGTGCGGTTGCAGGAGAAGAGAATCCCGAAGGTGAGTAGGAGCGTGATTGGCGCGAAAATGTATGGCGCGAAAGTGTTTGGGGCGAAAAGATTTTTCGCGCGCTTGGGATCGCGACGTCACCCGGGCGCTCGTGGGACGTCCGTGGGGAGGTGTACGAAAGCGAATGGCGCGCGTGTGAGAACGGCGCCGGAGCGCGAGTGTAAGACGGAGTGTATGTGGGAGGAGTGTGTTGAAGAAGTGTGAAACGGAGTGTGGAACGGAGTGTGACACAGAGTGTGCGATGGCCGAAGAGAGTGTGTGGGAGTGCACACCAGAGCACGTGATTGGGTGTGCAGAAAAAGAGTGCACACCCATGGTTGTTACGGAGTACGTAACGGGAGAGTGTACGCGAGGGTGTGCGATGGCCAAGAGTGTTACGGAGTGTGTAACAGAGGAGTGTGTGATAATGGAGTGTGTGAGCGGCGTGAGTGCGCCTGAGTGGTGTGCACGAGAGTGCAATTAATAGATGGCAGGGAATGTATGGGAGGGGCTGGAGCGCCTCGGTGTGAGAATGCGAATCGGGCATTGACGCGGGGAGCGTTTAGGCCGACGTATAGCTAAAGGCGAGCTCTCGGGGCGTGGTGCGCTTTGTGTGCTGCGGGGCCCGTCGGGGATCGTTGCCGCGGCGGTCTCGCAAGGAGCGCCGTGCACGATTCGTGCCGGGCCCCGCCCTGTATGGTCGGTGCCGTGCCGTGGCGAAAGCGGCAAACGGCACGATTTGAGGGGTGGTAGGAGAGGTCGGACCTTCGCCCCCTGGCGGGCACGGTGCTCCGACCGGGGGAGGTTGGGCGATCATGCCGGAGACCGAAAGGCTCCGCGCAGAGATGGCGCCTGGAACCTTGGCCCGAGCATGCCTCCTCCCCAGAATCGAAAATGCCGGACGGACCCAACCAACAGGAGACCAATCACCCGCATGCATTGCTCGGCTTTTCGAAGCCGAGCTGTGACGACAATGGATTGCCGCACCGAGAGGCTCAAGTATAGTGGACAGATAGTAATGGCGTTGGCGAATGGTAGCTTTACCATTCGTTTTGGGGCACATGAGCTATAGATTATGGGGATGGCAGTGTAAACTAGCCGAGGGCAGGCTAGGATATTGTTAGGGATTTAGAAGTGACTTTTGGAGACATGAGATTTAAGTAGCGACTTTTGTACAGGTAGAGGGGACGTAGTCAGATTAGGATGATAATGACGAGGGAAGTGCTTAGTGTGAGGGAAGACGGGAAAGCACGAGTATTAGAGGGAAGTAGTTAGTTAGATGATGCTGTGTGTGTGTAAAAGTGTAAAAGTGGTGTATTGAGGACATATGGAGTTGTGTTGGAGTGTATGGAGGGAGGAATGTGAGCACAAGAAGTGTGCAAGAGGACTTGGTGTGTGGAGTAAGTGGTGGAATGAGTGGTGTGGAATGAGTGGTGTGGAGTGCAACACTAAACGTGGCAATAGCCGCCAGTGATCACCGCTAACCGCCGAAGTCCGCTCCCTACCAAATCGCCCCGTATTAACCCTTGGGCGCCAAACGACACGCGGAGAGCTCCTGCCTTCTCTACTTACCATCTGCACGGGACGAACCGGAGACCGGAGGGAGCTGCACAGGAGCTATCCTTGGATGCGGACCATCATCCTGCAGCTGCACGCCCCGTGTGAGTGTGTCTGTGTGTGAGACGGGCCCGTTTGTCCTGGGTAGTAAGTTAAGACTGTTTTAAGGCTGCACTGTGTCCCCTTTTTCTGAACCATTGTAAATAGTGTAAATAAACCTGTTCTTCCTTTTCTTCTGAATTCGACCACTTTTGTGATTTATCTATTGACTAAGCATGGCACGAATAAGATCGCTAGAACCGGGGTCACCAACTAAACTGCACGGATCGCGTGTACGCACCGCTCGGCGTCTCAACACACGTGATTCGTGCGGGGCTTATTTCCTCGTTTCAGGACAGCGCAAGTAATTAGGTATTAGTGATTAGTCCTACGACCATACTTCGCGCTGTCCGGGAAGGACGTCATGGGTCCCGGGTCCCGTCGGCTAGTCAAAGACAAGGGGACTAATCCCCCCTTGGTAAGGGGAAAAGGCCGGCGCTGAGATCCGCAACAATATCATGCTATGGTTGTCGTGATAGGGAATCTCGATGTAATAAGTTGTGTTTCGGCAGTTTGTTTGGATCAAGTGTATCTTTGTGATCATACAAGGATGATCGTTGTGTTAGATATAGTAGGATTAAGCTAATTCCCCGGTGTGTCAAACCTGTGATCATCCATGTGTCCCGTATGGCAACGCACCAAAGACATTAGTTAGACCCATTAGCGCACACACTAATTAATCCCCCTCCACCACAATAACAATGGAACTAACCGGAGGAACAGTCAGGAAGCGGCCGCGCATTGCGCACCATGGCGATGGAACATCGAGCAGGCAGGCAATGGACACGCTCAGAGGGGCAGCAATTGGTCAAGGAAAAGGGCGAGTAAGAGCAGGCCGCCGATTGGCAGAGTAAGGAAGAGCTCGTGATTGGTCAAGGGAGGGGCAAGAAGCTTCCCTGGGATTGCTGGGATTAGATTTTGGGGTCACGAGGTCAAAGGCCAGAGGTCATGGTCGGTAGAAATTCTGTTACTGCGATAACTTGCGCACCAGTGATGGGATTTTGACTTAAGTTGGTAGAAGTATTTATTATGATGCAAAGATGAACCGATTTGATTTTGGGGTCAAGAGGTCAAATGTCAGACTGTAACCAGTTTTCGCTACCGCGATAACTTAAGAACGGCTGAAGGGAACCAACAATTTTTAACGTAACTTCACCAGACGATGCTCTCTTGGTACAATCAGCATTTTTTAATGCCCATAGCTGGGTATATGTCAGCAAAAACATCAACCATTTTGCAGTCAGTGTGTTTAATAATTGAAAGTAAAACATCCAAAACACATTTTGCCAGTTCCCCAAAGGTGCTGACAGAAATGCTGACAAACTGCTCTAAAATAGCCTTAGCATTGAAAATCTACACTGTATCTTTGTCTATGATGGATTGTAGCTCACAAGGATCATTACCATTTTCCATCCATCACATTAACATATAATGAACTTGTTTGTTTTGCCAAAGCCTCCATCTACTGCTGCAAAAGAAACAATGGTTTTTCAATTGCATTCTGCAAAGGTTGAGAGCTTCTCTATTCGTTCTTTTCTCTCGTATGGTGCAAACACAACGTGCCCATAAAGGACACCGCCATTTTGTGTGTGTATTTATACAACTGATCAAGTCCGGTGACAAAATTTGAATCATTCATCAGCCATCAACGTATACATCGCATTGCTCAGTTAAACCATATACAGTAGTTGCTTTTGAACTCATGCTGAATTAAATTAATCCCAATTTTAGTTCCTGTTTACTCAAAAAATAACACCTCCTCTCGTTCTGTCGAACAAGAACAATATTGATTTTAGGAGTAAATGGCTGTATATGCATTTTTCGATTAAAAGTAGTATTGACTTGGGGAATAGAACATCTGAAGTCAGCCACTCAGCCTATTGACTAATATAATATTGTCTCGTCAGATTTTTTTTTTTTTTTTTTTTTGTATACTGAATCGAGGCTCATGAAAGAGCTAACATTTATTTCACAAACAAATCAACCAGACAAACAAAATATACAAAAAGAGGGAGCGGAAGACAAGATGGGGAGAGAAGGGGAAGCACACAAACATAACATTTGAGAGAGCAGGGACATGTGTGGGAGGGACAGGGCTTGGGGGGAGGAGGTGTGGGAAGGGGAGCGGGGGGGGGGGGGGGGGGGGAGAGGTATAAAACACAAGGGGACCGAAATTAGCTGGGGTAGAAAAGATCAAGGTTTTGGATGGGGGAGGATAAGAGATGGTGGTAAACAGCTGTTTTAAAGACCTGGAGGGTGGAGTGGGATTGAAGAGAGTGAGGGAGTTTGTTCCAGAGGTGGGAGAAAAGAGGAATGAAGGAGTGAAGGTGAGCAGAAAGTCTTGATTTTGGCAGTTTAACCATAAGAGGGTTGCAGGCAGATCTTGTGCGACCTGTAGGAATATTTGGGGGACAGAGCCCAGAGAGGGCTGGGGGGGCAAGGCCAGAGAGGAGTCGGTAGAAGACGGAAAGACCACCAACCTGCCTGCGGTGAGTGAGTGAAAGGCCCTTGGAGTTAGCTTCATCGCGGGAGATTCCAATGATTCTGAACGCTTTGGTTTCAACAGCGTGAAGACGGGCTAGGTGTGAGGCAGGAGCACCAGACCAGAGGGGAGAGCAGTATTCCATAGAGCTGCGGATGAAAGCCTTGTATGTGGTGAGGAGCTCAGGTGTGCCAAGGAAGGACTTCGCACGACGGAGGATGCCCAGTCGGCGACTGGCTTTGGAGGCCAGATTTGAAATGTGGTTTTCCCAGGAAAGATCATGGCAAATAGTGAGACCCAAAAGCTTGAGTGACAGAACTTCTTGGAGAGGATTATTCAGAAAGTGGATGGGAGGGTTTTCCAGTCGGTCTTTTCGGAGAGACATCGTAAGAGTGTGAGATTTATCAGGATTGAAAGACATGTTCCATTTGTTTGCCCAGTCTGTGATTTTGTCCAGGTCTGCAGAGAGTGAGGAGGCTGCAGACTGCCGATCTGAGGGATGAGGAATGGAGCGACAGAGAGTAGAGTCGTCAGCAAAGAGATAGAGAGGATTTTCAAGAGAGTCAGAGAGATCATTTATGAAGACCAGAAAAAGCACAGGGCCCAGAACACTACCTTGGGGAACTCCAGCCTGAACAGGAAGAGGAGATGAGAGAAACCCATTCCGGGCCACACGTTGACTACGACCAGAGAGGAAGTCCACCAGCCATGCGTGGAGATTTCCATGGATACCAAAGGAGGAGAGTTTGGTGAGCAGAGCAGGGTGCCAGACCGTATCGAAGGCACGTGAAATGTCAAGGGAGACAGCTCTAATTTCCTGTTTGGCGTTGAGGACCTCCATCCATTGTTGAGAAAGCAGAAGCAGCATGTCCATAGTAGAGTGACCAGGTCTGAAACCAAATTGATGATCAGAGATCAAGCCATTGGAGAAGAGGAAAGATTTCATATCTGAAGCAATGATGGATTCCATGACTTTGCTGATAATTGGGAGAAGGCTGATTGGTCTGTAGTTGCTGGGATCTGTTTTTGCACCTTTTTTGTGCAAAGCGGTGATGTTGGCTGATTTCCAAGCAGATGGCAGATGACCTTGAGCAAAAGAGAGGGTGAAGAGAACAGAAAGAGGGAGTGAAAGAGCGGAAGAACATGATTTTAGGACCCGTGGGCTGATGCCGTCAGGACCAGTTGCAGAATCAGAGTCGAGGGTTGACTGAAACTTTTCCACCTTGTCAGGAGGAAAGGACACAGAGTCCAGGAGCTGGGTACGACTGGGTACGGTGGGTACAGAGAGGGATGGGTTTGGGAAACAAGATTTAGAGGCAAACACAGAGTTAAGGCATTCAGCTTTTTCACGTGCGGAGTCAGCCGTTAAGCCGTTTGAGGTGAGGGAGGGGATGGAGGGGGAACAAACACCAGAAACAGATTTGACCAGACGCCACCAGGATTTGGAAGAGGGAGACAGATAAGAGAGTTCGGTCTTGAGAATGGTGAGATATTGTTTCCTGGCTCTCCTGAGGGTGGACACACACTTGTTTCGGGCTTTGTGAAAGGAAATGAGATTTCCTTCCGTTGGATTTGCTTTCCAGGAGACGAAAGCACGTTGTTTCAGGGCAACAGCCTCACCACAAGATTCCGTGTACCATGGACGGGAGGAAGGGTATGACAACTGAAGACGAGATGGGATAAATCTGTGCATGAGAGAGAGCAATTTACTTTGAAAGAATTCCCAGGATGAGTTGATGTCAGAGGCGGTAGAGATGGGAGACCAGTCCAGATGATTGATGGCTGCTTGAAGACCGTGCCAGTTGGCCTGAGTGAAATGCCAGACTCGTCGACGCTGAGGAGGCTCTCTGAGAATGGTCAGAGAGATGTCCACTTTGACAAGCACATAATCAGATGAGCCGATTGGAGCAGAAGAAGAGCAGCAGACATTTTCAGGGAAGTTTGTCATAACCAAATCCAGAAGAGAAGATGCTCCGTTGACTGAGATCCGGGTCGGGAAATTGACAGATTGTGTCAGTCCCAGTGAGTCGCAGAAGTCCTTTGCTGAAGAGCCATGGCTGCTGAGAGTGGTACCCACACCCAGCCAACTGGCATGGTGACAATTGAAATCACCACATATGAGGAAGAGAGAGTTGGGATGGGTAGATAGAAGTTGGTCCATATTATCAGACAGCGAGATGGAGATGGAGTCATCGCTGTTTGGTGGATGGTACAACACACATCTGAACAAAAGGTGGGAGCGAAGGGGAAGCCGTAGCCAAAGGTATTCCTGGGGGTGAGGTGGAGAGAGGGCAGTGGAGGGCGAGTGAGGAAGAGAGTTTTTTTATAAAGATAGCAACCCCACCTCCAGGACGAGGCTCAGGTCTATCATACCGGAGGAGGGAGTAACCTGGGAGAGATACCAAGGCATCAGAGACATCATGAAGGAGGAAAGTTTCTGTTGAGCAGATCACATCTGGTTTGTCAGAAGCAACCTGTATGGAGAGGTCAGTCAAGTTTGAGCGAAGGCCCCGGATGTTTGAGGTCCATACCGTTAATGAAGAGGAAGGGGGAGCATCGGGTCCAGAACAGGGGGGGGGGGGGGGAGGGGTAGGGTAAGATGTGGAAGAGGAGGAAGAGGTAGGGAGAGCTGCTGAAGGTGTGTCAGAGATTTCAGAGATTTCAGAATAGCTTGGAGAAAGGGAAGAATGGGGCGGACAAAAGGTTTGATGGAGATTGGGTGAGGCACAGTGAGGTGTTATTTGAGGAGGGGGAAGAGCGAGGCAGAAGGTTGGGGGAGATGAAGGTGAAAGTTGGAAGGGGGAAGAAGCAGGGAGGATGCTTTGAGGAGGAGGGGTGAGAGGGGAGTCTAGGAGGGGAGGAGCGAGGGAGAGTCTCGGAGGGGAGGGGTGTAGGGGGAGTTTAGGAGGGAGGGGAGGGAAGGGGCAAGGGGGGAGATTTGAAAGGGATGGGTGATGGGGAGGATTTGGAGGGGAGGGGTGAGATTGGATTTTGAAAACTGTACGATTCATGGGAAACGAACATTTTTTGCAAAATGAGTTTGAGACCTTCGAGTCAAAAATACGTTTGAGGACACTGAAGGAGGGGTGGAGTTCTGGATAGTTTAGGGAATGTAGAAAGGAGGAACTGTAAGAGATGGTTTTATATATATATTTTGGAATGAATAGATTTGGTGAGCAAGACGAAAGCATCCTTTTGTAGGAAAAGAAGAAAAGGGTGTTATAATATATGAGAGAAAATAGTTGTTCAGGGGAGAGATTATACATTTCTAACCACGTGATCGCGTGATCGCGAACGAAGAACGAACGAACAAATAAGAACAACAAATAAACGAATAAGACCTGGGAAGGAAATATTTTTTGGGGTGTTTTTTTTTTTTTTTTGAGTAGAGATATTAAACAAGGAGGTATGGGGTGAACGACTGGGACGAAACAGAGAACGAAAATAATTGCAGCGCATTCGACGAATCGCTGAGAGAAAAACAAAACCACAAGGTCGGAGACGGTACGGTAGCCTAAGCCTACGAGTACTAGGCCGCAGAATACTCGATACGCATTAACCGACGATTGTGTATACATGTACGAAAAATTAGCACCGAAAATTTTCCAAAAGATACGCTATAGGTACATACACCGAAAGATAGATACAGTCTCAACAAAAACACAATTGGAAAGATCACTTAGCTTCGAAAGCGTGAGCACATGGAACAGCTTCGAAAAGACGTGACCTCGCCGTGATCTCGCGAGATCTCTGGAATCAGTTAACACATATCGTCTGGGTCAGATGGTACAAGACCACTGTGAATGATTGAAACAATGTCAAAGTGTACTGCATTCTTTTAATTCCAATTTACTAATCCCTAAGGATCGTTCAATCCAAGCCGTACCTGCCTGTGAAGGGTATGGGTGGGAAAATGCTTCTAATAATTATGAGGGGCAGTCAATAAGTAACCTTAAAATATTTTTCACTACTTGTTTATTGCAAGTACGTGTGTAACAACGGTATTATTTTTCAACATAATCTCCATTGAGTTCAATGCATTTTTCCAGCACTTTACTAAAGCCTGGATTCCTCTCGGAAAAAAATATTTTGGCTGCTTGTGTAGCCATTCATGCACCGCTTCTTGGACATCTTCGTCGGATCGGAAAGTGGTGCCACCAAGCGCCTCTTTAAGTGGCCCAAAGATGTGGTAATCCGAAGGGGCGAGGTCTGGCAAGTAGGGTGGATGAGAAAGACACTCAAAATGCAGGTCCTCGATTGTTGCAGCTGTAGCGTGGGCATTATGGGGCCGAGCACTGTCATGCTGCAGCAAAACCCTGGTAGTGAGTAGTCCAAGACGCTTTGATCTGATTGCTGGTTTCAGATGATTTTTAAGGAGGTAGCAGTTTTGATGCACTGGTGACGGTGGTCCCTCTGGGCATGTCATGCTCTACAAGTGGGCCTCGGCTATCCCAGAAGAGCGTCAGCGTCACTTTTCCAGCGGACGACTGTGTGCGGAATTTTTTGGGTTTCGGTGAAGTCGAATGGCGCCACTCTTTGCTTGCCCTCTTCATTTCTGGCTGAAAGTAGTGGACGAAACTTTCACCCCCAGTCACTACACGCTGTAATAAAGCATCACTTTCTGTTTCGAAATGTCACAGAAGTTCCTCACATGCATCCACTCACCGTTCTTTCAGTTCGGGTGCGAGTTGCCTGGGCACACACCTTGCAGACACTTTGCGGAACCCCAGCACGTTGTGAATGATATAGTGTGCTGAACCGTGGCTAATGCTCAATTTGGAGACCACTTCATCCAGCGTAATGCAACGGTTTTCCCGAAGCACGCACTAAACTCCTGCAACCATTTCTGGTGTGTCGGCTGTGTGAGGCCGGCCCGAGCGAGCAGCGTCTGCCACACTGGACACTCCACTTTTAAACTTCCTGTCCCAGTCGTACACCTGCTGCAGCGATAAACATGCATCACCATATTGCATCTTCATTCTGCGATGGATTCCACTGGGATTCACACCCTCACTTCCCAAGAAACGGATGACAGAACGTTACTCCTCCCTGGTGCATGCTTCTAAGGGAGCCGCCATCTTGGAAGTGCTTGGAAGACGTCATACGCTTAATGTTGCCAGATCTAAAACAGGCAAAACATGACTCTTACCCATAGAAATAACATATGTTGTCTGCAACTACACACATTACATTCTCAAATTGATATCGCCATTTTAAGGTTACTTATTGACCCTCATAATATGGTTATTTGCAAAACAAATATTGACACAGGAATAAACAAGACAACAAAACCCGGACAGATCTGGCACACGTGGACAGACAATTGGGGAAGGTAGGACGTGAAAACCCAAACTTGAATAATAAGAAAGAAATAAAGCCTCTCCCAACTATGGCGCCAAAATGCCAGACTCAACGAACAAAGGGGAACAGAACAGACAAGCGCTTATGCAAGGCACAAGGTCTCCTTCCACCACGATGGTGTGGTGCAGGCTGGTGATGACATAAGATGAAGTAAGGCTCGGGGAGCGATGGCAATGAGGGAGGTGGCCCAGCAGAGAGAGGAATGTTAACTCCTTGGAAGACAAAGCAGAGAAAGTGAGAGCTGTTATCTCTGCAGAGGTCCAACTCCAACTGACTGCATGCATGCATGCACTGACATGGACCTTTCCGCATCTGGGACCATCCTCATGCCTAGCCTGTCCCTCTAATTTATCTCTGGCGTTAGTAGGTGGTACCAGCTTCAGTGCCATCCTGCCCTGCAGGGCGGCCCTCATAAAAAAAGCGTTCTGCCCTTAGTCAGGGCTCCGCAGATTACCTCGCAGCCATGGCTTACAGTCCGCCGGCCAAACAGCCCTTGTTGCTTTCTTTTAAATGCACGGTGTGCTTTCCGGTGCCTTTGTGCACACAAGTCCTCCACCTGGCCTTGCCTGCTTGCAGGAGGTTGTACACAACACAACCCTACTCGATGCGACCATGAGGTTTATACTAGCCGGGTCCGCAGTGCACGTTTTACCAGGCGACTTACCTCAAATAATAAATATCCTGACAGGCGACAAATATCCTGACATAAGGGGAAATCTAACCTACGCAATCATATGGTCCATTCAATTCTTATTACACCGATCTATGGACCCCTCGCTGCTTTCCACGCAACAATACATTCAAATGTAATTCCTAATTCTGAAAACATTGCCAAATGCAGTATGTGTCGTTAGCGAAATGATTTGCAAATATTTTAACTCACTGCTCCTCCCCCTACTTCCCACCAACTTTCCTTTACACACCTCAACTTTAGCCATAAAGGCATCCAATGGATCATCTTCACTGTCCGAACCTTCCTCGTGAATGCGAGAGGGTGAGTTCTCGGCCGGAATGTAAGGTAGATCCGAGTACTTTGTATTAGAGGCTTCATCTTCATCATCGTCAAAATACCTGCACAACAGGCAAGGATAAATAAACTGCAAAACAAAGGTGTATAAAAACATTGTGAGGAACGACTGACTGGGTGTGCTCAGGATGTATTGTGCGTAACATCGGTGGTGTAACAGCACACCACACTCTGTGGCATCTGGTTAGATTGTCCGCTCTCAGTCTGGGAGGTCGGCAGTTCGAACCCCGGCCATGTCACACCCAACACCAACAATGGTACATGCTGCTTCCTTCCTTGATGCACAGCATTTAAAAAGGATACAGCAGGGATAGTCAACCGTACGTTGCCAACCATTATGCAGACTTTGATGGGCCTAATGGCCTCCTGTGTTGAAGTTTCTTGGAAGGAAACCCAATTTTAAAAATAAATTATTATGAAAAGGACACTTTTTCATGTTATGATTTTACATTTGTGGGATGATTCATTCAGTTACATGGATAATTATTCATGTTGGAGTAAGGTTGTGCTGGATTGGAGTATTGGTAAATTTTGTTAATCAATGCGTCCAATCATTTATCAAGCACAAATTGGGAAGATGAGGGGCGTTGAAAAGGCTTAGTTTTCGTTGGCACCTTAGTGACAGCGGTTTGTGAGCATTTTACACGTACATGTACCTATACTTGTGATATGCACTTATTTTCATATGCACTTAGAAAAACTCCACATTGGATTCACCAAGAAGGTGGGAGCCAAAAAGTGCGGTGTGTCACACATTTAGTTTGCAGACTCGGAAATTAGCATCTTTCAGCAGACTATCTGACTGTTACTAATCAAAGCAAGTGTCATTTGTAATCCTCTCTTTTTCTGAAACCCTGTACTAAGCACTCTCTTGTAGTGGTAGGTCAACTTATTACCCTGCACTCGCGAAGCGAAAAGCGGGGTTAAGCATTCAGTTGCATACGTGTGCCGTGTGCCGTATTGTGCGTGTCTGCATTTAAAAAAAATCATTTTCTCGGCAACCATAGGTCCGATTGACACGAAATTTTACCATAGAAGCGCCTCCGCCTGTATAATTATTTTTATTCATAATTATGGTGTCATAGGTCACATGGTACGGACATCATCTTGGAAAAAAGTTACACCTCTATATCTCCCAAACCGCTCGATGGAAAAAATTGAAACATGGCTCATTGTCAAGTACTCACCATGGTGAATAAGATATGTTGATGGTGATGTCATTGGTGCCTTAATTATGACGTCATAATTCGACAAGTACAACGCTTGATCTGATCAGTATGAATAAAACAAAAATTCCTCTGCAACTGTTAGTCCGATGGACACAAAATTTTCAGAATATGTGCGGCTCCTGTATAATTTTTAAATGATAATTATAACGTCATAGGTCACGTGGTACAGACACCATCTTGGAAAAAATCGACAAAAGTTGCACCTCTATATCTCCGAAACCGCTCCATGGGAAAAAATTGAAACATGGCTCATTGTCAAGTCCTCCCCTTGGGGAATAAGATATGTTAATGATGATGTCATCGGTGCCTTCATTATGACGTCATAATTCGACATGTACAACACTTATCCGATCATTGTGAAAAAATTTTCTCAGCAGCTGTTGGTGTGATGGGCAAAAAAATTTCACCATAGGAGCACCTCCTCATGTAGAATATTTTAATGATAATCATGACGGCATAGGTCATGTGGTACAGGCGCCATCTTGGAAAAACCGAAAAATGTTGCACCTCTATATCTCCAAAACCTCTGCATGGGAAAAATTGAAACATGGCTCATTGTAAAGAACTCCATATGGGGAATAGGTGTTGTTAACGATGACGTCATTGGTGCCATAATTATGACATCATAAT
Source organism: Myxine glutinosa (assembly GCF_964187855.1). Classification (NCBI taxonomy): domain Eukaryota; kingdom Metazoa; phylum Chordata; class Myxini; order Myxiniformes; family Myxinidae; genus Myxine; species Myxine glutinosa. Next base: position 109,746,725 of record NC_136267.1, read on the forward strand.
TTGACAGGGACAATGCTTAGTCTGATCAGTTTGAAATGTGTTGAGTGTGATCTATGCAACAATTATATTAGAGAATAGAAATTTATAATGTCATCGCTCACGTGGTCTGGCAGCCACATTGGATCAAACAAAAAAAAAAATGTTCAAAACAGAAGAGGTGGCTCCAACAAGTTGACTGCGCAGGGTAAGTATTCTATGAATACCATCTAGTTACCTCTGCCAACAAAGGTGGATGGAGGTTATGTTTTCACCCCTGTCTGTCTGTTTCTTTGTGGAAAAGATATCTCAAACAGTTGTGGATGGTTTCGGACGAAATTTGGCAGAGAGGTAGTGTATGTGACATGGACGAAATGATTGGATTTTGGTGAAGATCCGGACACGGCTAGAATTTTTAAAAGTCATTCTTCGCCATTGGGAGATAATGCCAAAAACGATACATAGCAGGATATCTCAAAAAGTTGTGGACGGATTTGGACAAAACTTGGTGGACAGGTTGGGTGTGTGACAAGGACGAATATATTAGATTTTGGTGAAGATCTGAATATGGATTCGGATACGAGAATTATTTAACTTTTAAATGATTCTTCACCATTGAGTGATAGGGCTAAAACCAATATATAGCAGGATATATCAAAAGGTTGTGGACGGATTTGGACAAAACCTGGTGGACAGGTTGGGTGTGTGACAAGGAAGAATCGATTAGATTTTGGTGAAGATCTGAATATGGATTCAGATACGAAAATTATTTAATTTCTAAGTGATTCTTCGCCATTGAGAGATCGGGCGAAAAGCGATATACAACATGATATTTCAAAAAGTTATGGACAAGTTATGACTAAACTTGGGGAATGAGTTGGTTAGGTGACAAGAACAAGCCGATCAGATTTTGGTTCAGGTCCCAATCGAGATCCGGCCTATCAGTGGGATATAAAACGTAAACTGTTCAGCCTGGCGGAGGTATGCGCTCTACCAAGTGCCGTTCTAGTTGAACTGCTGCACCTCATGTGGTAGCTGTCCTCTCACAATACTGCTTTTTTGAGGGAAGGTGTTCTCATATGTCGATCCAGCTATGATAAAGAAAGGGTAGGTAACATGCAATATGTTCGAGACTTTGAGAGGAACATGGAGCTAGTGGTGTTCCCATGCATCTGTGACCCTTGTGATTCTAGATGGTCACGGATTTGGGAGGTACGGCCAAAGTAACCTTGGTGAGGTGCTGCAGTACATCCTAAAAGTACGAGTAGTACACATGCTAATGATGAAGGGAATTAACATTTCAATTTGTGCACGAGGATCCAATCAAGTGGACTACCTAATACTGGTCTGGATGTTGTAAATCCCAAGTGTGGGTGTTACTACACCAACAACAACAACAACAACAACATGCATTTTAAGGCCATTTTCCCTGCTAGAGCGGGGGTTAGCGGGTGTTACTACACCGATCAAAGCAAATGGAGAGTATCTGATCACACTCATGACTTATGCCTTTTAGATGTCAGAAAGGTTTTAAGGAGTCAGGACATGCAGCACTCACAACCGGACACATCATGTTTGATCGATTCTCGTCGCCACATCACTCATGTGCCTTGTCCGTGATTTTAAACATTGCTTGCCAATACCTATAATTTGGACTGGAGTATTTTTGGAAGTGTACCATGCCTGGGCAAAGAGTTAATTGATTATCTTAATTTTTTGGCTGTCTGGGTAAATTAGACAGCCCCTTCATGGAGTGTGAGCATGGTTTAGTTCTGCCCCTCCCCTTTTGGGATGTGGCTTTACCTTTGGCACACCCCGTGGGCAGTCCTAGTGTGGGCTCTGGTCACATCACAAATTTTAAGTTGCAATAATTGCACGGTACATTACAACAAAGCACAAAGTGCCAAAATAAAACAGTAATTCTGTTCAAAACATGTTTGCCCCTTGTCACCATTGCTGAATCGAACATGCAAGAATTAATAAACCAGTCTTACTCATGAAGGCTAGTGTTGGTGGACCAGGTAGAAAAATTAATGGAATAAACAGAGCATTGGTTGAGGTATGCTAACGACCTTAGGAAGCAGGGTGAAGCTGACATTTTTGTTATTAAACCTTCATCGGTGCAAGAGATTACTGCTAGGATTAGTACAGGAAGAAAAATATTTAGGACTATGGCCTTCTCTGCAAAGACAGAGTTAGAGACGCCCAGAATGAGCAAAAGCAGTGTCAAGTACAACTGTCTTTGAAGCGTGAAGGAACAAAAAAAAAAGAAAGGAAGTGATGGTCTTGACTAACTAACTGCCAAAAGGCATTTTAGGATAGTGAGACAACAACAACAACACAACATGCATTTTAAGGCCATTTTCCCTGCTAGAGCGGGGGTTAGCCTTGCGGTCCCCATGAGAATCTTCTCCATTTTGCCCTATTTTCTGCATCTCTCCTTGTTAACCCCCTTGCCCGCATTTCTTCTTCCACCATCTTTAGCCAAGTCTTTCTCGGTCTTCCCCGTCCTCTTCTTCCTTCTACATTCATTTCCATCACTCTTCTCAACCAGTCACTTTCATCCTTCCTCAACACATGACCAAACCATATCAACCTGTTCCTCTTCACAGCATCAATCACAGGCTCTATTCCCATCATCTTTCGCAATTCATCATTTGTCTTCCTCTCTCTCTCAACGATACTCCACACATCCACCGAACCATTCGCATTTCCACCCTTTCCAGCCTTCGTTGCTGCTCTACGTTCATTACCCATGTCTCGCTCCCATAAATCATAACACTTCTCACACATGCAGCATACGAGGTGTGTTCAAAAAGTATGCGACCTTAATTTGTCGTGCGTAAACAAATGAAGCTAGGGAGGCGTTGATTGGTGCACGTATGTAGGCGATCCTAATGCGCACGCGTGAATTTTTTCCCACCTGCAGAAGCTGTCATTCGACGGCAGACCGCCGATAAGTGAGGAAGTGTAAGTGAGCGCCGTCGGATTTTCGTTTTTGACAAAATGACGGAAAAACTTGAACAACGCTACTGCATCAAATTTTGTGTAAAGCTTGGCGATTCCCAAGTGGAAACGATCCGCAAGATTCAACAGGCCTTCGGGGACGAAGCAATGAGCTCCACACAGATAAAGCAGTGGTACAACCGCTTCAAAGATGGCCGCACATCAGTGGAGAGTGAAGCACGTTCGGGTAGGCCCTCAACATCCCGAAATGAGATCGTCATTGACCAATTGAGGACCCTGGTGATGCAGGATCGTCGAATCACGATCAGAGAACTTGCAGACGAGGTGGGCATCAGCATTGGATCCGTTCATTCCATTATGAAGGAGGATTTGGGCTTCAGGAGAATCTCAGCGAAGTTCGTACCAAAGCTGCTAACGATTGAGCAGAAGCAACTCCGTTTGGAGATCGCACAGGACATGCTGGAGACTGTGAACAGCGATCCCAGCTTCCTCAACACAGTGATCACTGGCGATGAGTCCTGGGTTTATGAGTACGACCCAGAAACCAAGTTGCAGTCATCACAATGGAAGCATCCAACATCCCCGAGGCCAAAAAAAGCAAGGCAGGTCCGCAGCAATGTCAAAGTCATGCTGACCGTCTTCTTTGACTCCAGTGGCGTGGTTCATCACGAGTACGCACCACACGGCACAACCATCACCAAGGAGTATTACCAAGAGGTTCTGCGTCACCTTCGTGACGCTGTGCGACGCAAACGGCCGGACCTGTGGGCAGCGGGCAATTGGCAGCTCCATCACGATAACGCACCCGCCCATTCTTCACATTTGATACAGAGTTTCTTGGCCAAACAACACACCTGTGCTTCGTCAGGCTCCCTACTCTCCTGACATGGCTCCGTGTGACTTCTGGCTTTTCTCCAAGCTGAAAATGCCCCTGAAAGGGACCAGATTTCAGTCCAGAGAAGACATCATGCGGAATGCGACGGACCAGCTGCGCGCCATCCCAAAAGAGGCGTTCCAGCGCTGCTTCCGACGGTGGCAGAACCGTTGGGAGAAGTGTGTGGCAGCCCAAGGGGACTACTTTGAAGGAGATTAGTGTAAGTTTGTTGTATCTGGATACGAGTATTTTTTATGAACAAAGGTCGGATACTTTTTGAACACACCTCGTACACCTTTCCCTTCAGCTTCAACGACACTCCCCTCCTCATCAGCACGCCACTCAGTTCCCGAAACTTCTTCCATGCACATCTCACTCGAGCAACCGTTGCCGAGTCTGATCCACCTTCTTCATTCAGCATGTCTCCGAGGTAGCAAAATGTTTTCACACCTTCCAGCTTCACGCCGTCTCCAAGATCCAACTCAACATTTCCTCCATGTGTAGCTCCCTCTGTGCACACCTTACATTTGAATGGAGCTGCCACACTGGTTAATGCCCCTCTCAGACCACTGCATTTTTGATGAACCCACTCAGCGCACATTGTACATTGAATTGAGTTCACTCCGACACCCTTCCTGCACACAGCACACGGCCACTTCCCAGTTCTTTCCACCTCACCACATGCTTTACCACTTGCCATCACCTTCGTCTTTCCGATATTCACCTACAGACCTTTTGTCTCCATACATTCCTTCCACTTGTTCATCTTTTCCTTCAGTCCATCCATACTTTCCGCAATCAACACCAGATCATCTGCATACAACAACTCCCACGGTAAACCCTCCTTTACGTTCTGAGCCAGCACCTCCATCACAGCCACAAATAGTAGTGGACTTAGTACCGACCCCTGATGCACTCCCACCTTCACCTCAAACTCACCACTGTTCCCGTCCTTCATCCTTACAGCTGTGCGCGCTCTTTTGTACATTGCCATCACTACTCTGATCAACCATTCCTCCACTCCTAACTTCCTCAATGCCCATGTCAATACTTCACGTGGAACCCTATCGAATGCTTTCTCCAGATCAACAAACCCAAGAAACTACTTCTTCCTCTTCTCCATGTACTTCTGCAACTGCCTCACAATACTATGCAATACAATACAACAATACAATACAATACAATATACAATACAATATAATACAATATACAATATATATATAATATATAATATACAATATATAATACAATATACAATCACAATACAATACACAATACTCAAAGTGTAGAAAATGGCCAAGATAGAAGCCATTGATCGCTTCCAAGTTCCAAAAGGGAAGAAGGAGCTTATGAGATTCTTGGGTATGGCTGGTTGGTACCGGCGGTTCTGCAGGAATTTTTCTGATGTGGTAGCCCCTTTAACGAATTTGCTGAGGAAAGAAACCAAGTTTGTTTGGGATGACAAATGCCAGGCTGCCTTTACCCACGTCAAAGCGATATTAATGAGCTCTCCTGTCCTAGCAGCCCCGGATTTTCAAGAACCTTTCAAGTTGGCCATTGATGCAAGTGATGTGGGGGCTGGGGCAGTTCTATTACAGGAAGATGATGATGGCGTGGATCACTCGGTGTGCTACTATTCGAAAAAGTTTAACAAACATCAGGCAAATTATGCCACTGTGGAAAAAGAGACCCTTGCTCTCCTGCTAGCGCTTCAGCATTATGAGGTGTATCTGGGAACTACTACCTTTCCTATAAAAGTCTTCACTGATCACAACCCCTTAACCTTCATTCAAAAAAATGAAAATAAAAATCAGAGGTTGATGAGATGGAGTTTGTCTTTGCGGGAGTTCAACTTGGAAATTGAGCATGTAAAGGGCAGGGACAATGTCATTGTCGATGCTTTATCCAGAGTGAACGAACTTTGAAAACTCCTGCAGGTTGTTTGGAAGTTTTGTTGCTTTCTTCTGAGGAATATTAGTTATTGTTGCTCACGTGAGTTGGTCAGCCATAGGTTGATTGGTCGTGTTTGGGTGTGAGTTTTACTTTTGTTTGTTAAAGAGGGTTTTTGCATGAAAAGAAAGTTTTCACTATGTTCAAACTTTCTTTCTTGAGGGTGGGGAGTGTTACGGATTTGTCACTTCCGTCTTTGTGGTTGTCATCCACTTGAAGCATTTTTAGTTTCATGTACTATTATTGTTACAGTTTGAGTGTGAAATGGAGATAACTGTCTTCAAAGGTAAAAATGTCTCAGAAGGAAAACGAGATGGGTGAGGGCGAAAACGGAAGAAGAAGGGGAGGCAGGCGAGCGGATCGAGTGAGATCGGGAAAGGAAGGCCTATCTGCTTCGAGGTGTCGAGCGGACGCTGGTGGACATTGGTCACGAGCGAATATTGGTTTCCCCGGGAAAGGGATTCCTGTGACAGTATCGTTATTGCTGTGGCAAATAAACCTGCGTGACGGGTTTTGCTGTTGGTTCCGAAAGTGAATCATCGCTGGAGAGCAGGTACGCCTCCATTACCGGCCCGTCCGCCATTTCACCTCGCACCAGCCATTTCACCTCGCACCAGCCCTTCGCCTGGTTCTCGTGTGTGTCATGGATTTCGCATGGGAACTCGCGGTTCTTCGCTGTTCTCCGCTTGGGAACCGCTGATCGTTCATGTCAGCATCATTGTCTGGTGAACCGAAGGTGTGAATTCCCAGTCGCCTTTTGGGTGAACTTTTACAGGACCAACGTCGGCCCGACACCTCACCAAGCGGCTCGTCTGCAGCGTCGACTGTTAGCCGTTCTGGGTTCAGGTCTCAGTACGACCTTTTCTTGTGATCGCGAGAGCCAAGGGGATCGACTTTGGCCTGGTATCGTGACACAGTGACTTTGGGGGATGTTACCGATTGCTCACGTGGGAATACCGTGAGTTATTGATTCAGGGAATTGGTGGTACCATCATAGAAATTATATGGTGTTTGCTGTGCAAGTGAGATTTTCTTGTGCATGCGTTACTTGTTATTATTGTGTGGTTTTAATACAATACTTGATTTTTATAACAATTGGTGTGGTTTCACCATTGGTCATTGGCACACATAATAGAACATCTTTCTGCCGTGACTCCTTTCGGGGCTCGGAGGTACACCGTGGCCGGGGTTTGGGGAGGAGCACGTAACAGAAATTGGGGGCTCGTCCGGGCCAATATTTGAGGATAGTGAGAGAACAGAGATATCAGCTCTCAGGCAATTAAGTGTTCCAGCAAGTCTGAGGACTAACGCACAATGATTGTGAGCTTTATGGATGGACCACAGGTTCACATCGATGGTGTTGGCTTTCTAAGAGTAAAAGGCAAGCTTAATTTCTGGCAACTACATAAGGTGCACCATGGCCTGTGTGCTGAGAAAGATAACTAGAGGTGTGAAGGTATTGCTACAAAAATACCAATTTATCTATGTTGTGTGGCATTGTGCTTTGATTGGTTGGAATGGTTGATTATGCAATTGGTGTTGTTATGGGACTTAAAATTTAGTATACTGAGAGCTTGCGGCTGGATGGGGAGTTGGAGACTTGTGGTTAGGGGCAATCCTTTTACGGAGCACATAGCTGAACAATATGAAATTCACATGATATAGAACTGTTCTTTGGATAATGTTGTTGAAGTCACATTTTACATTACGTGGAACTGCTGTGGGAACCTCCTAGAACATTTATGTCATTGTGTATATTACTAAAATGAGAAGCGTCTGTCCGGCTTTATTCTAAACTAGCCGAAACCCGTGGAACATCCACGGAAGGGAGGATGTGGTGTATGGATAGAGTGTACCATTATGGATAGCATAGGGGATTTGCTCGTCCGAATAAGTGTTAGGAAGAAAGATGAGAATGAAGAGTGCGTATATGAACAACGATCGCCGACACCGGCACAAATGCATGCTCTGGATTGTCCACTCAGTGGACGGCTTGCTTCGCCTTCGCCCAGCAGACGCCAATACGATGGCGTCGTAAGATGGCGTCGTATCGGTAGTTAATCAGATGCTTTTGGGCCCCAACGTCGGCTAATTCAGATTTTTCGAGTATGGCTGTACGTGATAAACAAAGAGTGCGGTTCGTAGATCGTAAATCCATTAGTGCCGTGGGCATCGGGTCACTGGGTGCGGCATAAAAGGGATAACAAAGTCGAGTCCTTACGCTATTATTATATAGACTAGCCGAAACCCGTGGAAAATCCACGGAAGGGAGGATGTGGTGTATGGATAGAGTGTACCATTATGGATGGCATAGGGGATTTGCTTGTTCGAGTAAGAGTTAGGAAGAAAGATGAGAATGAAGAGTGCGTATATGAACAACGATCGCCGACACCGGCACAAATGCATGCTCTGGATTGTCCACTTAGTGGACGGCTTGCTTTCGCCTTCGCCTGTCCAATCAGCAGACGGCCTGCTTCGCCTTCGCCCAGCAGACGCCAATTCGATGGCATCGTAAGATGGTGTCGTATCGGCAGTTAATCGGATGCTTTTGGGCCCCAACGTCGGCTAATTCAGATTTTTCGAGTATGGCTGTACGTGATAAACAAAGAGCGTGGTTCGTAGATCGTAAATCCATTTGTGCCGTGGGCATCGGGTCACTGGGTGCGGCGTAAAAGGGATAACAAAGTCGAGTCCTTACGCTATTATTATATAGATGGTTTCTGCAGTCGTAGAATAAGACCGATAGTCTAACAATGGTGTAGTCACGCTTGGATCTGCTGAGTGGAGGATCTGCTATCCCCTTGTCATGTGACCAGATCCTCGGCTCCGATTTGGTGGACATTTGTGAGGGACATATATACATACACCAGACGGACAAACGCTGTTTCAGACAGCATTGCCGAATGGACTACACCGTAAAAATATGGCTGCCAAACCACGTGACCGATGACATCACAATTATCAATAAAAAATTACACAGCAGGAGGCTCTTGTAAGGAAAAGTGGTACCAAGAAGACACACACACACACAATACTCAGTATCACCTTGAACGCAACCATATCATTCTCTGATCACATCACAAACATAAAAAAACTAGAGCAATGTGACTGTTTCGCCAAAATGCCTCTGCATAATCCCACAACGGGTAGATGCCCTCCCCGTTCACTGTCCTAAAAACAAACAAGTTTGATTTAAATCCCTTCAGCTGTTTTCAAGTATCACATTTTCACCAGCCATGACAGACAGGTTTCACATCGGTGAAGCGGTTTCAGGGAAGAGATTATTTTAAATATCGGCTTTCAAGCTAATATGGCTGCCACACCACGTGACATATGACCTTAAAAAATGTACTCTCTACATATGAATGGGTAGGGGATCATGTTTGTGAAGTTTCGCATTGATCGGATAGGTTCGTTTGTCTATCCAAGATGGCTGCCAAACCACATGACCTATGACATCATCATTTTCAAACTATATGCAATAATGGTGTTCGATGATATTTGTAAAATTTCGCATCGATCGGGTAAGCGGTTTCAGAGATACAATTATTTAATATTTTCTTCAATCCAATACGGCTGCCACACCATGTGACCAATTATCTTTTCATGATCATCTTTTAACCCTTTGAGTACGGGATTTTTTTTGATAAAAATACCCCCGGTACGGGATTAATTTGGCATTTTGGTACGGGAATGCAACCACGTACTGACGATCTATTTATAGGTATAGACCATGACGTGTAGTAACGTCATCCGTACACAAAACTTTTTCGCGGGCTGCGGCACTGGACGTCATCCGTACTCAAAGGGTTAATCGCCATGCTTAGTCAATGACAAACGTAAAGTTCCGAGTCAATCGATTTGGTGGTTTGGGAGAAGATGTGTTTTTTATGGTTTTAGGTTAAATCCAATATGGCTGCCAAACCATGTGACCTATGATGTCATAATCTTAATATTTCAATACAAATGGGTCATAGATCATGTGCATGCAAATTCAGACTTTTAGGATAAGTAATTGAATTAAAACATTTTTGGCTGGTACACCACTTCACCGATATCATCATGCCTTTGTTCCCCATTGGGAGTACTTGACAATGTGGCAAGTTTAAAATTTTTCCATTTAGTCAGGTTCACGATGTTTTTTCGTTCAAAATCTTTGTTCCCCATTGGGAGTACTTGACAATGTGGCAAGTTTAAAATTTTTCCATTTAGTCAGGTTCACGATGTTTTTTCGTTCAAAATCATGGTAGATTAGCAAACCTATACATTTTTGGAAACGTTATTACATGGAAAATCTGAAAATCAATGTTTACATTTGCCAATTCCGACCAATTCGATTCGACCAATTCGACCAATTCCATTCGACCAATTCGACCATTCGACCAATCGCTTCGATCGACCATTCGACCATTCGACCAATTCGATCGATTTAATCGATTCGATTCGATTCGATTCATCGAATTCGATTCGATCGACCATTCGACCAATTCGATTTGCCAATCAATTTGACCGACCTTTGCTTGTGTGGAACGGACTGTGAAAACGATGCAGACTATATTGTCGGATATGACACACAGGACAGTGATGACGAACTCTAAATGGCATATTCTGTAATCGTGTATGTTTGATGCCATTGACTGCCTGTGTATATTTTGTCATTGACTGCCTGTGTAGATGTGAAGTTATACTGACTGCATGTGTATATATGATTTTGCTGACTGCCTGTGTATGTTTGGTGATATGAATTATTGTGACACATTTTGATGTTATTAACTGCCTGTACAAAATGATAACATGTATTTGATTATGCAACTTATCGCGAATATAAAGACAGTATTTTGCAATTCAAAACCTTTGATTCGTGTCTTACCATTCCCCATAGCACTAATTTGATACTTTCATTAGATTCCTTGTCCCTGAAAATATAGTATTTTAAAAAGTTTTTAGGATAATTAGAGGCAGAAATAGAACAAAATATGTATTTTACAGTGGCCATTTTGAAAATCCAAAATGGCCGCCATACAGGTATCTCTCCAAATGTAAACATTGATTTTTAGTTTCCTTATGCTATTACCTTTCCAAAAATGTATATGTTTGCTAATCTACCATGATTTTGAACGAAATATAATTTATTGACATAGTGAACCTGACTAATTCAGCAGTTTCTGAGATATAATTTTTCAATTATTTGCGTTTAATGCAAGATGGCTGCTATACCACGTGACCTACGACGTCACAATTATCATAAAAACATTCTGCATGGGTGTCATTCCTACCCTGAAAGTTTCGTCTCAATAAGACATGTGGTTGCTGAGAAAAACGAGGTTTAGCCCGTACGGACGGACAGACAACCCGAAAACTGAAACATAATGCCTCCGGCTACCTTCGGGGGCAGAGACATAATAAAACCAAGCACACCCTGGTTGAACACACTTATGGTTATGGCACTTATGGCACATCAGACACCAAAACAAATATATATATATATATATATATTAACTCCATTTCCAGCGATGTATATATATATATATATATATATATATATATATATATATATATATATATATATATATATATATACAGTATATATATATATATATATATATATATATATATATATATATATATATATATATATATATATATATATATATATATATCTATATATCTATATATATATATATACGTATATATATATATATATAATATATATATAGAGGGGAAAGTGTGATGACGTCACCACGTCACGCGGCACGAATGTGCGCCTGTGTCGTTGGAGATACTGACTTCTATAGGGAGGCCCCATCACCCTCCCCCATCACCCTCCCCCATCACCCTGCCATCGCCCTCTCCCATCACCCTGCCATCACCCTCCCCCATCACCCTCTGCCATCACCCACTCCCACCACCCTCTCGTTGGAGGTATTGACTTATATAGGGTTGGTTCTCTAAGGCTGTAGGCCGCACCTCATTTTGTCAAATAAAGTGGTATGCGGGTGGTTCCGGTATTTGGGACCGCAGGGACGGAAAGTGCAGCCGGCCCGCTCTGAAGGTTCGGATCGGGACACCGGGATTCATTCCGGTCGCCCGGTCGGCCCTGAGGTGGGGGTGCGGGGCCTGTCACGGAACGTCAAAACAAACGGCCTGCCGGGGCCGCCCAAAAGTCGGGCGTGAGGGGCGCGTCCACTAATGGAACGCCTCTCGCTTCCCAGATCGAGGGCGACGTGGTCAGGAGAACCTCGTCCCTTCTGGTTGCCCTGCCGTCCCACCGGGAGCGCTGGCAGGGTGTACTTCAAACTAAGCTTAAGTGTCAAGTGTTAAGTTCCTCCTTGCCCTCGCATGGGAAAGGCTAGGGTCAAGCTCTTCCAAATTTCCAAACACTAGAAATCGGACGTCTCAAATTAATTAATTATTTGTTAAAACATCTCAGTCGCCCGCGACCTCTCTAGCGCGGGCGTCGAACCAGTTCATTTCCGGTGCGACCGGGCCGAGTATCGGCCCGGCCGTGGCCGAAGCCGTTGATTCCGCCGTAGCACGCTAACGCGTAGGCTCGCGCGCCCCTGGTCCGCCGGGGCTCCGCGGGTGTCCTACCGTGCCTGGCTTGCCGGTGCCCGGGGACGGATCTCGCTGTCTAAACATGGTAGCGCTAGGCCAGTGGGACCGCCGGGACCCACGTGCACTCACATGGTGTTCTGCGCGTGGGCGGCAGTATCAGACCGGGGCGCCCAAAGGCGCCACGCACCCAAACGCTCCCCGGCTAAAGTTCATCCTGAAAGCGCCCACATTGTGCGGACAAACCAAGTCAAGGGCCACGTGGTCAGGAGAACCTCGTGCCTATCGGCCGGCCTCAAAGACCGAAATTGTGACGGTGTCACCCGTAATATAATATATATATATATATATATATATATATATATATAATATATATACAGTGGAACCTTGACTTACGAGTTTAATTCGTTACGTGACCGAGCTCGTAACTCAAATTGCTCGTATCTCAAATCAAATTTCCCCATTGAAATGCATTGAAATGCTATTAATCCGTTCCAGCCCGCCAAAAACCACACCAATTTTTTTTAAAATATACAGTATATATAAAAATATCTCGCGCTTTATATTTTACCTGTATGCAGCATACAAGTTGGCAGGATGGCCTGGACTGGAGGTACGCACACTTGACTCTAAAGTCTAAACTGTCCAGCCTGGGTTTGAATCCCGACCCAGCTATAACCTGTCATGGGTGAATCCACAGGCAGGGTGATTCATCAATGTGTGTACCGCTAAACTGGGCGCCCCGTTTGCGTCCCATTAGTTGTTGGATGTTAAGGATCTCACCGTGTTTTCCACAAAGAGAAGGCGAGCTATCGCCGGCATTCTGAACAAGTTGTGGCCTGGCATGCTCTTCTCCTCTGCCGTTATATACGTCCTCCTCGACACCTCGCTCATGTTTTTCGACGATTGCGTGTTTTATATCCAAGCACATCATCCTCTTCTTCTTCTCAGCACTGCACTTGCCACTCACTTTCTTAGGCCCCATGGTTAAAACTAAGAAATTTTCCGAAATAACCAAAATGCGAAAAAAAAAATGCAGCGCTGTACGACAGAGATACGTACTGTACTTGCACGGCAAGATAACCACGTGACCAGAACCCACCTGGCG
>NC_136267.1:109765151-109780151 GCF_964187855.1 Myxine glutinosa
GATGCCAATATCCAACCACAATTTACCTGTACCCTCTACCTAACACTTACACTACCCGCCCCGGGTATCCGCGATGGGGGTCCACTCTTCCCCCATTCACACCTTCGCACCATCCACTCCACTCCACAATTTCCACCATTCTCACTCCACGACCATCCATTTCACTACTCCATACCATTTATTCCATACACCTGTCCTCCATTCACCTGTCGTTGCACACCTGTGCAATCTCACCTGGTGCCACCTGCACCCTCCTCCTCTTTCTGGACCAGTTGGTCAACGCAACACACATCACCATCACTCACTCATACACTGCTCCACACACCTGTTCAGTTGCACACCTGTGCAATCACACCTGTTCCATTCTCACCTGTTCAATCCTCACACACACGGCATCATCTCAGCTAACTTCTCCCCTCTGAAACTTGCGCTTCCCAGTCGTCCCTTTAAACTATTGCGCTCCCACGTCATTATAATCCACACTAATCTACCTGCGTCCCCACTACAGGTATCAGTCACTAACTAACCTTAACGTCACCTAATGTCAATCTCTTCTAGATCCCTATCATTATCCAAGCCCTCCCTGGCTCGGTTGTCATAGCCACCCCATAAACTATTGCGCATTTGCCCCCACTCTGTGAGGGATGGTGGATTTGCCATCCCACCACATCGGGGGTTTCTCACTATCAATTTTGTTCGTCCAGATTCCACAAGTCAAAAGCTTTCTATTTACTGCCAATTCTATTCACTTTTCTAAATTTTGTATCAAATCACTACTATCACTATCACCATCACCCGTCTACTTATTAGGTCCTCTCGGTGCGCCAATTCACATCTACAGCCCGGCTTCGTACAGCCGAGCAATGAACGCGGGTTCTTTTGTGTCCGCGGCTGGATACGTCCCGCATTCGGGGCAGGGACGGAGGCTTACCCGGGCCGAGATCCCATGCACCACCTCGGCGTGGAGCCATCCAATGTCCCGATCTCGACCTGCCGGCACGTCTCAATAGAAAGTGGTCGCCATGACGACCCTTCCTATCGGGCTGCCCGCTCCGCCTAGTGGAGCCCAGACGCGGCCGCTCCACGCGAGGCCCAGCGTGGATCGCGCACGGCGGTCCTTTCGAACCCGCCGTGGCTCGGATCTCCGCTGGTTCTCGCGGCACGCGAAGCCCGGCACGCACCGAGGGCCCGATCCGGCTAAAAGTCGACCTAACCTTTAACCCGGTTACCGTCGACGCTTCACCTGCAGGCTTACATGCATACGCTACCTCTTTCTTGCTCATACATGCAGCCGTTCCCATTCTCCTCGTACCTTTTCTTTCACACCTCGGTACACTCACTCCGCTCACCGACTTGGTCACACACCTGACCACCGAACACTTTGGCACACATTCGTCGCTCGCACACCTCACTAACACACCTCTTCGCGCCCCCTCCTCGGTCACTTCCTCTGTGACAATCACAGGTGTGCTCTCATTCGCACACCCATCCACGTGCCTCACTACCAACTCAAATGTGCCTTCCCACACACGCTCTACCATCCCAGGTGTGCTTCCTTCCATTCCAGGTGTACATCCTCGCTCACCTGTCACAACCAACTCACGCTCCGTTTCACTCTCACTACTCTCACCTCCACTCTCGGTCGCGCACTCACCCTTACTCTCGACAGCACACTCTTTCCTCATGCACCCGTCCGTTACACACCTTTCTCGCGCGTCCTCCCGCGCACACTTTTTCGTTACTTCCTCCGTAACACTCACCACACCGCGCTTCCCTGTGCTCCCTCGCACACGCGCTTCGACCAACTCACTCTTGACGGCACACTCACTCCTCGGCGTGCACTTTTTCCTCACACACCCCATGGTCGGACATTCTCGCACACCTCTTTTTTCGCACACCAGACCTGTCGCACACTTCACCAACGGCCTCTCACGAACACCCGGATCCAAACCAATCCCCAAGCCGACTGAAGCTTTCCTCACATCATATACATTGCCACTCACCTCCGTACTTCGTCTCACCTCCTCTGCCACCTGCAAACTTTTTATTTGGTTAGTGAGCATCACATCATGATTTGAACACAGACCTTGTACATATTCCATGACTTCCTCCTTTATCTCCCTCTTAGTTTCTGTCCGTCCCTTCTTAATTTCACTCACCTCTTCTCCCACTTCCTCTAATTTTTGTTTAACCTCTTTTATTTCTCGGTGCGTCTCCTCAAGTTCGTCCTCTAAGGCTACCGTGACCGTTTCTACGTGCGTCCTTACCTCCCGGTCCTTCGTCTCCATTGCTTCTGTCACCTCTTCCACCCTCATTGTCAGTTCCTCCCGTACCATCTGACATTGCCTCTGCGTCGCTATTAATTCGTTTTTAATTTCTTTTTGTGTCGCCTTTAACCCTCCTAGTACCGCAGTGTTCTTTTGAACCTGCTCCACTAACTTAGTTTGTCCCTCTGTCAGCTGTTCTACTCCTTTCGTCAGATCTTCTATTCCCCCCTGTAACTTTGCCGTATTATTTCTCACCTCTTTCTCTATACGCTTTTCGCCTCGCTTTACCTCCTCGCGCAGCCCCGAAACCTCCTCACTTACCCCTCTTCTGATCTCCTCTCCCATCACTTGCATCTCCTGCCCAGATGCCACCCTCATCTGCTCCATTTCCTCCCTGTGAGCATCCAGTTTGGTTTCTACCCCCATTCTGACCCCCTCTATCTGCTGCCCCATTTGGTTAACTTCCCTTTCCGCTTGGTCCCTCATGTCCCTCAATTTGCCTTCCATACTGTTTTCTAACCCCTCTAACCCATTTTTCACTCCCTCTATTTGATTCTCTTGAGCGGCCATTCTATTTTCTACCCCCTCTAACCCCTTTTGCATCCCTTCCATTTGATTTTCTTGAGCGGCCATTCTGTTTTCTACCCCCATTAACCCCTTTTGCATCCCTTCCATTTGATTTTCTTGAGCGGCCATTCTGTTTTCTACCCCCATTAACCCATTCTTTACCTCTTTTATCCCGTTGTCTAACCCCTCAAAATTTTTGTCTAACTTCCCAAATTTCTTGTCTAACTCCTCACCGGTACCCCTCGCTTCGTCCCTCATTACCCCCATTTGGTTTCCCATTACCCCCATTTGGTTTCCCATTACCCCCATTTGGCCCTCCAATCGCTCACCCTGAGCATCCATCCGGTTCCCCATTTGTCCCATTTTGGCTTCTAGCCTGTCCATAAGGGCCCCCATTTTTCTGCTTTCCATTTTCTCACTATCGTTATTTTTCTGCATTTCCACCATGAATTGGGTCATGAAGGCTTGCATTTGGGTCGCGCTCATTGGTTCCGCGACCGTGGCCCCCTCAACCACGTGCGCGAGGGCGCCATTTTGTGCGTCTGAAACCTCCGCAACCACATTGCCATTTTTCTCCTCCTCCCTTTCCTCCACATACATTTCCCCGAGGTCCTGGGTCGATTCCACCCTGTCTATCTCTCCCACCGACATCCGATCGCCTTGATTGTCCATGGCGCGATCTCAAAATTCGGGTTTTGCTTTATAAAACAAAATAAATTTCGGCAGCTTGTAATTTTGAGCGCGTTAAGCGCGCTTCGGGTCCGATCTCCCTCCTCGACACCAATTGTTACTCTAATAGTACAATTGGTGTTCCAAAATTTGGGCCTAACAAATTTAGTCCCAGGTTCGAATCCAACTCCTCGACACCAATTGTTACCCTAATAGTACAATTGGTGTTCCAAAATTTGGGCCTAACAAATTTAGTCCCAGGTTCGAATCCAACTCCTCGACACCAATTGTTACAGACGCGGCTTTTAGATGTTATATTGACCGAGCGGTGGTGTATTTAACCGCGTCCGAACAGTTACTCCCCGATTAAAACCCGATTTCACCCGACGTTGACCAGATCGCCCCACGGATATTCAATCGGGAAATCTCTAAAGCGATCGCAAGAGAATGAAAAAGAAGAAGAAGAATACGGAGGAAGAACAGATTTATTATACGCACACCAGCAAAGGATGGAAGAAACAGTGACACAGCGAATCCTTAACTTACCCTATTCATTTTTACTTAACCCCAAGACAACGAGTAGGACAGACGACGTTCACACTTACACAGGGGGATATTGCAGGCAGGTAGGGCTTGAGGTAGATTGCTGGAGAGGGAGGCCAGGCCGGAGGTAGCAGCTCTCAATTCCTCGCGGTTTTTGGCGGGAAAATCCTCCGTCGCGTATCCGCTGCTGTAGACGTCACGCGCTGGCTCGGCACACCTGCTCCTCTTCTTCCTGGTGGAGCCGTCTCCCTCCTTTCAGCGCGTCTCTCCAAAGCTGGTTTCCTTTCCGAGTACCTCTCCTCTTTGGCTTGGAGCGTTTCGCATCTCACCGCCTCTCTTTGGTGCAGCCTCTTTGCTCCTCTCCCAGGGTCATCTCCAGGCTCCAGCTCATCTCTCTAAGCAGTCCCCTGCAGGCGCTTTTATCACCTCGGGCGAAATCAAGCCGCCGACTCCGAGGGCACGCCTACCGGGTCACTCACCGCGGTGTTGATTGGCTGTTAGGGCCGGTTCACTCCTTCCCTCTTCTGACGAGGTGGAGACACACCTTTCTTCTCCAACCTTACCTCGTGGCCAATGGTGGTTGAAGAGAAAAACCGACCAAAATGCGGAAGGCAAATGGAAGGGAGGTTTTGGGGAAATTGGAAGGGCCTACGCTTATTTTGTTTGATACAATGCAAAGTCAATCTAGTGGGAAAACACATACTTAGCCTACATGGAATAAGGAAATACACTATTTAAAAGATATATCGTGACCTGCGTGTATATTCCATGCAATTAACTAGGAGGCCGACTGCGACCATTATTTACATTAACAGGGTGGTACCGTACGTTTTTAACGTTCACATTGTAACGTTTTCACATTCGTTACACTTCCTCCAAAATTGTTACACTTCTCAAAAAACCGTTACACACTTCTCAAAATCGTTACAATATATATATATATATATATATATATATATATATATATATACAGTATGTATGTATGTATGTATATATATATATATATATATATATATATATATATATATATGCACAGTATATATATATATATATATATATATATATATATATATATATATATATATATATATATATATATATATATATATATATATATATATATATATATATATATATATATATATATACATACACACACTACAGGTCAAAAGTTTTCGAACACCTCAATGTTTCCCGTTTTTATTGAAATTTACGCAGTTTAATGTCCAGTGAATAACCTGAAATGGTACAAAGGTAAACAGTAAACTGCTCGAGGTTAAAAAAAAAAGTTTACGTTAGCAGCAACGGGAAAATAATGTAACTTGCACAGTTATATTGTAAAAAAAAAAAAAAAAGGCCTTCTGCAGGGAACAAGTAAAGAACAACACCAACTGTCAACCATGGAGGAGGAAGCGTGATGGTCTGGGGCTCTTTTGCTGGATCCAGAGTCGGCGACTTGCACAGAGTGACTGGCACCCTGAGCCAAAAGGGCGACCACAGCATTTTACAGCGCCATGTAATACCCTCTGGTATATGCCTCGTTGGTCAGGGGTTCATCCTACAGCAAGATAATGACCCTAAACACACCCCCAGGCTATGTCAAAACTACCTTCGAGGAAAAGAACAAGACGGTAGGCTTCAAATCATCGACTGGCCAGCCCAGTCTCCAGATTTAAACCCCATTGAGCTGGTTTGGGATGAACTGGACAAAAGGGTGAAAGCAAAGCAACCTACAAGTGCACCACATTTGTGGGAACTTCTGCAACAGTGTTGGGAAGAACTTCCCGAACAATATATGATTTCCATTGTGGAAAGAATGCCACGAGTGTGTTCGGCGGTTATATCAGCAAAAGGTGGCTACTTTGCTGAGTCAAAAATTTAAATTATATTTTGTTAAACAAAATGATTCTATGATTTCTTTTTTTATCTCCAATTGTTTATTTGGTCCATGCTTAATTTCAGAGTACATTGAGACATTAAACTGCGTAAATTTCAATAAAAACTGGAAAAATTGAGGTGTTCTTCAACATTTGACCGGTAGTGTATATATATATAATAAACCACCTTTAGAGGCCATTAGTATATATATAGTGTATATAGAGGTAGTGTATATATATATATGTGGCATATATATATATACAGGCAGTCCCCGGGTTACGAACGAGTTCCGTTTTTAAGTCTGTCTGTAAGTCGAATTTATATGTAAGTCGGAACAGTTACATACGGTTCACATCTAGTGTCAATTAGTGAAATGTTTGTCTTAGTATAAAGTATATATTTTACCTAAAACATCTATAGGTATAAAAAAAACATGAAAGAAACATTTATTAAACTGTTTCGATAGAAAAGAAAAGATAATGATTAAATGTTAACACTTACTCTCGTTCCAATTGATGTCTTGCAAACCTTGAAACAATCACACCTTGATATATCTCTGAGATGATGGGCATGGTGTTGGAGAGGGTGGACCTGGTGCTGGAGAGGATGGACCTGGTGCTGGAGAGGATGGACCTAGTGCTGGTCAATTTTCTTAAAGTAAACATCAAGGGTGGCTTGAACAGAGCTTTTCTCATATTTCTCTTGTCTACTGCTCCCTATATTATATACTTTGTGTGTGTGTTTGATTTTTTTTCTGTGTGATAACTGTAAGCTCTTTCACGAGCCTCGATTCTGTATCCAACAAAAAATATATATAAATAAATATATATATATATATATATATATATATATATATATATATATTAATAATAGGCTTACGGAGGTCGGTACGTAAGTACGGGCGTTCGTAACCCGGGGACTGCCTGTAGAAATAAATATATACAGACTTGGCATTTAATATGGAATATTTTTTTTGTGGGGGTGAACTTACTTTTCAAGATGACTTAGAACCAAAAGTTCATTGGAATTATGTTGAAATTATTCCATATTTTGTTAATGTGACCTTTAAAAGAAACAAAAACCACATTTGACATTTCGAAGCAAATAAATTGATCCTTGAAAGTGATGTAAACTGATATCGAACTCAATTCACGGACAGTACTGTGTTAAACTTCTGTACGTCTTCCAGAAGTATCTCTTTATTTTGCACATTAGCCAAAAAAAATTTCAACAAAAACAAAAGCTAAATTATGACTGGGATTACGGACAGTAAAATTACAGTTCAGTACTTCGTGTAACCCCCACGAGCATTCAGGAGAGCACGTACACGTTGAGGCATGCTGTTCACGAGATTTGCCAAGGTTTGGACAGGAATCGCTTGCCATGCAGTGACAATAGTCTGCTGCAATTCACGCACAGAGGTCGGCTGCTGGTCCAAGGTGTCGATTTGACGCGTTAATTCTGCCCACAAGTTCTCTATCGGATTCATATCCGGGGACATGGCAGGCCACTCCATATGCTCTACACCACGGTCAGCAAGAAAGTGTTGGATCATGCGAGCACGATGAGGCCGTGCATTGTCATCTTGGAAGACAAAGTTTCCTTGAAAGGCTGCACGAGCAAATGGAAGCAATGTTTCTTCCAGAATGACCCTGTACTTGAACTGGTTCAGGTTTCCATTCAGAACAACCAGGTCAGTTTTGCCCCCTGCATGAAAAGCAGCCCAAACGGTCACCCCCACCACCTCGGACTCTTGGCACTATACAATCTTCGTTGTGGGCTTCATGCACTTGTCTGCGCACTCGGACGCGGCCATCTTGACGATATACCAGAAATCTAGACTCATCACTGAAGGTCACGTGATTCCAGTGTCCTGGCTGCCATTGACGGTGCTCTCTGGCCCACTGCAATCGGCGCTGGCTGTGTTGTCTGGTCAGGAGTGGCTTTCTCAGGGGATGCCTGGCAGGATAGCCTGCTTGAACCAGTCGTTGGTTGACTAGCCTTCTGGATACCGGCACATTTGTCAGTTGCTGCCACTCAGCCCTAATCCGATTAGCTGACTTGGTACGGCCATTGCAGACTAACCGGTGCAGCTGGCGATCATCTCTCCTTGTGGTTCTGCGTGGACGTCCTGGCCTCGGTATTGGAGTAGGGACACCCCTCTGAGCATTTCGTTTCAGGATCTTTGACACCTGACCTTGAGTGATGCCATACTGCCGAGCAATAGCATGCTATTTCATGCCAGAATTTCATAAAGCCACCACTCCATGACAAACAGCATTGTCAAGTTGACGGACCATCTCCAGAGGAAGCGGCATTAACTTTTGTAGATGTGCAGCAGTTGTTCTCCACTAATACAGAACGCAACAACCCTTATATACCCGATTGTGAAGCCAATCGTCAAATGTACCTGTCCTTACATTTTGTCACGCCACCTGTGATATAATCCTGTTATTGACTTCTTGCTGCGAAAGACAATCAGTGACAAGGTTCTTTAAACAAAGACATCACCGAAGGGTAAAAGAAACTCACCAGATTGATATACTGAGTTCAGAAAGTAAACCCAAGTCAAGGAAAAAAAAATATTCCATATTAAATGCCAAGTCTGTGTATATATATATATATGTGTGTATATATATATATATATATATATATATATATATATATATATATATATATGTGTGTGTGTGTATATATATATATATATATATATATATATATATATATATATATATATATATATATATATATATATATATATGTGTGTATATATATATATGTGTGTATATATATATATATGTGTGTATATATATATATGTGTGTATATATATATATGTGTGTATATATATATATATATGTATATATATATATATATATATATATATATATATATATATATATATATATATATATATATATATATATATATATATATATATATATATATATATATATATATATATATATATATAGATAGATAGATATATGTATATTGTTACGGCCCGCGGTTAAGGATGTTGGTTTGCCGAGCGGATGGCACCGCGGCCTAACAGTTACCCCGATTAACCCGATCCCCGAACGTTGGCCGGATCGCGCCACAGATATTCAATATGGAAAAGACAAAAGCGACACGGATGTGAAGAAGAAGAAGAAGACGAAAAAAAGGTTGAAAATACTACTATAATTTATTTACTATGTACAGGCTCAAAAAAACCAAGGAGCAGGAAAGATAATAAAATAATATACAGAAGATATTAGAGACAGTGAAAACGCGAGCTTATACGAGCTTAATTAAATACCCAGGACAGAACAAACGAAGACGACTCACACGGGGAATGATGATAGGAATGGCGGAGGTGGATGGCTTGGAGGGGGGAGGCCGGTCCACGGATACCGCAGCACGATCGGCGCATTTGGCAGCCGCCGTTCCTTTTCGGTCCTGCTCAAAACATCCGTCCAGGCCCCAAGCTGCTGTGGCTGCAGTTTCGGTGGCTACAGCTGCTGTGGATGCAGTTTCGGTGGCTCAAGCTGCTGTGGATGCAGCCGCGGTGGCTCAAGCTGCTCTCTTCAGGGATCCCTTACTCAACTCTCTTCTCGGTGATCTCTTCGCCGCAACTCTTGTCATGGACCTCTCTCTCACGGCTTCCGCGCGCGCTCTTTTATATCGCCGCCGGCAAATCAAGCCGCCGGCCTCCCGGACACGCCCATCGGTGAGCTCCCGGCCCTGATTGGTGGGCACAGCCCTCTGGCTCCGCCCTTGATGACGAGGTCCAGACCCGCTCTTCTTCCCCAACCTTGCCTCGTGGCCAATGGTGGTTGAAGAAAACCGCCCAAAATGCAGTTGGCCATTGAAATGAAATGAAAGGGGATCTACTCTTATGTCACTTGGTGCAATGGAGTATTTAAATTAATGGGAGACACAGCCTTACCCTAACACACATAATAAGGATATAAGCTACTGAACAAGGGTATTATAGTGTCCTTCAATGTATGCTTTATGGAATTAACTACCGGAACGCCCTTTGACCTTTATACAACAGACTGGAGCAAGGAGGGCGATATTTTACAACAATTTACTATACAATAAAAACACAATAAAAAAAACACAATCCTCATATCCACAACACTGCACCCTCCTCCTCTTCGGCACATCCCGGGCCTATGAACTTTAATTTAGTGTGACACGTAGGTGTAGTTCCCTCTACTTTTAACCTGACCCTGAGTGCGACAGTCTTAAAACATAAATAAATATGTCCCGCTGCTCCATTGCACCCTACCTAACACTCACGCCCACAGCTAACCGAATTGCGGAATGGTCTTCAAACTATACATTGACGGTGGGGAGCATTAGTTACAGTGACGCTATTTTATTTACAAAACGCAACCCAGGACCTGTGATTGTTCTTTCTGGGGGGGAGACAGTCTGCTCTGCATCGACGCACCATGAAAGCACCCAAAACGCACCAACACACCCTCAAGCACCAATCGGTGCAGAGTCATCATTGTTCATGAATAAAAATAAAAACAACACCCCTAACCCTGCAGGTGGTCTCTTGCTCTTCGGCTCCCTCTGCTGGCTATTACTATTTTCCTGGTGTTGTCATCTTCCTTTGCTGGCGGCCTATTTGTAATAAAACTTGCACCCAACGTGTCCCTTTGTATTTATTTATGGCCCACAGGGGCCGACTATGTATGGTTCATCTGTGGGGCATCGGTGCCCTGTGGCCAAGGTCCGCCAGCAAGATTTCGGGCATTCATGGCCGGTTCCAGCAGAGGGGCCATGCCCTAACCCATGGGGTCCATCAGTGGTGCTCAGCCACAGACATGTGGTCCATAATGTGGTGCATCGATGCAGACAGCTGGTTCTGGGAGTTCCGGGCGCACAATGGCGGTCTCACGCACGCTCCCCTCGGCGCCCAGTGGCGCACAGGTCCTCATGTGGGAGACAAAGGGGGGGAGAGACAGATGAGCGAGGGGTAAGGTCACAAGGGTACACATCAATCAAGGCAATGCAAGGTGACATGCGTACGGAGAGCGAAGTGAGAAAAGATCGTCCCTACCGTACGTCACCCCCCCTGTCACCTACACTACCCTTGCCCTTACCCCATATTTACAAAATCTACACCTTTACCAATTTGTCACTACTGTCATGCCTTCCCCATATTTCCCCTATACCAAATTCGTCTCCACAATCCCTCTATCCAAAATTTGCCATCACCCAATTCATCATCAATCCTCATAAGGAGGAAGAGATGGAACAACAAGCACAATGTCACACCCACGTCATGATGCGTCTCACATTCCAAACATTTGCATCATAAAAATAATAAAAACAACCTGGCATGGTGTGGAGGTACGTCATCTCAGGTGAGTGGATGCAGATGGTGCGAGGTGACTTCAATCCTAACTATTCTCTAAATCACATTAACACACTTTACACTACCCGGGGTCTTTCCTTGCCAATCCATTGGCCAACTTACACTATGGGTTCTAAAAACCAATTCCCATTGACCAAACTGTGGTGCTTCTCAATTTGGGGTCTCACTCCCCCGATGCAACTCCCTGTGCCCTTGCACAATTTCAGGACTGGGGCGTGTAGCTCTCCCAGCAGGCATACCCACCTGCACACCTCCACCACTGTAGTTGCCACCCGAGCTTACCTAGCTCCTCACCCTAACCTAACTAACTGGGGAAGGCCCCTCCTGGCTCTGTCACCCCTCGGTGCCCTCTGGCACTGGGCTACCCGGGTCCGTCCTCCGGATCCTCGGGCCCCATCCACAATAACTCTACCGGCTCCCAGAGCCCACCTGCGGCCTCACCTGGCCGACATCCTCACAGTGGTGGAGTGCCCAAACCAACTACACACACTAACAGGCTACACGCCCAGCCATTTCCACAACACTAATGCACCCATCCAAATACCATTCTTTCACCCGCACCACAGATGCCAATATCCAACTACAATTTACCTGTACCCTCTACCTAACACTTACACTACCCGCCCCGGGTATTCGTGATGGGGGTCCATCCTTCCCCCATTCACACCTTCGCACCATCCACTCCACTCCAGTTTCCACCATACTCACTCCACGACCATCCATTCCAATACTCCATATACTCCATAGCATTTATTCCACACAACCATTCTCCATACACCTGTCGTTGCACACCTGTGCAATCACACCTGGTGCCATCTGCACCCTCCTTCCTTCCTGGACCATTTGGTCAGCACAATACTCATCACCATCACTCACTCAAACACTGCTCCATACACCTGTCCAGTTGCACACCTGTGCAATCACACCTGTTCACCATACACACGGCATCATCTAATCTACCTGTTGCCCTGCTAACTTAGTGCTCCCCGTCTTCCCTTTAAACTAAGCACATACCACGTCATTATCATCCACTCTAACCTACCTGCGTCCCCACTACCGGTATCATTGTCACTACCTAATCTTAACGTTACCTAAGGTCATCTTCTAGGTCCCTATCATTATATCCTAACCCTCCCGGGCTAGTTTTCACTGCCATAAACCCCATAAGACTAGTAGTGCTCCTTTGCCCCCGCTGTCAGGGATGACAGAGTTGCCATCCCACCACATCGGGTATCTCTCACTACCAATTTTGCTCGTCCAAATTCAACAAATCAAAAATTTGCCAATCACTACCCATCATCTGCCAATCATTACTGCCCATCCTTTGCCAATCATCAAATTTTGTTTTTCTAATTTCGGGGCCAAAACACTAGTCTCATCATCACAGTTTACTTACTAGTGCCTCTCGGTGCGCCAATTCACTTCTAAAGCTCGGCTTCGTAAAGCTGAGCAATGAATGCGGGTTGTTTGGTGCCGGCGGCTGGATACGTCCGGCACTCGGTGCAGGGAAGGAGGTTTACTCGGGCCGAGATCCCACGCACCACCTCGGCACGGAGCCATCCAATGGCCCGATCTCGACCTGCCGGAACGCCTCAACAAAAAGGGGTCGCCATGATGACCCTTCCTATTGGGCTGCCCGCACCGCCTAGTGGAGCACGGACGTGGCCGTTCCGAGCGGGGCCCAGCGTGGATCGCGTATGGCGGTTCTTTCGAAACCGCCGTGGTTCGGATCCCCGCTGGTCCTCGCATCACGCGAAGCTGCTCGGCGCGCACCGAGGGCCCGATTCGGCTAAATGTCGTTCTAGCCACTAACCCGGTTACCGTCGATGCTTCACCTGCATGCTCACACGCATACGCTACCCCTTTCACCCTCACCGAGCTCGGTGCTCCAACGCCGCCCGTACACCCCGCGTACTTCGCTATTGCACTCGTTCTTTCGCTCACAGACTTGGTCACACACCTGACCACCGCACACCTTTGCACACACTCGTCGTTCGCACACCTCACCAACACACCTCTTTGCGCCCCCTCCTCGGTCACCTCCTCTGTCACCTCCTCTGTGACAATCACAGGTGTGCTCTCACTTGCACACCCAACCACGTGCCTCACTACCAATTCCAGTGTGCATTCCCACACACGCTCTACCATTCCAGGTGTGCATCCTTCCATTCCAGGTGTACATCCTCTCTCACCTGTCACAACCAACTCACGCTCTGTGTCACTCTCACTACTTTCACCACCACTCTTGACAGCGCACTCACCCTTACTCTCGACAGCGCACTCTTTCCTCATGCACCTGTCCGTTACACACCTTTCTCACACACACTCTTGCGCACACTCTCCCGTTACACCCTATGTAATACTCACCACAGGTGTGCATTCCCCCTTACTCTTGACAGCGCACTCTTTCCCCATGCACCCGTCCGTCACACACCTTTCTCGCGCATCCTCTCCCGTTACTTCCTCCGTAACACTCACCACAGGTGTACACTTTCTTGTTACATCCTCTGTAACACTCCTCACTACGCGCTTCCATGTGCTCCCTTGCACACGCGCTACGACCAACTCACTCTTGACAGCGCACTCACTCCTCGGCGCGCACTTTTTCCTCACACACCCCAGAGTCGGACATTCTCGCACACCTCCTCCTTCGCACACCGGACCTGTCGCACACTTCACCAACGGCCTCTCACGAACACCCGGATCCAAATCAACCCCCAAGCTGACTGAAGCTCCCCTCACATCATATACATTTCCACGTATATCGCCACTCACCTCGGCACCTCGTCTCCGCACCTCCTTCGCCACCTGCATACTCTTTATTTGGTTAGTGAGCACAACATCACGATTTGAGCACCGACCTTGAACATATTCCATCACCTCCTCCTGTATTTCTCTCTTAGTTTCTGTCCGTCTCTTCTTAATTTCACTCACCCCCTCTTCCACCTCCTTTAACTTTTGCTTCACCTGTTTTATTTCCCGGTGCGTCTCCTCAATTTCGTCCTCCAAGGCTACCTTGACTGACGACCGTCTCTATGTGCGTCCTCACCTCCCGGTCCTTCGTCTCCATTACTTCTGTCACCTCGTCCAACCTCGTTGTCAGTCCCTCACGTACCATCTGACATTGCCTCTGTGTCACTATTAAGTCATTTTTAATGTCGTTTTGTGTCGCTTTTAACCCTCCTAGTACCGCAGTGTTCCTTTGAACCTGCTCCACTAACTCCGTCTGTCCCACCGTCAGCTGTTCCACCTCCTCCGTCAGGTCCTCTATGCCCCCTTGTAACCTAGCCGTCCCATTTCTCACCTCTTTTTCCATACGCTTCTCGCCTCGCTTTACCTCCTCGCGTACCCCCGAGACCTCCTCACTTACACCTCGTCGTATCTCCTCCTTCATCTCCTCCCTCTCTTTTGTGGATGCCACCCTCATCTGTCCCAATTCATCCCTCTGAGCATCCAATTTGGTTTCTACCCCGATTTTCACCTCCTCTATCTGCTCTCCCATTTGTTTAATTTCTCAGGCGGATTGCTCCCCTATTTCCCGCAATTTGTTTTCCATCTTGTTTTCTAACCCCCTTAACCCATTTTTCACCCCCTCTATCTGATTCTCCTGGGCAGCCATTCTATTTTCCACCCCCGTTAACCCATTCTTTACCTCTTTTATCCCATTGTCTAACCCCTCAAATTTCTTGTCTAACCCC